>NW_027270999.1:600000-1012500 GCF_040938485.1 Diadema antillarum | reverse complement strand
TCTTGTCCTTGCACAAGAATCGCAATTCATACCCACAACTCACCGTACACTCCTACCAAGCGGACGACAAAGAAAATCGGCAAAGGAGGCTCAAATTTCGTACTTTACGTAAAATGTCTAACGAGAACATTTCGAACAATTCACGCGATAAAATCTTGTGATAAATCGACATCTTCTTCTAAATCTGTAAAGTGAAATATGAATTTCTTAGCGTTTTCATATTTTTGTGTCGCATCTTTTTCTTTTTCTTTTTGCGATTTCGGTCCATACAACGCTATGTGAGGCTAGTCTACGAAGTCCCGTGCGTATTGAATGTCATTAATACGCAGAAATGTGCGTGTCAGGTAGGATCTTTGCCGGATCTATCATGCTGTCCGGTAATACCATACTTGTATTTATACATCTCCCAGGACTAAATCTAAGAATAAGACCAACTGAAGACATAAGCTCAAATACTTGCAGCTCATATTATTGTAAACATAATAATTGGTAAAGGCTCTATATGCTAGTTTGTTTTACTTTTCCATCTGTATACAATATAATATGTCCCCCCCCAAAAAAAAAAAAATCAGATTTTTGCATTGATAACACCCATTATGACTCAACTGTCTAAATGCTACTTCAGAGACTTAAAATTTGTCACTTTAGCTCTATTTTGCAGAAAACCCCGTTCGATTTGGATAAGCGGTGACAGAGAAATGTGGATTGTTGTAAGGCATGTCATGAGTCTGATTCTTCCAAGTTTAGCACTTCGATGCTCTTGTGTGTGAATACAATAGTCAGAAATTGGATGGAAGAGATTTCTGACATCCTCTACAAAACTCCTCATTTCTCTTTGACCACTGCAGCAAATCGAATGGGAATTTCTGTAAGATGTGGGCAATGAGTTATAGTTTCATACCCTGAATTTGCATGTAGATTGATTCTCTATTTTTAAAGATATTGCGGAGGGTCCCTATGTATTTTTTTTTTTTTGGGGGGGGACATACGGTACAAGACGATACGGATGGTTAACCCATATTCAACTGCATTGTATTCTAACCTCGAGCCATCTTCCCAGTCAACCTTTACTTATGAAATATACACGACAGGACTCGACACTAACTTTTCTTTCTTTTTTTCACTAGAGGTGGTCTGGTGGAAGTTCGGGCCACTAAAATAACTAAATTCAAGTGGGTTTTGGGGTGTTTTTTTTTTTTTTTTTTTTTTTTGGTGGCCCGAAAAAGAAGTGTGTAGCGGCGCTAAATAATAGGAAATAGTAAGCTATTTTCACTCTCGGTTAAACGATCGGCCATCGAAAGATATGCTTTTTTGAAAGTTTGGTGGTCATACATTTTTTTTTTTCAGCGGACACGAGCTACATATCGAGTGCTGCTTATTAAGATGGCTCCCTGCATTCTGATTACCCTCTTTAGTTGTAACTTTGTGTTTCTTCTCTTTAATCAGTGTATATCTTAAATGACAGTTGTTTTATGTGTCTACTTTTCTTTTGTCTTTGCTTCAAATATGTGTGCAGAAATGTTTCATGCATGTTTGGTTACGTCTACACTGACTACCGTGTCTACAGACTACATCTTTTTTTTGGCCAATTTTTGCTACAATGTAATGCAGAAATAAAACTGAAATAAATTACTGTTGAATACTGCTACCACTAATTATGAAAAAGATAATAATCAGAGTGGTGAATAGCCCCTCCCCCTTTTCTTTTTACTTAAGGTGCAGACTAAATTTTAATAAAATCTTGACCCCGTTTTATCAAAAGATAAAATCAATTTCAAATTTCCTTACCACACAGGCTGTCATAGACTTACAGTTGAAATCACCGATATGATAAGTTCTAACTCTTCATAAATCAGGGCCCTGGGTTTATTCTGGCTACGTTTGTACGGTTATACTATACTTTACACCAAAGGGTTTGGCGCTAGCTTCTACACTCTGCATTACACATCCTACTAAAGGTTCGATTACACCACAGATTACGGACTACAGTATGTGGGACTCTTTCAGCTAAGCCTATATTTATCACACAAATTAAACTTGTATATAATACCTGTTTCTGTGTCCAGTCAAGTGGAGAGCTAGTGGTTATTCTAATTAATATTTTCACATAATTTATTGTTTCCAGTAAATATTCTGTTCAATTAGAAGCATCTTTTAAAGTTCGTCCCGTTTGTAGTTCCCGGGTTCCCTGTGTGGTGGACCAAAGGGTATTAAAAGACCGACGTAGAGGGCGGAGTATAACAAAGAGCATAATTACGGGACTTCTAGCCAATCAGCAGCCGGGGCAATCAGCGGCCAATCAGCGGCAGTACATTGTCATAAAATGAAATAACAATACGGAAACTGCGAACAAAGGAGGGACCCACTAAAAAGGCAAAGCTTATAGAATGTGGGCCCCTCCGGTAAAGAATGTCCATATAAAATTAAGTTAATTCACAGAAAGGGAGGGGGGATCTGGGGGAAAAAAGGAATCTGGAAGCCCCACTAAGAAGACAGAGTATAAACGGTGAGATGTGTAAGGTCCGAAAAATGGAGGGACCCACTAAAAAGACAAATCTTGTAGAATGTGGGCCCCTCAGGTAAAGAACGTCAATTTAATGTATATATATATGTATATGCATATATATATATAATATATATATATATATATATATATATGTTATTAGTATACAATAAGTTAATGCACAAGGGGGAAGGGAGGGTTTGGGGGAAAACGGGGGTCTGGAAGACCACCAAGAAGACAGGGCAGAGTAACAAACAGATACACAATTAAAAGAACCAAATTTGACATTTCGAATTCATTCTGCTTCTGATTCTATACTCCTGGTACTGAAAACTAACTTCGATCATTATTATTTTCTGGATTGCTTTAGATTACACCCACTTTGTTTCAGTCTCTTATAGCGACCCTAGTGAGTTTATTGAACTAAAGATTTATGGCAAGGGGCACCATTATACTTCCCTCACACAATCAGGGTCCCATTTCATAAAAGTTGATATGATAGTAACTCTTGCTGGCGGATGGCAATTTTTCATGGTACATTTGTAATGACAAGAATCTCGCTTCCTGATTGGCTGTTGATATAGAAAGTATCCATTCCCGTCCAGCTGCAAGAGACGCTATCGTATCAACGTTTATGAAATGAGACCCGTAGATTCCTGTCTGTTCACCTAATGAGGATGGAGGAAGTGAACGAGGTTCAAAGAGGTTACTGGGCCCTGTTTCATAAAGTTGTTCGTAAAGTTACGAACGACTTTTACGAGCGATTGGTGATCAGTTCTTGTGGTGAATAATTGAAATTCTAGTAAGTATAGCACATCGCAACTGATCACCAGTCGCTCGTAAGTTGTTCGTAACTTTACGAACAGCTTTATGAACCAACCCCACCCCCCCCCCCCCCCCCCCCGTCATAGAACCTCTTTGACGAGGTTCAAACCGATCAGAACGCGCATGCATGCAGTAACGGAAAAAGAGCTGTGGAATAGTACTGTAAGTAGTCCTGTTTACCTCCTGAATGTTAAGAAAAGAGTAGCTAGACCAATTATTTATATGAAAATGATCATACAATGCACCGATTTCATCTTTAAAATGCTCCTTTATCCAAAGGACAACTTCATATTTAAATGATAATGCTACGTTGTTTCCATGAGAGATGCTGATAATCCCAATTCCAAGTTGTCTAACGTAATTTGAGTCTCAATATTTAGACTACGCAAGTAAAAAATAAAAAATAAAAAATAAAAAAACCCGCGATACCCACACCCGCCGCAACACTAGTTTGCAGGCACAAACCCTTGTTGGTCGTAAAGGAGTCTGCGCCAAGACTACTATATGCACCACTTCGGCACTGTCCCATATAGTCTAGCAGCCAGAAAGGGTCCCCGTGCACCCCCCCTAAAACAAAATTCTACGATATGTTCGAAGATCGTCAGAACCTGTATTTTCCGAATCCGGTTGTCGCCAGCGGAAAAAAAGGTTGCGCGCGCGTCTAATTTGCATATTTCTAAGATGGGCGCCGCCCGTTGCTAGGAGACGGATTATTTTTGAATAACTTTAGTTAGGAATAACAAATTACCATAAAAATGGTATCATTTTGAAGATAATTAAATTTCCTACAAGCTGATACCCCATTTGATGGGATAAATAGTTGTTGTCATGAAATATTAAGGAAGGAATTATGTTTTTTAGCATTTTTCTAAAAAGATACGGAATTTGGTTATAATGTTCTTTTCCATACATCTAATATGCATTTACAAATAACATTTGAAATTTCCTAAAATTATCCCCCAGTCATAGCTATTATCATGTGAAAACGGCTTTCCAATACACCAATTCCTTTAAAAGTTACACGACATTAAAGGGGATAAGGTTCAATAGGTTTTACAGCAATATTATTTTAAGGGTTATAATGTCTCCGCGCGCAATTGCGTAGGTTCTGTATCTGGGGTTTGTTGTAGATCACTGCTATCTATTGATCAAATCTCATCGAAATCGGCGAAGAAAGAAAGAAAAATTACACTTTCTATTCCTTATATGAAATAAAAATGTTTTTTTTTTCTATTCTGTGTTACCAAACTCAATCCATTCAGCTTCCGGCATATGAACAGTTTCTTGTCTTTTTGGATTCCCTCCAAAATCACAACTTATCTGATATTAAAAAGATAAAGAAAAAAATTTGACGTGACAGTTTCCTCTTATTGGAAGATTAAAGTGAAAAAAAAGAAGAATCTTATGCTAAAAGCCCTAAGAAATAAAGAACTTGTTAAATGGCCTTTCAGAGTTTAAAATGAAACATGGCTATCTTATTTTTTCATAACAAAATGAAGGGAAGTATCTGTGTAGTTCATGTCGGCCCATACTGGGTTACTATTCTTCAGAAATGGTCCCCGTGCACCCCCCCCCCCCCCCCCCAAAAAAAAAAAAAAAAATCTACGATGTGTTCGAAGATCGTCAGAACCTGTATTTTGCGAATCTGCTTGTCGCCAGCGGAAAAAGGGTTGCGCGTGCGTCTAATTTGCATACTTCTAAGATGGCCGCCGCCCGTTGCTAGGATACGGATTATTTTTGAATAACTTTAGTTAAGAATATCAAATTACCATAAAAATGGTATCATATTAAAGAGAATTAGATTTCCTACAAGTTGATACCCCGTTTTATGTAATAAATAGTTGTTGTTATGAAATACTAAGGAAGGATTTTTTTTTTACATTTTTCCCAAGAAATACAGATTTCAGTAATGTTTTTTCCATACATTTAATTGTCCCCGCCGAACGAGTTCGAGCAGGGGACTATGAAACGGGCTCCGTACGTGTGTGTGTCCGTGCGTCCGTGCGTCCGTGCGTCCGTGCGTCCGTGCGTCCGTCCGTCCGTGTGTCCGTCCGTGTGTGCGTCCGCGTGTGATCAAAATCTTCAATTTGCTACTTCTCTGTCATTTATGAGCCAATTTTGATTCTGTTTGCTTTATATGATAGCACTACATGGGAGCTTTGAAACTTCTACACAGAATTTCAGTTATGACCTTTGACCTTGACCTTTGACCTATATTGTACATTTTGCTACAAAATGCTACTCCTTCGCCATCTCTAACCCGATTTCGATTCCGTTTGCTTTATGTGATGGCACTAGGTGAGGGCTTCAAAACTTCTACACAGAATTTTGACCTTTGACTTCTTGACCTTTGACCTTGATTTTTGACCTATATTGTACATTTTGCTACAAAATGCTACTCCTTCGCCATTTCTAACCCGATTTCGATTCCGTTTGCTTTATGTGATGGCACTAGGTGAGGGCTTCAAAACTTCTACACAGAATTTTGACCTTTGACTTCTTTGACCTTTGACCTTGATTTTTGACCTATATTGTACATTAGCTACAAAATGCTACTCCTTCGCCATTTCTAACCCGATTTCGATTCCGTTTGCTTTATGTGATGGCACTAGGTGAGGGCTTCAAAACTTCTGCACAGAATTTTGACCTTTGACTTCTTTGACCTTTGACCTTGATTTTTGACCTACATTGTACATTGGCTACAAAATGCTACTCCTTCGCCAATTCTAACCCGATTTCGATTCCGTTTGCTTTATGTGATGGCACTAGGTGAGGGCTTCAAAACTTCTACACAGAATTTTGACCTTTGACTTCTTTGACCTTTGACCTTGATTTTTGACCTATATTGTACATTGGCTACAAAATGCTACTCCTTCGCCATTTCTAACCCGATTTCGATTCCGTTTGCTTTGTGTGATGGCACTAGGTGAGGGCTTCAGAACTTCTACACAGAATTTTGACCTTTGACTTCTTTGACCTTTGACCTTGATTTTTGACCTATATTGTACATTTTGCTACAAAATGCTACTTCCGGCGGGGACATATATTACGCACCGCGTAATTTCTACTTTTCCTTGTTTCTGTTTACAAATAACATCGGAATTTTCCTTAAGTTAAACCCCATAAATAAGTATTATTATGTGAAAGCGGCTATTCAATACACCAATTCCTTTAAAAGTTACACGACATTAAAGGGAAAAGGTTCAATACGGTTATACAGAAATTTAAGGGTAATGTCGACGGCCGCACTTGCGTAACGCGTGTAATACTATAATAATCATTGCAAGTATGAGACCCTATCACTTCTTACATCCAAATTATTGATTAAATATCATTAAATCTTGTGGAATATGAAAGCAAATTAAATTTTTTATTCGCTATCACCTTTGATCTACTCAGCTTCACTTTTAGTTTACGTCTTTTTTCATCAAATAGAATAAAGGCCTTACGAGAGGTGTAATTTCATGACGGCCGAAACGGGCTTACCTGGATAGGGGTTTCCAAAATATCGATATTAATCAAACTTCTCTTCATCAACTCTCATTCTTCTGATCATCTTCACACACATACTCACACCTCCAGTATCACACACAGGCACTCATGCAGGGGAAATGAGCTCAGTCGTGAATTTCGTGAATTTATTCAATACGCCATTAATGCATTCATGGAACATCAAACTCGAATGCTTTATTTAGATGTCGAAATAAGAGTTACATGTATACCGCACAAGCGAAATATTTCTCACCATGCTCTAGCAGGAAATCAATTTATTTTTTTAAGATAAGATCGCACATACGTGTTCTCATTCTTTGGTGGTTCGCCTGATGGTTTTTAAACATATTGCTCACACGTTTATTATTGCCAAGAAACTAATAGATAGATTACAAATACCAAGGAATGGCATTGATAAAAACGAATAGTTGCAAGTCAAATCCAGTCGCTTTCAAATTCTGTTTTTTTTAATAAAAAATGATTTCATGCACTTAACTTTATCACATGGGTTGATTTAAATGCAATACAACGTAAACTTGGTTGTTAAATCCGTTAGGAGTGACTAATAATCAATATTATACAAAAATGAGAGAGAGAGAAAAAAAATGTTATGGTTAAGTAGACCATGGATCTATAAAACATGAGGGAAATGTCTGAGGGAACATTAACCATGCATGCGTGTATGTATGTATGTGTGCATGTATACTGTAACTATGTATATATAATATATCTATATCTATATATAAATATATAAATATATATATATATATATATACAAATATATATATATATGTATATATATCAATCACGTTTATATTTATGCAGGTTTGTATACTTTTGTGTTGTGTGTGTTTGTGTTCAAGGATGTTTGTGTATGACTAATGTGTTAAACATTAGACATATTCAGAGTGTAAATGTTTAACCACAACGAATACAATATTTTCATGTTTTCCACAGAAATTAGACATCTATTATAATTAGATAAATTTGCTAAAATGATTTGAAGTGTATCTGCTATAGGCGCATCTGACGTGCAATCCACTTTATAGAGCGCATGTAAGTTCCGCTGGAATAACAACTCATGCATGAGTTAAATACACCATCCAATGTTTTCAGATATCCATGCCCTACTCGTCCGCCGGTCCTTTTTAGATAGAGTAACTATAAATGTGCATGATCGATACCCAAAAGATTATTGACATTGCACGTTAAACACTTTCACTAGGTTGCCATTGTCGCGAGTCTCGATATGCTAATACATGTATACTATCTACCACAAATCGATTCTTAGTCTACGAGTGACCGTGGTGATCTTATCATGGCTTATCACATCTTGAGGTCTATGGTGGTAATCGTGTTGATCGTAGAAGAATTATTGGACTGTTCGAAAAATTACTACGATCAACACAATGTCTTTGACTGACATCAAGATTTGATTATCTGATGATCAGCACGATTAGTCCGCGAGTAAGACCACGATTTCGGACGAATCGAGAAAGTGGACCCAGCTTAGTGAATGCCACGAGAGTGGTAACGTACCATAAGGATAATCAACACGACAGTTTCAATACCGTACATATCAATATTTACATATCTTCCAAGATTACTTCACCTATGTAATCTAGATTCTTTTGTATGCCTCCGCCAAGAAGTGGTGCCGGAGGCATTATGTTTTCGGGTTGTCCGTCCTTCCGTCCGTCCTTCTCTCCGTCCGTAATGAATTTTGTGGACAGCGTAACCAAAAAAAAAAAAAAAAAAAAAAAAAAAAAAAAAAAAAAAAAAAAAAAAAACCTGAAATTTGGCATGTATGTGTATTGGGGGTGAAATTCTGCCTATCAACTTTTGGGTGCACATGCAAAAAAAGTCAAAAGGTCGAGGTCAAATGCTTAAAATTTCACTATTTCCCTCATATCTCTGCAATGCCTAAAGATATTTTCTTGAAACTTAGTGTATACAGGTATTACCCAATTAAAATTCACTGGTAAAAGTTTGGGGTCATAAGGTTAAGGTCAAATGTGAAAAGGTCAAGTGAAAATGTTAAAATTTTACTTTTTTTCTCTCTATCTTGGATATTGTTCAAGGTATCTTCATGTCAGGTCAGGATGATCTGCTACTGGTACCCTGTAGCCCAGTACAACCTGTTTCAGGGTCGGATTGTCGGCGACTAAACCGGCCAACCCACCAGTCTCCAACTGGAGAATGGTGAGGAGGGTGGCTGGACACCCTGGTGGAACTAAAAACAAGATCTATCTTAAGGGCATCGACTCTGGAGAGTCAACGATGGCCATCCAGCAATGGAGAAGGACCCGGCCACCCACTGCATTTTCTTGGCCACGATAGTTCTTATGAGAGTTCGTAAACATTGTGGAAAACCGGCATCTGATGGTGGGACCCGCAGGCCAGATGATGCGTCAATGGCTACTGGGGAAGAGGAGCGTGTTGCACCGACTAGGCACAGCTGTAAGGACGCAGAATATACTGCCGATAATCCTGTGCATGAAAGGAGCAGCACAAACCTGAGAAAACCTAGAATTATAGGGACATGGAATGTTCAAGGAATGAATGCTGACAAGATGGAGATCATCATAACCCGAATGGGAGAACAAAATATCAGTGTGCTTGGTATTTCAGAGACTTGGTGGCTCAACCAAGGTCGTTTCACTACCGAAGATGGCTACACAGATGTGTATTCAGGCAAAGACGGCGGAAAGAGGGAACACGGAGTAGGCTTCATCCTGGACAAAAACTCGGCTAAGTCTTTCTTGGGTTTCAACCCAATAAGCAAAAGAATTATTACTCTCAGACTGGAAGGTCACCCATTTAACATCTCCGTCATCCAGGTCTATGCGCCAACATCTACTGCATCTGATGAAGCCATGGAAGACTTATGATCAGCTCCAAGATACTCTTGACAAGATTCCGAACAAAGATGTTCTTGTGATAATGGGAGACTGGAATGCAAAAATTGGCAAATCAGTGACCAAGTCTAAGATCGTCGGAAAATATGGATTGGGAGAAAGAAATGAACGTGGAGATAGTTTGGAAGATTTCTGCCAAGTTAATGACCTGATTGTTGGAAACACTTTCTTCCAGCAGCACCCCCGAAGACTATGGACGTGGAAGAGCCCCGGGGACAATGTAAGAAACCGGATTGACTATATTCTCGTTAAAAGAAGATGGCGCTCTTCACTGCTCAGTGTTCGGACAAGACCAGGTGCAGACTGTGGGAGTGACCACCAGCTTCTGGTTGCACAGCTGAAACTAAAGCTCAAAGTAAAGAAGAAAGAGACACCACCATTAAGGTTTGATGTAGACAACATACCGGAACAGTACACTGTTAGTGTGAGCAATAGATTTCAGGCACTTCTTCAGATTGATGATGAAGAGCTGTCTCCCAATGAACTGTGGGAAGGAATGAAAGAAGCAGTGTTAAGCACAGTTAAGGAGATCATCCCAAAGAAGAAGAAGAAGAAGCAACCATGGTTATCCAGAACAACATTAGAACTGACTTGCTGACAAGAGACAGGATGCGAGGAAGAGAGGGGATATGGCTGAGTGGCGAAGACAACACAAAGAAGTGTCAAAAGCAGTTAGAGCTGATCAACGTGCCTTCGTTGAGAGAAAATGTGAGGAGATAGAAAGAGCAGGGAGTGATTCTAAGAGGGTGTATGCTCTGGTCAAAGAAAATGACTCAAAAACCATCAGCAAGGTCAGATGTCATCAATGACAGAAATGGTACCACCTTAACAGAGAGCACAGACATAAAGAACAGATGGGCCTAGTACTGCAAGGAGCTCTACGAGCAGAAGACCCAGGCAGACTCTGCCAACAGCAACCTAGGGGAACAAGAGTTAGAACCACCCCCGTTATTGGAGGAAGTGCGCCAAGCAATGAGAGAAATTAGGAACGGGAAATCACCAGGCTGGGATGATATCCCAGGCGAGTTATGGAAAGCCTCTGGTGAGGAAGGCATAAACATCACGTGGAAACTATGTGACAGAATCTGGAGGAATGTAGAATGGCCCGAGGACTGGGGAAGAGCGGTCTTTATCCCGATACCTAAAAAAGGAAATGTAAAGGAGTGCTCAAACCATCGCACCATTAGTTTGATAAGCCATGCCAGCAAAATACTACTCAAGATCATCAACAACAGAACGAAACGGCAGATGGAAAATGAGATATCTGAAGAGCAGGCTGGTTTTAGAGCAGGAAGAGGCACGAGAGACCATATCATCAACATCAGAAACATCATTGAGAATTGCCGAGGACACTCTGTACCACTCTACCTGTGCTTTATAGATTACAGCAAAGCCTTTGATTGTGTCTGTCATGCAAAATTATGGAACACTATGAGAGAAATGGGTTTTCCTAGCCATATAGTGAAGCTCATCAGCAAGCTATATAAAGATCAAGAGTCTACAGTACGAACAAGCAGAGGTGACACAGAATGGTTCAAGATTGGTAGAGGTGTCAGACAGGGATGCATACTATCGCCCCAGCTTTTCAACATCTATGCTGAACGGATTATGAGAGATGCCCTGGGAGATTTCCTTGGTGGAGTGACAATAGGTGGCCAACGGGTAACAAATCTCAGGTATGCGGATGACACCACCCTGGTTTGTAACAGAAGAGAATTGATGGATCTACTCAGAGCAGTAAAATTAGCAAGTGAAGAGAGGGGGCTAATGCTGCATACTAGAAAGACTAAGATCATGGTTGTAGATGGAGAACGGAGTTTTGCAGATGGTGTCTTTTCTCTAGATGGTGATGCCATTGAAGAGGTGGAAAGCTTCGAGTTCCTGGGTTCCATCATAAACACCAAAGGGGACTGCTCACAGGAGATTAAACGAAGACTAGCAATGGCCCGGAATGTGGTACAAAGTATGACAAAGCTCTGGAAAAGTAAACTCCCTTCCTCCCTCAAGGTCCGGCTACTAAGATCTTCAGCCTTTGCCGTGGCATCATATGGCTCAGAATCCTGGACAATGAAGTCAGCAGACAAGAAGAGACTGGATTCGTTTGAGATGTGGTGCTATCGTAGGATACTGAGGATACCATGGAAAGAAAGAAGAACAAATACATGGGTGCTAGAGGAGCTTGGAGTGGAAAAGAAACTACGGGCTGATATTGTGGCCAGAAAATTGACATATTTTGGCCATGCTACCAGACATCACTGCCTGCAGAAAACAATCATCCAGGGAATGGTTGAGGGAAAACGTAAAAGAGGAAGACCCGCAGCAAGCTGGCTTGATGACATCAAACAGGTGACTGGAGCAAGCATTACAGAGGCTACCAGAGCTGCCGCTGACCGCAGACAATGGCGTTCTCTCATCCGAACCACACCTGCATATTTGTATGCTACGTGACTAGAGAGAGAGAGATCTTCATGGAACATAGCATATATTATGCATGTACTGACTGGAAGTGATTATCTAGGGAATTTGGGGTTCATGGGGTCAAAGGTCAAGGGCAACACTTCAAAATTTTACTATTTCCCTCATATTTATGCAATGCCAGCAGGACTTAAACTTGGTGTATGCATGTATAACCCAAAATAGAGATTCTCTGGCAATTTCTTTTTTTTTGCCAAAAAGGTCAAAGATCAAGGATCAAGAGAAAGTGCTGAACTTGCTTCTTCCTCCATGTCTCGGAAGTGGCTCATGGTATCTTGAAACTTAGTACATATTTATGCATGTTCTGCCTGACAGTGATTCTCTTATGAATTTTAGGGTCAAAGGCCAGATGAAAATGGTAACAATTTTCTACTCAATACCAAAATTGCACTTTTTCTCCATACCTTGAAAATTACTTAATGCATAAACTTATGAAAGGGCCAAAGTCAAGTTAAAGTCCTAAAATTCCCAAATACATGCTCTCCTATTCATCCAATTAGACCTAGGTCAAGGAAGGTGACCATTTTGAATTTTGAATGGAAACAATGTCATTATCGTTTTCAAATTCCCAGTAACAGGGCATTTAATCTTGTTGCTTTCGCGTGGCCTTTCTTTCTATGATATACAAGAAGTAAATTTGTTATTGCTTTCAGCAATAACAAATTGGGGCCCGTTTATCTATATCATGACGAACCTCCGGAATAACGAACCTTTGGGGGAAAAAATGAACCTTCGGAATAATAAACTATAACTACTATTGTTATATTGTACAAGCTTTAACGCCGACATCTATTAACCTACTATATTACTACTTTCACTCTTTGAAAGGAAACACGCCAACAACCAACGACACAACAGGAATGGAAACAATGGCATTATCGTTTTCAAATTCCCAGTAACAGGGCATTTAATCTTGTTGCTTTCGCGTGGCCTTTCTTTCTATAATATACAAGAAGTAAATTTGTTATTGCTTTCAGCAATAACTAATTTGGGCCCGTTTATCTATATCATGACGAATCTCCGGAGTAATGAACCTTTGGGGGAAAAAATGAACCTTCGGAATAATAAACTGTGACCAATATTGTTATATTGTACAAGCTTTAACGCCGACATCTATTAACCTACTACTACTTTCACTCTTTGAAAGGAAACACGCCAACAACCAACGACACAACAGGAATGGAAACAATGTCATTATTGTTTTCAAATTCCCAGTAACAGAGCATTAATCTTGTTACTTTCGCGTGGCCATTCTTTCTATAATATACAATAAGTAAATTTGTTATTGCTTTCAGCCGGCAGCATAGCTTTCGATGGTTTGTGATATCATTAGAATTAAAACATTGAGCTCTCCATAGCTGACAATTGTAAAGTAGTAGCCCGCCAAAGTTGGATTACCTTTTTTTGATACGCACTGTATAACCTGAAAAAAAAAACAGATTTATTGGGTTTTTATCAATTGTACATTATAGCCACTCAAATAATGATGTATTGTTTGAGTTAGTCTTCGTACACCACTTAATTACCAACTGCTAATAGTAGTCGTAATCTTCGTTGTAATATTAAACTAGAAATGTCGCTATGACGACTGGTATGCCTCCGCCATAATGCATGATTCTCCTAATAGGTCTATAGTACATGTGGACAATGTGTGATTACATTTTCACAAAATTGGCAAAATATTATAATGGCATGTTTGTCACAAATGTGTTGAATGGTCACCTTCCTTGACCTAGGTTTAATTGGATGAATAGGAGAGCATGTATTTCACTTGATCTTTGACCTTTGACCTATCGTAGATTTTTTTTGGGGGGGGGGGTGCACGGGGACCATTTCTGAAGAATTTATGATGTAACCCAGTATGGGCCGACATGAACTACACAGATACTTCCCTTCATTTTGTTATGAAAAAATAAGATAGCCATGTTTCATTTTAAACTCTGAAAGGCCATTTAACAAGTTCTTTATTTCTTAGCGCTTTTAGCATAAGATTCTTCTTTTTTTTTCACTTTAATCTTACAATAAGAGGAAACTGTCACGTAATTTTTTTTCTTCTCGTGTTCATTCAAGCGTGAACACATGTCACACACAAATGATACCAAATGATTTAGGGCGAAACACTCTTTCATAAGTGTTGTAACATTTAATGTTCAAAGATGATTTGTAAAGTGGGCTCTAACTAGCAATTCTCGCCATATTAACTTTTTTTAAACTCATGCACCCTCTAAATATACAAGATGAATTAATGTGATTGAAAAGGTATCAATGTATAATACAACTATACTGTTACATGCACGCATGTACCACTGCCACAGCTCAGCAGAAGACGTAGGCATACGTCTTGTATGGTGCCATGGCGTGTAGTGTATAGTGACGCGATATATAGGCCCCTACAGTAAATGAAAATTTCTCTTTTTATGGCTTAGAAAAGTAAAGAGTCAAGACAAGATTGACAGAAAGACGACCTGGAGGGACATAAAGCAGACATATTAAGACAGATGGAAAGATAATGAATTCATAGGTGGATAAATAGCTATTGTCAAGGTAGGTGAATACATAAAGGTTCATGAAGATAAATCGACTACAGAGATAGATTGAGGTAGAAGACATAACACAGACAGAGGTAACATGGGTAGGGTGGAGTATAACATTACCTCGGGATTGCCCCAAAGAGTGACATGGGGCTGTAGGCCCATCTTGCCTCAAAGTTAAACTGCTTGCCCATAGCTCTTCCCAAGTTGTTCATATTTCCTTTGCGACTGCCTCCTTTCGGATACCAAATCACCGAGTGATTGTACATCTTGACCCGCTCTACCCAAGTTCCCAATGTCGTATTTGAAATTGACAATGTCTTTCTTGCAGCTCGACCAAGTCTAGTCATCTGGGAGTAATTCATCGTTGTCGCATTTGCCTTGTATCCAACATCGGTTCCGAGGTCGCCCCCGAACGGGGCAAGGTTCATTCGAAACACGTAGTCGTGACCATCAATGGCAGCTCCACACCGACTGTCGGCCAGTATGCCCGAGTTGCCCACCACGGCGCATCGGTCCTGCTCAGGTATGGTCTCTGTCTTATTTTGAAGGGTCAGCTCCGTCTGATTAACCTCAAAGTCAAAGAACTCGGGATCGATGTCGGTTTTGTAGATCTGGATGATATCCGACAGAGTTAGTTTCGTCAGCACCTTTTCCCTATAGAGATAGAATAGTCGTGACACGTTCGTGACTTTTTCAAACATTCGAGATTATAATTATGTGAATGACAGGTAAGTGGCAGAAACAAAATATACTAGTATTGTACATTCAGGGGGGGGGTATTCTCGTGCTGATGAAACACACACACACACACACACACACACACACACACACAATACTGCATCTTTAACCCTAATCAGGTTGGGGGGGGGGCGGATTCCGCCCCCCCCCCCCCTCGACGTTTCGCGCAATATCTTTGCAACGCGATAAGCTCCCGCCGCGATGTTTCATGACTTTTTTCTTTCAAGTGTCGCGCAACTTTTGAGACCAAAATTGTTGCCCCCGCGCGTACCGTTTTGACGCGACGCCCGTTCGAAAAAAATTTGTCAACCCCAAAATTGCTCCAAAACGTGATTTTGCGTACAAATCCAATGCAAATTGTGTTTTTTCAATTAATTCACATAAAAATTCATATCTTGACTTTGAATGGACGAAATTAATTTATTTTAGCATAATAAAGCTTCGAAAAATGTCTGTGACAAATTTTGGCCAAAAAACAAACAAAAACAAAAGGTCGAAAAACAAAGAAATACATAAGAAATTCAAAAACAATCAAATACATAAGAAATTAATTTCGATACAGATTTTTTTTTTATTCTATGTCTCAGAAGAATGATACAAGAAACATTTTAAAAAAGAAATTAGCTTAATTAGAGCATTAATAAGTGATTTAGAGCCCAAAACTGATTTTATGCATAAATCACAATAATTAATTAATATAAAATATAAGAAAATTTTTTCGGAGAAAGCAACCATACATTTTGATAGTATACGTCGCGGGCGTCGCGTGTGCCGATTTTCGGCGCGATCACGCGTTCCATAGGCGAGATCTGAAGGGGGGGGGGGGCGGAATCCGCCCCCCCCCCCCCCCCCCCCCCGATACAGCATAGCCAAAAAAGCCCAGCCTGATTAGGGTTAATGTTATGTTTTTGTTGCTTGATTATACATTTATATTTGTGAGTAAAAGAAAGTTAAAGAATTGACCCCTTCCCCAGGAAGGACAAAAAATAAAAATAAACATGCATCAACTTAATTCGACCATTTTGTTCAGAGCACGCGATCAACGTCTTTATGACACGTTATTACGTTCATCACATTGTTGTTATGATTTCGTGACATTTGTATAAGCGAACATTTCATTGTTGTTGTTGTTGTTTTATAGAAAGAAAGAAGAAAGAGAAAAATGGGGCCCTATACAAATAATTTGCCCCAGACAGTACTTAACATAAAACAGACATTATTAATCTTAGAAAAATATGAACATTATTAAATATATATGTATGTACCAAGTCTCCACGAGGGAGCTCATATCGTCTCCACGAGGGAGCTCATACTGTCTCCACAAAGGAGCTCATTAAGTCTCCATTTCATTGTATTCCTAATTATTTTGTTGGAAATGAAATAAATCAACTTGAACTTTATATAAATCGCCCTATAGGTATAATCTACTCTACATCACAATTAGGCTACCACTGTGACAGTGGCAGCATACTAATTTTCATTGTAACATTAGGGTTTGGCAGGGGAAATAGCGCAAATAGACTAGAGTGAGCGAATAAAATGATATGGTAATGCCAGTACTAGTCAGTAAGCTCAAGGGTGGGTAACCTGTGGAGGATACATGAATGTGAATGGAGAGGCAACATAAAACTAGATATGGACCAATATAATGATGTAAGTGTTAAAAGGGTGAAAAAAGTATAAGTAGCGAGGAAGGGGGTTAAACAAGATGCACAGTAAAACCAATATCCTAGTGTAGCATATAATGTTGTGGCACAAAAAAGAAGAAGTAGGAGCCAACTACAGTAGTGTCAGGGCATGGGACTAACGTATACTGCATGTGGTATTATGAAACATACACACGAGAATCAAAGATCATCCTTGAAATAATTATTTCTTTGTGTCAAATGTCAAAATTAACAACAACAACAGCATAAGTATTGTGTCATGTGAATCTGGGGAATACAGCACAACGAATTACCATGGTAAAACAGATTCTTGCTTTCATGGGATATCTACGTTTCGTAGCGAGAGACTATCAGTCCACATGATTTACAGTAATTACTATGAGTAGTATTTGTGATATTCGGCTATTCTCATGAAATGACACTTTATGGACACTCTAAATTTGATATATTTCAAAGGATTAACAGCAAACAAAACGACAGAAGTAGAAGTGAATCTTACCAAATTTGGCATGAATTCCGAAATTCAAGGTTATTGGTCACAAGGTGAAGAGTAAGTCCGATATTGATACTCTTTAGAGCATTTTGTGGAAATTAATACGGAAATGCATCCTTGATGCAGTGAGGGAAAAATGTTAGTCTCCAGTCAGAGGTCAAGATAAATTTTGATAAAAAGTGAAAATGTTCTCGTGACAGATGTGATTGCTTAGAAAAGTGAGGCATCCTATTCGACCTCGCGCTGCCGCGGTGGATTGCTCTAGCTTGAATTAATGCCATCCATAATAATGAATCTATCATTCACGTCAACTCAATGCAGATTGTAATTACAGCACTAGGACGGGGGACCCGTTCGAGCACATGTATCCTCTGAACATCCCGACAACCCATCTGCATGACTTTTTTAAAGGCCAAAATGTTGAAGAATAATATCACAACTGCCGCAGGATGCAATGAAATCCGACGAAAAATAAGGCTGGTCTAGCACATATTGTCATCCTATAAAAGTCAGAACAATGAGGGCGCTGTCAATGAAAGATTCTGTTACCTAGAATGATAATAATTCCCTATAAACCTTCACAGCAAGTTTGAATAAAATCCTACAAGAAATGTGGCTGATAGAAGTTACACATACAAGAAATATGACATGCACATGGCATCCACGTCGGAGTACTGGGGGCACCATCACCACAAATTGTTATTTCCTACATGTAAATGTAGAATGACCATCCATATTGAGCAAGTTTGAATAAAATCCGACGAGAAATGAGGCTGGTATATAGCACATACAAGAAATATGACATGTCATCCTTAAAAAGTCAGAACAATGAGGGCTCTGTCAAGGAAAACTTGTGCTACCTGAAAAAAAACAAAAACAAAAAACAAACCCATAAACCTCCACAACAAGTTTGAATAAAATCCGACAAGTTATAGCTAATAGAGCACATACGAGACAAGAAATGTGACATGGCGTCAAAGTCGGAACACTGAAGGCGTCGTCATCACAATTGAGCATGTGTCCTACACTGTACACGTAGAATGACCACCCATACACCTCCTTACAGCAAGTCTGAAAAAAATCTGATGGGTAGGCCTAACAATCAAGTTATAGAATAATGTTTTTAAAAAAATGCACATTTTTATCTTAGGGTGACCTTTGACCCTGTAAAAGATGGAACAGTGGGGGTAGCATTACCAATAGCTATAGGTGTCTAGACTTGACTGTGATCCATTTACATACCAAATTCGAGAAAAAACATCGGTCAAGAAAAATGGCGAGTATGGCACACAGCAGCAGACCCTGAAAATGTACTTTTTCTGTGTAAAGACGGAACAAGCGAGGGCGCTATCACCAGTTCGATGGGCTTCTTCATTTTGGGTTATAATTATTCTGTACCATAATACACCTTCATGCCGAATTTGAAGATGATCCGAGAAGAACCGCAACCAGTAGAACGGTGGCGTAACAAGGCCAATAGTATCCTCCCAATTGATCGGGGGATACAACAATAATATGGATAACTATGTGAATTTGATGGGTACCATGTTGTTGCTGTTTTTCCATCAACCACGAAATTATTTTTTAACTTCTTCATTGTACTAATATTGAGAAAAAGTATTTTGAGACCATGACTTCAGTATCTCACATTACTTCAATACAAGTATCTTTTTTTTATAGAACTGTTCAATTCTTTGACTCTTATTCACACCCAATTTTGATAAATATTCTTTACCATTTCGTGTTCGTTGATGACACCTTTTCTTCCATAATCAACTTCAGTGGGAATACTTAAAGCCACAATTTACATTTAAAGATAAAAACAAAACAGCTTTAGTCCTTCAAGAGAGTTCTACAATGTTAGTTAGGGATAGAAACGACAAAATGTAAAGATTTTACTCAGTATAATCAATGTTACTCTCTAAAAAAAAATCGAGTGAAAATTTTCACTCCAAAAAGAGTGAATACGAAAAAGAGTGAATTTCGAGTGAAATTGGAGTGAATTTTGAGTGAAAATGCTCATTTTCACTCATTTTGGAGTGACGTCAGGGATCACTCCAAAATCTTCGAGTGATCCCTGACGTCACTCCAAAATGAGTGAAAATGAGCATTTTCACTCAAAATTCACTCCAATTTCACTCGAAATTCACTCTTTTTTGTATTCACTCTTGTTAGAGTGAAAATTTTCACTCGATTTTTTTAGAGAGTAAGTATTATTAAATATACAAAGATGAACAACAGTCTTTATCAAAATCGTTTCTAAAATAAAATCACAATCGCCTATGTATATACAGCTGTGAGTCATAGAGCGATATCTCCTCATATTTGTGGATATGCATATATATATACATGTGTATATATTCACAGCAGTAGTTCAATATGGAAACTCCGTGAGAGACGTAGTTTTGACGAATTTTCGCCCATAGGGCTTTGTCAAGTCAATGGCAGATTTTAACTACGTCTCTCACGGAGTTTTCATACTGAACTACTGTTGTGAATCTATACTTTCTTGGACTCCGAGCAGAAACTAATTGCTGTTATCACTATATATATATATATATATTATAGTGATGCAACTAAACTGTAGGCATCTGATGTGGTAACTCAAACATTTCTGTTAATAAATGCTCCCAATAGTAAACAGTGGCTTTGATATTGTTTTCAGTAATCTTAATTGTTTCGAACTTACGCAACAATAGCGCTGATGTATCTAAACTTACCTTATGTAAGATGTTTTCAGAGGGCTCGTGACTTTACTTGCCGGTGTATTCGTCCGTGTGACAAGTGATGCTTCAACTGCAAACTGACTGCCTTGTTTCCCACATGCAAATAAAAAGGCAAGAAGGGGCAGAAAGACAGACATATCTTCTTATATGGCTAAACAAAGAGCGTCGAGTATAGTATATTAGTACTCATCTAACGGCTGATTTGCAAGATGGGCAATTCCGCGTATGGGAAGGGTAAAAACAGCAAAATTCAAAGTTACGTAAATGCTCAGAAATTTCAGTTTCCCGTACAGACGGATTGTTGTATTTACGGAAACAAAAAACCCTTTACCAATAACTTTCCTCGTTTTTGTTGTACACACTTTTGAAGTTGGAAGACTATTTATTGTATTTATCTAAAATCTTACAACATTAAATGAAAATTTAAAATGAAACAACTTAGATATCTCTCTGCTTTATCCATACTTCCACATCTTTATTCCTATGCTTCAACAATCACATTTAATGAAGCATTCAGTCACTCTCATTATGATATTTTTTGGAGAAATTTTCAAAATCTACTGACAAATTGACGTAATTCCGTTACCATAAAATTAAAAAAAGTTTTCTCCTGAACAAACTAATCACTGATTTTTTCTCCCCTTGTAAATTTTTTCTCTACATGTGACTCCCTGAAAAGTCACAAAACATTTTGTGAAATATCTCCTTCAGTTCTTCTGTAATTGTGGTAACGGAATTACATGGTAACGGAATTACACGCACATCTAATATGGAAGAGAATGACATATCCTACTTTCGTGCCAATATGTAATTGAACTGTCCATGAAATAGCTTCAGGGCATTATTATTGAGCATAACAGTGTTAGTGATTGGCAGTAAAGGAGTGAAAGTTGAAATATATGTATGGATACACTGACATGACTCAGCATACAGTGTAGCTGGATGCCTCTGACAGTGAGTCCTGACATCAGGGTACACGCTTGACAAGACTTGTGCTGAAAGTCTCCTCCCTTCCTTCACCTTCTCTCATGTACAAGAACTACATGTGTACATGGAGACTGTGCTAACTGATAACTTTATAAGGTTTGCTACAGATACTCATTCTCAAATGTTAAAAATCATACTGAATTCTGAGATATCAATTTGTATATTTTCTCGCTAAAAAGTCTCATGGTTTCATACAAAATCTAAGTATAGTGATGAGGGACTATTGAATGGGTGTGATGCAGCATAAATTGAACAAAGGTTACAAAGAAGAGGAAGGACATAAAATTTCTTTAAAAGGAAAAGAGAGCACTGCTACTGACAGAGAGAAATGAACAGGATAATTTTTGTGAGGAAAGATCAAGAATTTAAGATAAGGATCATACACAATGTGATAGAAGTCATAACTTGACACGGGATGCCCACTGAATGTGACACGTTTGATCTTTCTGTATGCTAAAGGCTTTATTATCACCATAGAGTCTGACCTTTTATTGAACATGTCCTGTTTTCATCCTGAAGTCCTTTATCTTTAATGGTAAGTGTATGACTATTACCTTCTTTCATTTGTTTCTTAGATCTTTCCTCCACAGAGACATGTATTTTGATTTTCATGCCCATTTGATACAGAGCATCTGCTACCCTTTGAAATTTGTTCTTTTATCCTTTCTTTTTAAAAGGAATAAAGACAAAAACACCATTTGTGATGAACATTTACCCAGTCAGTAATTGTGATACAGCTCTAAAATGTAACATTTAGGCCTATACTTTCCAATCCTAAGAAGATTTTAAATATCAAAGTCAATGGGCTTCTGCTTCTACCTTTACTCTTCATGTTACCATTTGCTGTACAATCCAGTTTCCTTTCATACAAGTGCCATCACAGTGTATTTTATAATTTGCTTTCAGGCAGTCAAAATACAACTTACTGCAAAAGAGAAGATGCACACTTCTTGTGAGTAAATATATGGCAACACTCAGGATGAGAAAATAGACAAAGTCAAAGAAGAAAGACAGAGACAGGAAACTTGTAGGAAAATTGTAGGCCAAGTCATGATTACAGTCAGTGATCAAATCACTGTCGTGTTTCTGAAGACGTCATTTGGAAATTTTGTGTGGTCAGAAGTAAATACTAACATTATTCACAGGTTGATTCATCTAACTCTTACACAGTGAGCTGCAGATGGATAAAAGAGGCCCTCTTACCTTTCTATGAATTAACAGAATTTGGTGGACTCACTCTAATGGTTCAAAAAGTTGTAGTTTGTTAAAGTTATTTTGCTGTTTTCTATTTCCTTTTTAATAGTTTAGTTCATCTTATTTTGGTGGGCTTTAGTAGGACTTACACTGTAAGGGAATTATCAAATTATGTACTACATTATATACCAGGGGGCAACTTCAGCTATTAGTAAAATGTCACAAGTTTTTAGTGATTAATATATGCCACAACATATAGATAATAATGATTAAGCACTGGTGCAGTACCATAATCATATAAGAAAATTTTCTTTTCTACTTATGATTGAATTGTAATTTGTTATATTTGTCATTGAACCACAACTGCATCTTTTCACTTAACAAATTACAAGTTTCAAGCATCTTTAGTGTTCATCCTTAATATTAAACATTGTGTTCAATGTTGGGGCTGCACACTGTGCTTTTGCACTGTAAATTGGCACTTTATGATTTAGATTTAAATTCAGTGTCAATCCGGACAGTTTTTTATTATTTTCTTATGCATGTGCACATAATATTTATGTAGAATACTCGTAAGTAATTCACACATATTGTCAATTATTGGCATATTTAGGAAGAAGAAAACAGAGAAATCTGTCTTGCATGATATCAACAAAAGAAATACAAGAAAATTTGAGTATTGTTGACTGGATTTACAGAATTGTACTTGTGTAGGGCTATTCTAGCGTAATTCCGTTACCATGTGTCTTAGATGTCATTTACCTGCAGAGTGTGAAATTCTTAACTTGAAAGTAGACAAATTTTGATGGATGTGGTACTTAGAAGTTACGAGATCTTGATTGACATAGTTACGACTTCAAATCACAGTTGTTAGCGTGAACATTTTATGTTTTTTGACAATAAAAACTCATTTGGCACAGTATACACTTGTAGCAGTTCAAGGTCAAAGGCTAGGGAGTACTTATTTAGTGGTTATATTAGAGCTAAAGGCATAAACAATCTTTATCAAGACATTTCAGAATACATGAGTACCAAGAATGTGTATTTTTTCCAGTGTATTTCAGAAGGAGTAATTCCGTTACCATTTGTGTAATTCCGTTACCACTGACTTTACAGGGAAAAAGCGTGCTGCTTGGAAAATGTGATGAAATATTTGAAAAACAATACAACCGAATTGAAGTCGACACAATCAAAGATGAAATCAGACAACAACCTACAGTGTATGTGTTATAGATTTCAGAGAAACAACTCCCAAAGTCAGAGTTGAAGTTGTGACTAAATTCTCTAGTAATTCCGTTACCATCACACATATACCTCCTTTGTAACCAACCAAGTGAGAACATTTAACAAATTTGTATTTGGGGTGACAGTGTGAGTACCTCTGCATCTTTTAAATGTATCAAGAGAAGGCAAAGTAATCAATCCTGTATACAGGGTGAAAGAATATGAGCCAAAATTCTCTGATTTGTAATTCCGTTACCGCGGAATTGCCCAGATGCAATGAAGCAGGAACTCCTAAATAGAAATACAGCACTTTACAAATATAATGAGCTTTCTTTATTTTCTGTTTCATTATATTACATTTTTCGATTCAATGCACTCAAAATAAAATTCCCGATAAGCTATGATAGCTCGTGAAAGCCGCCGTATTATATCGTAATTAAGGTAATATTGCGTGTGCAGAGCAGAATAACGAAAAGAACGAAAAGAAGAAATGTTTTCTTCAGCCAGAATGAAAATCGATTCTTATTCTGTTGATTGCGAAATTTCTGACTCCTTCGGCAGGAGACAATTACGTGATAGTACTTCTGTTCATTTCGTTTGTTCTTTGCAATTGTTTTGATGTCAGATCTGTGCATGCACGTGTGTGTGTGTGTGTGTGTGTGTGTGTGTGTGTGTGTTTGAATACACTGTATCATGTTTTGATAAGATAAATACGAAGACATATTCCGATCTCTGAAAAAAAAACCAATATCACTACATGATTCATTAGTGATCTATTCTTCTGCCTTGTTGTTCAATGCCGAAGGGAATTTATTTTGAATGCTAACAAAAACAAGAGACCCGGGGGTCTCGCGTTCACTGGAGTATCGCAAGTTCACTTTCCATGCATTCTGGCAGATTCTTACCTGAGAACATTGGAAACTTGTGGTGGGGTAGCTTTGAGAGCTGGGGGCATGGTGTCCATTTGCATATTCCATCACACTGGTAAAAATACCTGCAAGGTACACTGTACTTTATAGAATGTTGGACTATGCAGTTTTGAAAAAAAGAAGACTTAAATCCCTATCACTTTTGAATCTAGAGAACAATATTATTGAATATTCCTTAATTTCGGAGGTGCGTTTGCCCTCCCTCCCCCGAGTGCAATGAACAAACTTAGAATTACAGTCATCAATGTACAAACACAAAGTAACTTTGCTTTATCAAGTCTGGTTCTAGAGAAGAATTGTAAATATTCCCTAATGTTGGGGGGGGGGGGGGGGAGGTGGAATTAGGCCCCTTGGGTCCCCAAAGGGGAGCATGGTGCCCTGTTGAACAAATTGAGATCTTAACTCCCTGGCATGCAACCTGTCAAGTTTGATGAATATTCATCAAGGGGTTTGTCAACGATTATGAACATGTACAATTTACACCACCATTTGGACCCATTCCACCCCACTCCCTTGGGTCCCAAGGGGGAAAGGGGCACCTCTGATTCTGCCATAAACTTGAAACAACAGTCATAAATATACTAATTCATTGTATTAACTTTGCTCAATCACTTCTGGTTCTAGAGAAAATATCTAAAGATTCCTTACTGGGAGTGGGATGGGCCCCCGGGGCCCCCAGGTGGCGCATGGTACCCATTTGATGGAATTGAGATTCTATCCCCCTTGGGATGCTACCTGCCAAGTTTGGTGAAAATTCATAAAAGGGGTTTTCAAGAAAGAGATGAAAAATTACAATTTAGGCCCCAATTTAGGCCCCTGTGGACCCCCAGGTGGGGCATGGTGCCCATTTGACGAGAAAGAGATTCTATCCCCCTAGGGATGCTACCTGCCAATTTGGTGAAAATTCATACGGGGGTTTTTCAAGAAAAAGATGAAAATGTACAATTTGGGCCCCATTAGGACCCCTCCCCCTCCCTCTCCCCCTCCCCTGGGTCCCAAGGGGGGCACCCCTGATTCCGCCATGAACAAACTTGAAACTACAGTCATCAATGTACTAGCTCATAGTACTAACTTAGCTCTATCACTTCTGGTTCTAGAGAAGAAGATTTTTAAAGAATTCTTAATTTTGGGGGTTTGGGCCCCTCTGCCCCCCCCCCCCCCCCCCCAGGTGGGGCATGGTGCCCATTTGAACAAATTGAGATCCTTTCCCCCTAGGGATGCTACCTGCCAAGTTTGGTGAAAATCGGTCATGGGGTTCTCAAGAAGATGAAAATGTAACTAGAAATGTCGCTACAGCGACTGGATATACCCCCGCCAAACAACATTTCATAAGCTTTGGTCAAAACAACATTTCATAAGCTTTGGTCAAAAAACTGAGGAAGTAGTTAAATCCGCAAGATCTTTCCTTGATCTTCTGCCATTAATATGCCGTTACCATGGCAACGTACTTTCGGGTACTGTCGAAAAATGCGTCTTGCACATCTACAACCAAAGGCACACATCTGTACCATGTTTCATGGAAATTGGGCAAAAACTGAGGAAGTAGTTTGCAACACAAAATTTTCCATCATTTTGGCTCATAATATGTGAGCTGTTACCATGGCAACATACTTTTTGTCACTGTCAAGAAATGTGTCATGCTGACCTATATCCTAAGACAAACATTCAATATGAATTCCATGAGAATTGGAAGAACACTGATGAAGCAGTTTTGCCATGAAGCATTTTGCCCTATATTTTACCAATAACATGCCGTTACCATGGCAACGCACTTTTTGCCACTGCGGAAATATGTGTCTTGCACATTAACATATTCAGATGAACATCTGTACCTAATTTCATAAAAATTGATCAAAGACTGTGGGAGGAGTTCGCGACGCAAGATTTGTACCCATATTTGCCCATAATATGCCGTTACCATGGCAACGTACTTTTGGGTACTGTCAAAAAATACGTCTTGCACATCTACAACCCAAGGCACACATCTATGCCAAGTTTTATGGGAATCGGTTGAAAACTGAGGAAGTAGTTCGCGACGCAAGATTTGCAACGGACCGACCGCCCGACCGCCCGACCGCCCGACCGCCCGACCGCCCGACCGCCCGACCGCCCGACCGACTGCCCGACCGCCCGACCGTCCGCTGATTCCTATATACCCCCTTCAAACTTCGTTTGGCGGAGGTATAAAAATGTTATGCACGACGCACGACGGACGTCGGAAGAAGAGCGATCGCAATAGCTCATTTGAGCCTTCGGCTCAGGTGAGCTAATAAAGTGGAAGGAATTGCTAAAAACATTACAGCTCTCTACTAGTGAAATTGAAGTGTCTATATGCAATGAAACATCCAAAACGAACTCACGAATTGACTCTCTTTTTAATGTTGACAGAGCGCCGAGACGGAGATAATGTTTTACTGGAGAGTTGGAAGGCGGGGCACTTCCGTCCCTCCCCTGAATTCAACATAACGGTGAATTGCCTTTTATACATGAGCTGGGAAGGTGATTGGTTGTTCCAAAACGCCTCAGGAAGAGGTGTAAAAACGAAGAGGCGACTTATTCAAAACTCGCCGAGACTTAGGTAATTGTCTCAAAGAAGCGACAAGACAAAGAAATATTGTAGGCATCAAATTGTATAGAGAGGTGTGGTCTTTGCCTGCCATGGTGCCTGTCTTTTTTATAAAAAAACTGCCTTCGTCTTTAATAGTCAGAAAATGGCCATGCGAGTTATCACTTTCAGTCCACTCAGAACACCTTCTGATCCCCTGTTTCAAAAACTGGGAGTAATGGACGTATTTGAACTGCATAAACTTTACATTTGTACATTTATATTTGATTTATCAAAGGGAAATATGCCACATGATCTAGTAGAATATTGTCAAAATATCCTTATCTTATTCAACAAGGGGCAAAAAAGAAGGCTTGCTTTATCTACCAATATGTAAAACTAAGTATGGCCAACTCTCATTTTTTTATATAGTAGTGAAATTGTGGAATACTTTGCCAAAGAATTTAAGGAGTATCAATACCAGGAAAAATTTCCGAAGTAATTTAGCAAAACACATTAAATCTGTATAGACAATGGTACTACAAATCAATAATGTTATAACAGTATTTTTAAAAGTATTTTAATAGTTCATTATGTAATACGTGTTTAAAAGGACCAACACCTACTAGCACCTATGCTATCTCTTGGTTCTTTTAGCAACCTCATTGTGTACAACATCGCCATATTGTAGCTCTTTTTTGATTAATAGTTTTAGATCACATAATCATTTATCCATTATATATTATAGATTATATTCAATATGTGTTTTTAAATCGTTTAGACGGTTACTTTAATGTGCTATGTATTAATATTGATGTATAAACATGTATTCAAACTTTCCTGTACATATATTGTTGTTATTTTAAATAAGCTCAAACTCAAACTCAAACTCAAACTTATGATCAAAATTAATTTGGTCTCCTCGCATGTATTTAATAGATCGCCAACAGTTTGTATCATAATTTTACATATAAATACTATATCATGTAGAATAAAAGAATGAGAGAACAGACATGTGTTGACACGATCACGTTACTGTGCTGGAGCCCCATATCCACTACCACTTGAACGAAGAAGCACAGATGGTAGACTTATGTGACAAAATCAATAGCTAGCAAGAATATCTGCTCACTATAATTATGATATCGTATGTTTTGAATGACTCAGCAACTTCATATCGTTTCCTTACCGTCTTTTAATTATATTCTGAATTATTTCTAGTCATTCAGGACAAAGAACTGATTGCCCAAAGGTACACTTCTTACATTTTCAAGAACAGAAAACCCTTTTTTTCTACATTATTTCACAATAGTGTATTCGTGTTCGATGAATCAAGTTCTCTCCTAGCTGAAACAACGTAATATAGGTTGCATTAGTCTACTTCTTGTTAATTTGTATACCATTGTCATTTTCGGCTTTCCAAAAATGGGCTAGATACTCATAGTAGGGTCTATAGGGCCGGGATGTTCGATTGTGAGTTATAGACGCGCTAATTTTCGGCCTTCCATTTTAAGGGCAAAAAAAAAATAATAAAAAAAATGGAACACCAAACAAAGGATTGAACGTTTGTGCTTCTTACAAGTTTCAGCAAATATGTGAGATTATCTGACGATAATCACGATGGGTTCACGATGGGAATACTTCATCCGTTGGGTCTGTGTAAGTTCAAGGCTATCATTTTACTTACAGATTTCGATAAAAGAGAAAATCCTTTTGTGTGTTAAGAACTCCATAAATATGTCTAGCGTAGGTTACGCTATAGCGTAGGGTACATACGGCACGTAGCATACTAGGTCTGACAGCTACGCATTGTACTAGGCATGTATTTCAAAAAACGTTTCCCACTTTTGATTCTTATCAATTCATAAACTATACATCAGATAACACTGTCATTGATATCAGTGATAGCGGAATAGTGTACAATTTTGTTGGAGGTGGTTTAAATATGAAGGCATAAATCAGTTTCATGAAATCCATGATTAATTTCACAGTTAGGTTCCAGATTTTGCTCTATTTTCAACCCTCTGTACAAAACTTTCACTTTGCACAGGGGTCAATGGATGTGTATGGGAGCAGGGAGGTGCTACAGGAGAGGCAACTCCTGCTCTCCTTTGAAGTTATGCGCGGCCCCGCCGAGAAGTTATGCGTTCAACTACAGGTGTTAACCCATGTGCTTTGACAAAAGAGAGCATCAATAATCGGGACTAGCGCTCTCACATCTAGAAATACTTGCCCCTCCTGCAATTCGCTCTCTCTTTCAATGTGATGGCAACAATGAATTTGTGTACCTTGAATTGGAGCAGCGAATCAAAATGCATTGTAAAACTGACAATTTTGACAGCAAATAGTTTAAAAACACGCTGGAACACCCTTTAGCGGAAAACTTTTTTTTCGAAAGATCAAAATATCCCAGATTAAAAGATTAAAAAACTGACATGCGGAAATGTGCGCATTATAGAAAAATATTAGGTTTTTAAGAGGGCCTAATTTTCATTTCATTTCGATTTGCGCATTACGAAGAAACTAGAAATACATGTTTATAATATTGAATTCTTTCCTAAACTATTCTAAATCAATTCGAGTATTTCATTTAAAATTTTACGGTGAAATAAAGCTTGTAATTCAACGAAAGGTGAAATGCGTTTTTCGTCTCCGAACTTCGTCTTGCGAATAGAGCGGTGCCGAGCATGCCATGACTTAAAAGCGTAGTGGAATGCTAGACATCCCATTGTAACGCCTTGAACCCAAACATGTGTTTGCATGAATTACGAAGAGTTGCCACTCCATCTCTGTAACACCTCCCTGATGGGAGTGTGTGGTTAACACCCTGACAATGGTCCTGAACAATGGCCAGGGTTTAAATGCTTCATTATTTATTCATGAGAAATTCCACTATCACAACTAGTCTTTATTCAGCTTCTGGCAGTATCTGTGTAAAGTCAAACGCCTGCCGATACTGTTCTGTCGTAAACAAGGTGACAGGAAGCAAAGAAAATCAATTAGACTATACACTTGTGTATACGGAGCCTTAACTAAATCTACTCACAACTGTGAAACAAATCGCCCCAATGAAAAATGCTGCTGAACTCTTTACCAAAAATGATCTCTTTTTATCGAAAAAAAGCGACAAATTTGTCAGACTATAAGTAAACAGTTTTATTAAAATGAATGACTTTAATTGAGATCATTTATGCTTATTTATATCCCAGATTTAGTGATATGTGAAGCAAAATTTGAAAATGATTGCCAGCTGGAATGAAATGTGGTGTTTGCGAGCACATGGAAGCATGTGCTTACTTTTTCCATGTGCATGCATTTTACCCTTTATCGTGCATGAATTCAGACTAGCAGTGCCCGGGGCAATCCACATGAATTATTGATTAAGCATTCATGTGCCTGGGAGCGCGAGACTGACGGCTCGTCAACAGGTGGTTAAGGCATGTCCATTGTTCAGGGCCATTGTCAGCACACACTCACATACACATCATTGGTTCCTGAGCAAAGTTCATTTTTGTACAGAGGGTTAAAATTTGACCAAAATCTGAAACCTTACTTCAAAATCAATCTTAGATTTAATTGGAACTGATTCCTGCTTTCATATCCAAATCACCTCCAACAAAATTGTACACTATTCAGCTATTACTCATATCAATGACAGTTTCATGGGATGAATAGTTTTTGGACTTGCTTGATTGACACCTTTGATCAATACCGGTAAATTATTTCATCCCGATTCGGGTATCGGGAGAAGATTTAAATGTATAGTCCAGGGGGTGTTTCACGAAGTCGAACTTAATTTAAGATTGACTAAAAATTATGGTATGCCACTGGTTTCCCTGTTCAATTTCATTAGCCTACATGTGTAATCACCACCCACTTGAAATCATCATTAACCCTAACTTACCTGGGCTATTTAGCGAGCTTGAATTCCTGGGGGGGGGGGGGGCATTATGCCCCCCCCCCTTCAGATCTCGGCCGTTGATTGCGTGATCGCCGCAAAATTTTGCATGAACATAAAGCCGGATGTGATCTACAAGACTGTTCAGTTAAATTTTCGAAAAATTTGCATTTTCTATTTTAAATTAATCAATCATGCAAATATATGCAAAAAACTCATTTTCGTCTGTTATTGGCTTATAAAAGATTATGGAATGCTGATTTTTGGTGTAAATATTCTTAGTGACATTCCGAACATTTGTGCGTAAAAAAAATTTCAATATCAAAATTAATTTCTTATGTTTTTTATTGTTTTATCAATTTTTTATGTATTTCTTTGTTTTTTCGAACTTTTGTTTTTGTTGTTTTTTTCAGCAGAATTTGTCATACACATTTTTTGAAGCATAATTATACCAAAACAAATTGATTTCAGCCATTAAGATTAAAAATATGAATCTTAATACGAATTAATTAAAAAAACACAATTTGTATTGACTTTGTACACAAAATCACGTTTTTGAGCAATTTTGGGGTTGACGAAATTTTTTTTAAGGGGCGTGGCTTCGGAACGGTATGCCCGGGCGCGACAAATTTGGTCTCAAAAGTTGCGCGAGACTTGAAAGTAAAAAGAAAAAAAAAATTGCGCGCCGGAACTTATGGTCGCGGAATTTGTCCCCCAGGTAAGTTAGGGTTAATGTTTACAGAATAATTCCATTTTGTTTATTTATTTTATCTAGTATTATCAATGGCTACATACACCAGTTTTGCTGGATGAGCTAACACCATCAGGTCAGGATGGGGCATCGGCCATAATCAGGGATAGTTTTAGTCATATTTGTGTTTGAATTCAGTGCATTTTTGTGTAATAATGTATTATTTGATAATGTTTGTAACTGTTTTACATTGATATAGCTGATTCTGGGTGCATGCACTGGGTGGGGAGGAAGGTCTCGAGCCTCGGTGATTAAGTTCGTCTTTTCCTCCCCTGGCAACCAGCGGCATGCACCTTGAATCACAATTTTTATATCATGTAATACGATTTTCTGTCTGTATTTTATGTCCGCTTGTATTGTATATGTATGTTGAACTGCCGAATAAATAATAATAATAATAATAATAATAATAATAATAATAATAATAATAATAAAATAATGAATAATAATAATAAAAATAATGAATAATAATAATAATAATAACAATGAATAATAATGATAATAATAAGATATATGTCTGATATGTTCAATGTTTTTATACAGTATGTCCCCCCCCAAAAAAAAAAAAATAAATAAAATAACATTTTCGCATTGATAACACCCAATATGATTAAGCTGTCTAAATGCAACTTCAGGGTCTTAAAATATGAAATTTTAGCTCTATTTTCCAGAAAACTCCATTCAATTTGGTTAAGCGGTCAAAGAGAAATGTGGATTGTTGTAAAGCATGTCATGAGTCTAATTCTTCCAAGTTTAGCGCTTGGATGCTCGTGTGTGAACACAATAGACGGAACTTGGAGGGAAGAGATTCCCGACATGCTCTACAAAATTCCTCATTTCTCTTTGATCACTGAACCAAATTGAATGGGGTTTTCTGTAAGATGTGGGCAATGAGTTACAGTTTCGTAGCCTGAAATTGTATTGGATTGATTCATTATCTTTAAAGTTATCATTGCGGAGGGTCGCGTTGTAATTTGTATGGGGGGACATACGGTACAGTGTATCAGTTTCACCTCACGCATACACAAGGTGACGAACTAAAGAAAGACTGAGACAACGTTGCCAGAGTTGGCATATATGCTTTCTAGCATAATTTTTCGACGCTGCAGCATCTAGCATTATGGTATGGATAATTTGTCTGTTTATAGCATAGGTAATTCTAGTACAGAAAGGAAATCACTGTACCTTTTTGTGTACTGCGGCATTTTTTGGTTGTTTATCAGTTTGTCAGCTGATTTGTCTATGAAATTGACAGTAAAAAGTGGTGAAAATCGCTTTATGTTTTGCTTGCCAGCTGATTCAGCACCAAATTTGGGCGCATGGAATTTGAGCACTTTTCTATTTGCTTGCTTGCTTGCTTGCTTGCTTGTCAGGCTACAAGTGAGGATCCTTTTTTTATTGGGGATCGGAAACCACAATTTTCAAGGAAAAAAATATCATTAATTGGGCACCATAAGTGAGGACCTTTTGTTTTGCTTTGTTTTGCTTTTGCTTGGCAGCTAATTGGGCACCACATTGGTTGATATGGTGGACATAATTTCATGGCAATTTAGCATTACTTCAGGCTGCATGCCAACCCTATTTTTCACGCTGTTGGTCACACTGACTAGGGTGTACTGTTCAACTCGACTGTCTTCAATTACATTCCTGTTGTACGGTTAGCTGATTGGTAAGGGTCTAGTGTTTTCTAGAGCGACCCGAGGCCAGCATAACTATGGGTAAGGCAAAAATCCTATTTTAACGTTTACATATCCAAACAGATGAAAAACTACAGAACGAACATATGCAACAACGAAATAACACGGCCAATGTGCCTTATCGTAAATTTGAATTCCTATAGCTTTCTTCACGGCGGTGCTGATGCAAATTTGGATGGGCGCTTGTACAAGCATTTTTAATTTGAACGCCCTTCTTATGCATGAACGTTTATTTAAGAAACTCATGAAATCGCATGCTGACGAAATTGAATTTAATGGACTAACGGTTACCTTTTGAATACAGATCTCGGTGATCATTCAAATTCACTCAAACTTGAATGATCGCATCGTTAAATAGAATGCAAATCTGATGAAAACCTATAAATCACACACAGCTGTAACTTTTGATATGAAGATGTTCTGTTGTTGATGTGCATTTCTTAAAGATAATCTCTCTCTCTCTATGTGTGTGTGTGTATACATATAATATATATATATATATACACATAGAGAGAGAGATTATCAAAAATGCACATCAACAACAGAATATCTTCATATCAAAAGTATATTTATTTAAACTCGATTATATATTATATATATAATTATGTATATATATACGTATATATATATACATATAATATATATGTACATGTATATATATATATATATACATATTATATATATATAAATATATATATATATATATATATATATATATATATATATATTAGGGTCAATCCATGTCAAATCATCCAGTGCTTGTCACCCGACCCCCTCCGATTTTCTTTAAAATCGCACCAAATGTTCCCCAAAGTGTCTGACGGAAAATCCCAAAATATTTTGCCCCAAGGTCAATTGGTTGCTAAGATACAGCCTCACATAGCAACTGATACGCATTCCAAAATATTAGTTAAAAGAAAATTATGCATTTTTGATTGATTGTGGTAGCATGGATATTTATGCAAAAGTGTTCATTATCTAGAAATTGGAAGAACTTTATAGTCTTTGCAAGAAAAAGTGACTGTGACGCGAAATTGACTTTTCGTTAACGTGCACGAGGTCACCGAAAATGGTGTTAAATGTTAATTTCCAAAATTTTAATGCATATTTAGAGGCTAATATCTTCCACATTTCATCACCTTAGGTTCTAAAATATTATGTTGTTGAAGGCTTTGACTTGCTCAGTAATTTTGAAAAAAATCAGCGGATTCGTGCCCATCGTTTTTACGGAGAGCGCCCTCAAAGTTGACAAAAATGAAAAATGTGCCAAATTCAAGGTCACGGATCACCCTTCGTCCCACCTAGGAATGGCATCAATTTTTTTGTATTGATAGACATTGACCTATATTATCTTGGGTTACCAAAGAAATTTTGCTACCGAAATGTTCAATGGTAAATTTACCCCACTGAAAATGGTTGTAAACGACCAAATTCCCATGTAATATCACATATTGGGTTTAGAAGACATTTCAAATGTCCATGCTTTCAAGATGAAAAGCCCTAGCCCTCTGATATTTGCAGTAGGGGTAGTCTGTTATACATATTTTAGTAATATATGCCACAAAACACTTTTATTACATAATAATGACCTTGAAATTTAATCCAAAATTTGATAAAAACAATAAGTCGCTCCATTTTCCTCATTGCACTGCACGTAATATGTGTTTTGAAAGACTTTTCACAGAGCAATATTTCAAGATTTAGTGTCAATTTGATCATGAATGTTATACCCTTGACCTTGAAGTGCTTCTAAAAATAGCTGTAAATTTGTTAACTACAAATTACACACAGACAGGTGTTTTATGGCATGACATACTCGTGATTCTTTCACAAACACAAAAGCTTTTTATAGTGTGAATGTTATATACTGGAATTAATCTATACGTGCTTGCAAGATATGTTACAATTTATTACTTTGTTCTGACAATGACCCTCAATTTCAATCACAAAAGGGGACAGTAATATTTTGTGATTTTGTGTGCATTTCCTATGGAAAACAGTGCTTTGTGGTGAAACTCATAAAAACTTGACTATTTTTACTATTTATCACTTTGATTGATTAATTCTATTCAAATTATAGTAGAAAAAGTGGGCTGTGACAATTTCCAATAAAAAAAACCCACAAATGCTGTAGAAAATAAAAAACAAAGAAATACATAACAAATATTCCCAAAACAAGAAACTACATAAGAATTGAAATGATTTTGGATGTTGTCATAAGTTACAGAACAAATCCCCCCCAAAAAGATGACTCTCAGTGCTTTTTAATGTGCGTTTCACAGGCTAGAATAAGAATCATTCTTATGTGTTGGGCGCAATGTCCATAATCAACTATTATTGCATACTTTTTGCATGGGCAGGAATAGGCATTTCTCCTGATTTTGAAGGTGATAAATTCAGGGTCAATGTCAGAACAAAGTAATTAATTGTTACATATCTTGCAAGAACCTATAGATTTATTCCAGTATATAACATTTACACCATAAACACTTTTGTGTTTGTGAAAGAACCACCAGTATGTTAGCCATAAAACACCTGTTGTGTGTGTAATTTGTAGTTAACAAATTTACAGCTATTTTTAGAAGCACTTCAAGGTCAAGGATATAACATTCATGATCAAATTGACACTATATCTGAAAGAAGAGCACAAAAAGTATAGAACCTTTAATATGTTAGGCTGTCAGCTTTCATAATTCTTGAAATATTGCTCTGAAAAGTCTTTCAAAACACATATTACGTGCAGTGCAATGAGGAAAATGGAGCGACTTATTGTTTTTATCAAATTTTGGATTAAATTTCAAGGTCATTATAATGTAATGAAAGTGTTTTGTGGTATATATTACTAAAATATGTATAACAGACTACCCCTACTGCAAATATCAGAGGGCTGGGGCTTTTCATCTTGAAAGCATGGACATTTGAAATGTCCTCTAAACCCAATATGTGATATTACATGGGAATTTGGTCGTTTACGACCATTTTCAGTGGGGTAAATTTACCATTGAACATTTCGGTAGCAAAATTTCTTTGGTAACCCAAGATAATATAGGTAAATATCTATCAATACAAAAAAATTGATGCCATTTCTAGGTGGGACGAAGGGTGATCCATGACCTTGAATTTGGCACATTTTTTATTTTTGTCAACTTTGAGGGCGCTCTCCGTAAAAACGGTGGGCACGAATCCGCTGATTTTTTTTCAAAATTACTGAGCAAGTCAAAGCCTTCAACAGCATAATATTTTAGAACCTAAGGTGATGAAATGTGGAAGATATTAGCCTCTAAATATGTATTAAAATTTTCGAAGTTAACATTTAACACCATTTTCGGTGACCTCGTGCACGTTAACGTAAAGTCAATTTCGCGTCACAGTCACTTTTTCTTGCAAAGACTATAAAGTTCTTCCAATTTCCAGATAATGAACACTTTTGCATAAATATCCATGCTACCACAATCAATCAAAAATGCATAATTTTCTTTTAACTAATATTTTGGATTGCGCATCGGTTGCTATGTGAGGCTGTATCTTAGCAACCAATTGACCTTGGGGCAAAATATTTTGGGATTTTCTGTCAGACACTTTGGGGAACATTTGGTGCGATTTTAAAGAAAATCGGAGGGGGTCGGGTGACAACTTTTCTGAAAATTGGATGATTTGACGTGGATTGACCCATGTATATATATATATATATATATATATGTTCTGTTGTATAGTTATTATACATGGGACAATCCACGTCAAATCAACCAATTTTCAGACAATATTTGTAACCCGACCACCTTCGATTTTCTTTAAACTCGCACCAAATGTTCCCCTAGTGTCTGACGGAAGATTCTGAAATATTTTGCCCCAAGGTCAAACGGTTGCTAAGATACAGCCTCCCTTAGCAACCAATGCGTGGTCGAACAATCGAGTTTAAATAAAATTTGCTATTTTTGATTGACTGCTGCAGCCAAGTTAGATGAGTTACATTGCTCATTTTCTGTAAACTGGAAGAACTTTACAATCCTAACATGCACATAATATTATGGCGCGGATATGACTATCCGTTATTGCGCACGAGGTCACCGAAAATGGTGTTAAGCGTCAAAGCTAATGTTTTTGGGTGCATGTTTGGAAGTTGATAACTCCAAAATTCAATTAGCTTAGAACCCAGTATTATGCATATTTAAAGACTCTCACTTGCTCTAAAGACCTACCAAAAATCGGCCAAAAAGTATGCGTCGTTTCTCGTAGGGCGCCCTCACAGTTGGATTTTTTTCAAAAAGTTGCCAAGTTCAAGGTCACAAATCACCACTAGTCCCATCGAGGAGCGACACCAATCTTTGTGTATTGATAGACATTTACCTATATTTTCATGGGTTATGAAAAAAATTTTTGTTACCAAAATGTTTAATTGCTGGGTAATGCATTCGAAAATGGTCATAAACATCCAAAAATTCACGTAAAATGACATGTGAGATTTTAAGGACATTTCAAATGGTGATAAATCAAAGATGAAGTGCCAAGACACGATGGTATTTTCTGGAATGAAAGTCTGTGACTCTAGAAGGGTATACATCACAAATCGTAAATTTTCCATAATGGTGTTAAAGTGTGTTTACATTGATTTTTAGTTGTGTGCCCTTTCTTTATTAATGGTGACTTTAAGCTGAAAACTGCAAATCATATTCCATTTTTATTCTATTTTAAGTTACAAATAATATTTCAAGTTATCTCCAGATGTTTTGACCTTGACATTGTTCTGAAAATAGCTGTAAATTCTATAATATTGGCATATTCCCAACACACAAGATTTACAACATATTTCAAAATCAATTTTCTCTGAGACAAAATGCCTGATCATGGTTATATTTGCAGTATCGGTAGTCTGTAACAAGTATTTAGAGGTTATGGTATGAACTGATTTATGGAAAATGACAATGACCTTGAAAATACAGCTAAAAAATATAAAATTAATAATATCGTTCAAATTTCAAATATTTATGGTGTTTATACCGACTTTGAATTATGCGACATCTTAATATCAATAAAGACTTATGGCTGATAGTTGCAAATCATCTTCCATTTTTGTTCTATTTTAAGCTTCAAATAGTATCTAATATCATATTCACATCGTTTGACCTTGACATTATTCTAGAAGTATAGCCATAATGCCTTCAAATGAGCATAATTACAACACATCATGAGCTTTACAGCATACTTTCAAAATTGAATTTCTCACAGACAGAATGCCTAGTGTGTGAAATTCAGAACAAGAAATTCTAAGTACAAATATTGTAAATGACATGAAAGGATGGAAGTAGTCTTGAAATTTGTTAGTGTTTTGATCATTTTATAGGTTTATGGCTAAAATGTTAATGGTGATGATAATGTGCGCATCCATTATCTATAGGACTACAACCTGGATAAATTGGATAAAACTGCACGTGTGCATTGATCATCACAGATCCTCCAAGTACATATTACAGACTACCAATACTCCAAATATCAAAATGATTAGGCATTCTGTCTGTGAGAAAATCAATAAGAAAATATGCTGTAAAGTTATTATGCATTGCGAATATTATGGTATGCTCATTTTTAAGGCATTATGGCTATTTTTAGAATAATGTCAAGGTCAAATGATATGGATATGACTTTTGATACTATTTGGAACTTAAAATAGAACAAAAATGGAAGATGATTTGCAATTATCAGCTATAAGTCATTATCAATATTAAAATATCACACAATTCAAAGTCAGAATAAACACCATATAATAATATTATTATTGGAAATTTGAACGATTATAAATTTTGTTTTTCAGCTGTATTTTCAAGGTCATTGTCATGTTCCACAATTCAATTCATACCATATCCTCTAAATACTTGTTACAGACTACCAATACTGCAAATATAACCATGATCAGGCATTCTGTCTGAGAAAAAATTGATTTTGATATATGGTGTAAATCTTGTGTGTTGGGAATATGCTAATATTACAGAATTTACAGCTATTTTCAGAACAATGTCAAGGTCAAAAGATCTGGAGATGACTTGAAATATTATTTGTAGCTTAAAATAGATTAAAAATGGAATACACCATCATGTAATTGCTGCAAAAGCTTTTCATATCGACCAAAGTCTGTCCTCTGCAACAACCACTCTCTGACCCAAAAGTCTTTCTTTCTTCTTCCTTTCTTGTTTTTCTTCATCTTCTTTCTCTTAAGCTGCACGATAGCTGTAGTAGCAGCCAGGCAAAGCAGCTCTTCAAGGATAGCAGCACGTTGAGCCTCTTCTTGGCAGAAATTTAATTCCATATTCTGGAAATCCATCTTGAACGGTGATCACAAGAGATCTGAATGCAGTGGAAGGTTGTAGGCCTACGTTCGTTTTATGGGTCTGACCATACAATCATAATCATAACAAAACTTGAAAATCAAGGTTCGCTTCCGTCATTAGCGACAGCTAGCGACTTTTAGCGATGTTTAGCGATAATTAGCAACACTTCAGCGAATGTTTGCGAAAGTGTTTGCGAAACACAGGTGGCGACTATTAGCGACTGTTAGCAAATGTTAGCGACAATTTTGCAAATGTTAGCGACAATTTTGCAAATGTTAGCGACAGTTTTGCAAATATTAACAACTGTTTGCAAATCCTTTGTGACAATTTGCGAATGTTCTGGGACCTAGAAAAGTACCAGGCGATTATGTATAGTCAGTCCCATAAGACGAACGTACAACCCTCTATACTAATTCAGATCTCTTTTGACAACCGTTCAAGATGGATTTCAAGTATATGGAAATAAATTTCTGCCAAGAAGAGGCTCAACGTGCTGATATCCTTGGAGAGCTGTTTTGCCAGGCTGCTGCTATACAGCTATCGTGCAGCATAAAAAAAAAGAAGATAAAGAAAAACAAGAAAGGAAGACTGTTTGGGTCAGAGAGTGGTTGTTGCAGAGGAGAGACTTTGGTCAATATGAAAAGATTTTCCAACAATTACATGATGGAGATGTCAAGAGCTTCATGAACTTTCATAGAGTGGAACCTTGCCTGTTTCAGGAGCTTTTTTTATAGGAACCATCCGGTTACTAACTTGTTCGCTAGCAGTGGCGAATCAAATAAAAATGTTAGCGACACCGTATTAAGACCGTTTGCGAATTCTTACGAGTGTTTAGCGAATGTTTACAACTGTTAGCGAAAATACAAATTCTCAAAGGTTCGCAAAGAAATTTTGAACATGTTCAAAATTTCCTTGCGACAAGAAAAACTGTTTGCGACGATAAAAACCGTTTGCGAACTTTCTTGCAACTGTTAACGAACCTTTTGCAACCCTTTACGAACTCTGGCGAAATCCCAAATTCGCTACGTTCGCAAACGTTCGCCGCTCAGTAAGATACCGCCTTTAGCGTTTACTGATGAAACACAATTGAAAATGCTAGAAGTATGCTCAAGTACAACACTCCAAGGGGGAATTCCCTCCATACAATTTCTCAGAGCATCGAGCATCATTTTCGGAAACGTCCTAGGGATCATTATAATAATGGTACTCGCGATCCAGTGGACATGTAGAAAGCCTCATTCGACTTTTCACAAGAGACTCACATGAAGTCATTGTACGTGTACTGAAGTAAATGTGTCAGCCTGTATCGAAACTATCAGTAATAATGAACCGCCTGAACATCAAATCACTGTTTACTAATTTTTGTGCGATCGTTTTTAGTGTGAATGTGGTCATGTCACATGAAAGAAAAAGTATACTGATACGTATACGACTCTTGGGAATAATGGCGCGACTTCCTGTGTATCTATACATGCACGAAGGGTGAACCGTGAATTCTGCGAACCCACCAAAAGTCGGCCTCTGCTCGTGAAGTATTTGCTCCGTCTATACAGGCACGTATTTAAGTTCACCAATGCCGATAACTATTGCGGGTATTTGGTCTGTGGACCGTCATCAATCATCTTTCTAAAGCTTCATGCCTAGCTACAGCACGAGGGCTTGTGCCACTAATGACAATATGATATGCATAGAGTATGTAATTGCAGAGCTGCTGTTTCACTTTCAGTTTTCCAATTACAAGTATTTCCAACATGCTTTGATACGTCCACTTCTATGAAGTGATGTTGTAATGTCTTGTGTCTGATTGGGATTATGACGTTGTTTGAAACACGCTTTACTTCAGAATTTCTGAATGGAAACATCCGTAGAGAATCTTCCTGATGTTTAGATGATTGATGTATTGTACATCTAGTTTAGGCGTACAGACATGCACCTATAATACTTGACCGAAAGATCGGTCTGTATCTGGTCGTTGGAGATAATTATGTTCCGCGGAGACTGCGTCTGGCTTCACGGAATCAACGATGTTGTATACTACGGAGGAGAGCGATAACGTCAAAAACACTCCTTCGGACAGACGGATCTTTCTGTCTACTATAGTACAAAGTTCAATTCAAAGTTTATCTGAGAAAACCAGTCTGTTACATAATTTTCTTTGGTTGTTGTTGTTGTTGTTGTTATCCACACTTACCTTTGTCAGTTGCGTTCTCCAAAACGAATGCGGAAACTTTATCAGAAATACATGCATATACATATACAGAATCTCAGGTTGGTACATTATACAGAGAAACGTGACACAGCCAAACTGGCTTACCATCGGACCTCTCCCATTGAACACCTACTGTCGCAGGTTGCGTGATGAGACTGAGCGTAGAGAACACAGTACCATACAGAGCTATAAAGACACCAATGGCAACGCAGACCAACACCCCAAAACCCTTGGCCATCCAGCTAGCCATCTCGATGTCTACATGCTTTGCGCTTTACGACAAATCCAAGAACGGGATTGCAGACATCACAACCAGCGATCGACAGTCAATATAGTCATTCCCAACATACTTCAGTTCATTCCTCTTCCACGCTGCCTTCACAACGCTGCGAATCAGATGAAAACGCAGAATCGTCGCGAGCGCGTTCTGCACGCTGCGAGCTTGATACCACACTTGACTAGCATAGCCAACGATTCGTAAGACGTGTCGTGAATTCACAGGCCATGAAGAGGCTCACAAGCACAGGCAGAGAGTGCACCACTTGTCGTGCAGTGATTACCGACCCGTGAAGCTTGGAGTCATAGTTGATTTTTTTCCCTTTCTTATTCAGGATCAGGAGCGAATTTTCATTTATCATTGAGGTTTATAATAGGTATTTAGTTTACAAAAATTACTCACTGCATATAGTTGGCTGATACCATAACCAAAAGTTACCAAACCCCAAAACGTTGTTATGGACAACTAAACATCAAAGACGAGCTTACAAAATATGTGTACTCAGTTGCCCACCATTTTGTATCACATGTACGTGGAATATAGTTAATAGAGAAGATGATTTTTCTCTTATCCAGTGCCATTAGTCCATTCAGAGTTAATTGTTAAAGGGATGGTACAGTATTGGTGGAGATGAGAATTGGGCTTTTAACTTTTTGCGAGATACCAAGAAAACACTTATGAAATAGTACAGAGCATACCATTTTAAGAGGAATTCAAAGTTTATTTGATGAAAATCGGGTTTGGAATGACTGAAACATCCAAAAACATAGTAAAACAAAGCGATCGTAATAAAAGGTGGGTCCCACACTTTATCAGAATCGCTCTGTTTTGGACATCTCGGCCATTTCAAAACCAATTTTCATCAAATAAACGTTGAATTCCTCATGGAATTACATGCTCTTTCATATTTCATAAGAGGATTCTCATTATCTCACAAAAAAAAATGTTAGAAACCTGAAATTAGGTCTCAACCAAAATTATACGATCCCTTTAAGCTCTAAGCTGCAAATAGTCATTACACACGCATACATACACACACACACACACATTATTTGTTTGTCTGTTCGTTTTATTCTTATTTTTCGAAATTCATTTCGCTTCATAAAATCAATTAAGAGTGCAAAGAAAAAATATAAATACAAAATCAAAGACAACTGTTCTCCAATATTATAGGGTCCCTGTTTCAGATCCATATGGGTGATCATTATTAATCTCTACGTTATCTTTACCTCATAACGGTTTGGGGGAAGGGGAGTGTTCCTTTTGATGCGTGTTTTTGAAATCCATGGCATGAATCCACCATTTGACGAAACTGTTTTAAACATGAAGAGCTTGCTTCCAAAAGGCGCTAAATCCATTGAAAAATGATGAATTTAGCGCCTTTTGGAAGCAAGCTCTTCATATTGAGGTTTTCACAATGGAGACAAAACGGATATAGTTTCGTGTTTAGGCCTACATTATTGAAAGAGACATTTAGCACTCTGGAAGTTGAACTCTACAAGACAGTTCTTGTCTGCATGTATCATGAGATCGTGGCAGATTGCGTTGTTACAGTTTACTGCATGGATAGTCGTTATTTGGCATTTTTACTTGCGACAAACATCGAAGAAGATTGATAAATAGACAACAGCTGTATCTCCGCATTACATTCCAAATCCTGGTTTAGCCATTCAGTCGCTTGAATTTAAACTTTGATAATGATAATGTGTGCCTTGAATTTAAGCGAAAGTCATCAAGACACACAAAAAGTGTTGGACTGCGAAATTGCCTACATAGCACTCATTATACACAAATCAAACGAGTCCAAGACGTTTTTTGCTATGGTGACTGGATGAATTTCTGACTCTTATTTTATCTTTTAACTAAATGTAAGCGAGTATTAATCAGTTAAGAAAAAAACCACTTCTGAACCTTGAAGAGAGGGAAAATCTACAGCTTGATATTTAATTTTCCTTAATGTATTAACTGGTGTATGATGTAAATCATTGCTGCAGGTAGAACCAACCCATCTCATCCAATGGTTTGGGGATCGATGGACCGAGCACTACAGTTGTTAATTATGTGTCATGTCTTAATGAAGTATGGATATAGACAAAAGTGATGGCAATGATTGTCTTACATCACGTCCAGAGAATTTTTTCTTAGTCCATTGCTAAATATATATTATGTACGTCTCTTTTTGCTGTTGCCGTTGCACTTTTTGCATTCAGGTAATTTAATTTTAACAGCATTGTAACGGTAATACGACGGTAATACGACATGGGTGTTTCAGGACCAGCACACTGGTCCTGAAACACCCAGATGGTAGAGATATATTCTGAGATAACTCAATCAACACGGCCTTATGATGAATAGAAACAAAATCAAACACCATTTATCACTCATACCCAGGGAGTCACACCAACGCGTTTACAAACACCGAGTCAATCGTCAGCATCGTAGATAGCCATTATTATTATGGGGAAAAACCACACCCCGTGAATGCTAAACAATGTTGCACAATAATGGGCCCAGAGACTGTAGGGCTTTTTACACTTGTGTTTCTTAACCCCGGACTTTCTCTGACCCAGGACTATCGTTAGTCCCGTACCAATTTTTTCAGCTTTTTACACTCACCAATTAGTCCCGTACTATCTCTTGTCCGGGGCTAAGGAGAAAACTGACCTTTTTACACTCGTATTTCTTAGCCCCGGACTTTCCAAACCACATGAATATTCATAATTACGCTGTGTACTGTACACGTACACGCACGCACCGGCAGCACTTGATTACCTCATTTCTGATTGGTCAGTGAGGGTCGGACTTCGTCTCCGTTGCTTAGCCCAGGATTATTTTTTCGTTCTGTTTACACTCACTTGCTTGGCACCGCAATTGCGGTGCTAACCCCTGCTATTTTGCAGGGCCAGATAGTACCGTACTATCGGTGGGGCTAGCCCACTTTGGCAAAAACGAGTGTAAACAGAAAGTGGGCTAAGGATAGTCCCGTACCAACGGTGGGGCTAAGGCCCCCCCTTAGCCCCACCATTGGTCCGGGGCTAAGCAAAAATTTACAAGTGTAAAAAGCCCTTGTGAGAACAATCTCTTTGGGTAGGCCCTAACTGTAGACATGCGTTGCATAGTTGCAGCTAGTAAAGTTTGCCATGATTGAAAAAAAAATGATTTTGCTGCAAATATATCTCGAGGCGAAGCCAAACTGTGCCATGGACTGTAGTAATATGCATTTCTTCTTATATGAAATAGTGGCATGATTCATATTCATACTCATACACTGTGTATGTGCATTTTTCTTCATTTCTGTTATTAGTTTCCTGTATTTTGTGTTGTTGTTACTGTTGCTGTTGTCGTTATTGTTTTGTGTGGCCGCGTGTATATCTTCTCTTTTGGTTACATTTTCCTGGCATGCACGGCCAAATAGTGTCTGTGCCATAATTTTGCTATGTTATGATATATTTCATGTTTGCATTCTAAAATCATAGTAAGTACTGTTTACAGTATGCTTGCATTATCAGCATCACAAAATCACTGAGCGAATGTACACTGGTATATAGATGATATTTTATTGGTATGCTACATATTGGTGCTGTCGTTGTTTTAATTCCAGTGTTCCACGTCTTCCAAGCTTGGCTTTATAGTGGAGCACTGTTTTCCGTCGTTATGATTACTTACTCTTTTTTTTTTTTTGGTTACCATGACAAAGTGTGCATTGTTTCTTTTTTTTTATAATATCATTCGTGCATATACTTTATATTGCATTCGAAGAAGCTGTCCTTATCAGATGAATGAACGACAAATCGACAACTTGTACCGCCTTGAATCATGTTTTCTTTTCTTTTTATTTCTTTGATGATGGTAATAAGTAAACTATTGGATTGAATTGCACTGAATTTAATATTCGATAGCCATTTTGGCGAGATTCCAAAAGGTCCGCACTCTCTCTATCAGCTAAGTGAACCGCACCCACAAACATTAAATCGCAATGCAAATGAATACATGGTCAATCGTACAGCTGAGCGCAGATGTAGACTTCCCGGGCCCGAGAAGGCAAGAAGACGAGATATTCCCATCTCACCTTCTTTTTTTCTTGGGCCCGAGAAAGTCGAGAAGATGAGATCAATAATCTCAACTTCTTGCCTTCTCGGACCCCCCCCCCCCAAAAAAAAAAAAAAAGTCGAAAAGGGGAGGAATATTGTCTGTCTTCTTCGTGACACTTGTAACTTTGTGAAGTGCCACAGCTGTTCAAGGGCGGATCATTTTTCTTGATTTTTTAAAACTAAAATAATCAAAATATTCTGCTAAACTTCTCTACACCAGACCGTTGAATTTCAGTTCTACTAAATAATGCAAAAGCTCCCTCGTAATATGGCAGTGGGATATCCCTCTCCACATCCTTCCGGCCCCCTCCCCCCATCGGTCCATCCCATGAATCTGCATAAACTTTCCTGTGTACACAGTGAAGATGCACATGCGGGTCAAGATGTGACAGATCCACGATTTAGCTATTCACATTGTGTCTAGATATTAATTTTTCTTTCTTATAATTGAACAATTTGAAAATTTTCCATCAAAAGTCCAATTCTAACTCTTAGAATTGCTCCGCGGACATTAATGCTTCGAAAGTACGACACCCGCCGACAATATTGCTATGCTGATATTGATCCGAAAATACGACATTTGCTCCGCCGACAACTGCTCCGACGACAATACTGCATGCTCCGTCGACATTTTCTTCGAAGATATGGCATTTGCTCCCCTGGCAAGTGCTTCCCTGACTCTGCAGAAGATTGATTTCTAAATTGAATTTCAAGTGCTCTTCATTAATGATGTTCGCTTTGATGAATTTTGTGTGAAATTGTATTATCTGGCGTCATCTAAAACTTATTGAGATTTTATTTTGCATAACTGCGGTTTCTTTCTTAATCAATGCTTCAAAAGAGATGAAATTAGTGAACAGTCGAATCAGTAATCATCACTTCATTCGTATGTTCATTGGTTGTAGAATCCGAAAGTGCTATATGATAAATGTAGTACAGGTTCAAGTAATTATCAGACCAAGGGCACGACACTGGGTGTTATGATCGATCCGAGATAAGAAAAAAAGGGGGTGGGATTTCAGACATATCATTTTCACACAAAAACGAGCATTACTCTATGAAAAAGTACTTAAGAATTCAATCGTCAACAGAGTCGAGCACTTGGCGACGGGGCATTATTATGTCTTATCTTCGAAGGAAAATGTCGACGGAGCATTGGTCGACGGAGAGACGTCGTAGGAGCAATATTGTCGGCGGAGTAAATGTCGCGGAGCATTAAATTTTGTCGCATGGCATTTGCCGCAATTTTCGGAGCAATATTGTCGGCGGAGCTTATGTCGTTTCACCAATCATTTTTTTACCTTTGTTGTTTCCCCTTCACCGCTCGTTAAGTGCAGGGACCTATTACACACATGAACTAGAAACGAAGGTCTTTCTATGATCCCATCATCACCGCCGCCACCTGATTATGTGCATCTTAATGAGTACATTCAGACGTTTGGACAATGACGATTGTGCAATCGTGCATCGCGTCACTGGCGAAAGAACCATTTCCCTCATTGCGATCTTATTTTGCTGAGGTGCCTTTTCAGACTCAATCGTCTTTGTATAAACACCAATGAAAGGGAGCAGCAAACCCGAAACATGACAGTTTTCCTGTCACAAAATTGACAATTACTGAAGTGGACACTTGTGGATAAAGTAAAATATATAACATGGCTTAATGATAGGACATACATGTCATCTACTGACGGTTACTGTCCATGTTTACTCTGGAACAATGTACGAAAAATTTTGCAAATGAAATTACTTGTGCGATAATTTCCCAATGTACACCACAACTGCAAATGCATTTTTCTTGATTTAAGAGAATTAATATCTTTTGCGCATGTATTTTTTAGACTTCTCAAAGCGTCGTCATGTTTTCATCCAGACTGGCTGTCGGCGATGATGACAAGATCAAAGCAGGAAAGCAAGTTTAAAATGCATTCGTGTGACCTGCATGAGAGCTTCGAAACCGATCCGTTTTCAGATACGAGCGACATATGGGGACTGCAAAGTATCTGCGTGGGAGTTGCCTGCAAGGTGCTGCCGCTATTAAGGGCCTCCTACTGGTCTTCTGCGTGTACCTCTGCGGGCAAACCCCCGCTCACCCGGAACAAGTTTTGAGCATGTTCAAGGCCTTTTCACAGCGTGTCTGAGGAAGCCTTGCGGGTTGACTTGCGGGGAAAATTATTGCTACCCGAGCTCCCCGCAGTTGGCCCGCACCTGACAGTTCCTAGCACGTATCTCGCCCGTAGATGCCCTGAGGTGCTCCTGGAAACTACTGATGAGATACGTGCTAGGTACTGTCATGTGCGGGTCATCTGCGGGGACCTCCGGGTAGCAAAAATTGCTCTTTGCAAGTCGCTTCCCCAGAAAGGTGTGACAGGGCCTTCAAGGACCCGTCACACCAGGGCCCCATTTCATAAAAGATGTTATGATAGCAACTCTTGCTGGAATGGCAACTTCCAATAGCAACAGCCAATCAGGAAGCTGGATTCTTGCCGTTACCATGACAATTGCCATTATAGCAAGAGTCGCTATCATATCAACTCTTTGTAAAATGGGGCCCAGATGGCCTGCACAGTGACAACGCCTAGCACGTAGTCGCCCGTAGTTGCGCCACGCAAGTTCGATTTTAGGCCTCCTCACAGCCAAGTTTTGAGCATGCTCAAAACTTGTTCCGGGTGAGTCGCGGAGATTGACAGCAGAGGTCCACGCAGACGACATGCTACGAGCATGTAGCCTAATAGGGCCGGGTGTTTTTTTACTGGCAAAGAACGGTGTCGATACTGCCAACCTGGTCAGTTTGCAGGCTAGGAGCGATAAATAGGCTACGAGCAAATTGCGTGCATGCTGAGGGTCAGCTATAGGCCTACTGCTAGTTAGTTGAGGGTCGGCTGCGGTCAGGATAATTCTCTGGGGCCTCTGCCTTCTGAGAAATTCTTTCACTGATGGTTCATAACTCCCAGGCCTGGCACGCAGGTCACACAGAATACCCGCGAGTACAGCTAAAGTAGCGTGTTCAAAGTAACTAAGACGCATGCAAAACTAGCCCAAATCGTAGTCCGCCCTCAGAAATTGTCCTGTATGCAGGAAAATCCCCACGCGCAGCAATTGTTGGTAAATAGGATTTGCGTGCGCACCTCCGCGGGCAACTACGGGCGAGATACGTGCTAGGTACTGGCATGTGCGGGCCATCTTTGGGGATCTCCGGGTAGCAAAACTTGCTCACTCCGCAAATCACACGTAGGGCCTTTAACAAATATTGATTAAAAACTTTTTCTCTAAACAGACCATTATTATATCCGTAGGACATATTATGCACATTAAACAGAGGCACTGATTTGATTTGATTGTATTTTAATCTGTTTTATTTCATTATAGTACTTAGTATTTTCTCACCATAACAAATAAACAATGAGTTTTGACATTTGCGGTTGCCGCGTTGTGACATTTGCGAGTATTTCTCGGATCAACCTTCATCCACCCACCAAATTCCATCCCAATAAACGGCCTAGACGGACAGACACACCAACGTTGATCAAATTAGGCTATAGTCTGATTCGCTAATTTTTCATTATGACATTTGCAGGGAAATGGAAATTTTGACATTAATATGTGGTCGACGTCATATGACGTTAGTGGTAATTTTGACATTACATTGTATAGTAAGAGATATTTTTGACATTTATTGTGGGCAGCATATATACAAACGGTACAGCTCTCGCAATACTGAGTCGTTTCAAAACAGCTTTGCGTTTATCTCGTTTCTAGAAACATGTTTCTGGCTGAAACTTGTTTCGGAAAGCACAAATTTGCGGTTTTCAAAATGCCTTTCTGATCCCCATAATCAAAATAACTTTGCGTTTATCATCTCTAAAAAAAATCCCTGAAAGCCGTTTGGAAAACCTGTTTCTGCCGAAAGAAAAAAAAGAGTTGATAAACGCCCCCATAATCGCCAAAGTAGAAACGATCTACATTTTAGGATCACATTCTGTTTGAGAGGTAGAAAATATTAGTGAGAAATTGAGCAAAGAAAATGGGATTCCATCGGGATTCGAACCCGAGACCTCCGGATGCTAGCCCGGTGCTCTACCGACTGAGCTATTTATAGAAAGCCCTAGTTCAGTGTTGAAAATATGTCAAACTTGGCAAGTTGGAGAAAGAGAGTTTTTTTTTGTTTTTGTTTTTTAAATCGCCTTTCAGCAGGAGAGTTGGAGTCTCTAAAATAATGGGAAAGCCGGGTCATGTGCCAAAGAGCTTTATAGGGCGGAGTCGTTGTATTGGGGCAAAACACATACTAGTACTATAGGTTTTCCCATTCATTTTCAAACTTTTTTCATTCAATTTCACAAATTTTTACTTCAATTTCGTCGCAGGATGTCGGGAATATGCCAATCTTACTTTCAAATTCGTCTTTCGTCGTTAATTTTCAAATAAAGTCCATTCAATTTAGTCATTTGACATACATTTTCGTCATTTTCATTTCAAATTCGTCAGTCTCACTCGCAGCACTCAAAACAGCAGGATCGATTTCGTCTTTTGTCAATCATTTTCGTTAAATTTTCATTCATATTCGTCTCATATCTCTATCCGGTGTGATTTTCCAGTCATTCATGTATTTCTTTTTCTGTAACCGTTCACATTTTTCAGGAGTTAACATACACACGATTTTAAAAGTCACGTCTCCCCCCCCCCCCCCCCCCCCGGCCCGCCACACACACACACACACACACACACACACACACACACACACACAAATCCGAGTACACACTGATACAAACAGACGTACCGTCTCGCAAACGAAAACACTGACAAACGATTTCTAGGCAAACATGATTAAAGACAAAATTTAAGTGTAGAATTGTAGCCTGTTTTTATGTCTGAGAATGGATAACATAATCATGTTTGCTGCTTTCCAGGGTACAAAATTTAAAGTTTGCTTCATGCATTTTGATGCGAAAACCTGAAAATTACTACGAGTTAGCCTAAAGTTCAAAATGTGACACTGACATACTGTTCTGGGTTTTGACTGTCGTTTATCCTTCAATCAATTTTTTTGGCAGTCATGTTTTTCTTGTGTATTGTTTAAGCAAATGGTTAGGGAATAATGTGTAACGATACAATTTACGAGAGAAAGTAAAAATATGTCGGCTTAAAGTTGGTTCACCATCAAAATAAAGAATCAACAACATCTGACCAATTTGAATGAAAAATTCATGAAATTGTGTGGACAAAAACGAATTTGATCTTCACATTCTGCGATCCGTCAGCGGGAGGGATGAATTTGAATGACAATTGACGATTCTGAATGCTATTTCTTTTGACGAAATTTGACGAACGGGATCAGAAGTTAGGATTTGCGTTCGCGTGCTTCTCGGGACGAAATTGAATACCGGTAATAAATCTTTGAAATTCATTGAATGACAAAAGTGCGAAAATGGATGGGAAAACCTATAGTATATGTGCAATCACTGCGCGTTATTAAAAAAAAAAAACACTTCCTAAGTTCGACAAGACATAAAACTGTAATACTGTAATTAGGTACATTAAATCAAGTGAAGAGGAATTGCGAGTGCTCCTAGATCCTTCGCTGCTGTCGAGTACTCAGTAGCACACAGTAGAGTTTCAAAGAGCCAACCTAAGCTCCAGTATCGTACATGGACTATTGTACAAAAAGTTGCTATGCTTTCAACAAGCACCGCGCTGACTTGGGACATAATGTACTGTAGTGGCGTGTTTCAGTGTACTAGTCCAACACGTGTTGTGCATGCATGCATACCATGGATGTAGCTAGCTAATAACGTACATTGTACTGTAGTGTACTACCATACAACACGAGAAAATGTGCAGCTGCGATGTCTTACGTGCTTGTATTTCTTTTTGAGCAATGTAGCGGCAACAAGAAATAGTCATCATGGTCAAGACAAGCTCAAAATCATCCCATCATAAGGACACGAACAGATTTAAGGTATTTCACCAAGTATTAGATTTTACATCGTGATTTACACAAAATTTTTACGTGACCGTATAAAGAATCGTATTTTATTAACGTTCACGGAATGAGATCATCTTACCTTATTATGGCAGTGTAAAGCCGATGTCAAATTGGGTCGGCCTGTCATGACCTACCGCAGGTTATAATTTAGACCCTATATGAAATGTAATTCTTTTCGGGCTTTTGTTTAACCATTGATGGTATTAAGTAGTCATGCTACAGTTACAGTTTGTAAATTTTAATTCATTGACATTGTTCTTTTTTATTCCAACATGATTGATATAGACCTAGATCTAGTTAATGAGGAGGGTAGTACAGTACAGTAGGTAAGGTAGGTCTAGTAACGTCGTTAAGTTTAATGAATGTCATTATTAGCTTCTTCTCGAATTCTCCCTCAAAATATGAATTAGGCCCTTAGAGTACTAACGATGTAACGTGTTACGGTAGTACTAATGTTAGTACTACTACTGTACTAGACTACTACAATATTTACTACAAGACACAGAGACTGTCCATGTCTTCTCTTATGTCAACTGTAGATGGGGGGTTGTGTACCCGGACTCTTAAGAAGTCGAGATTTAGATTAATTTTTCACATTGCCATTCTCAATAAAAATATTCCAATACACAATGATGAGGTTCTGAAAATGATACTTAACAGTTCTTCCAAAGCAAAGCGAACAAAATCAATTTTTGTCGTAGTCAGAGAACTTAACTGCAGAGCTACCATTGTACCAAGTTTGGAAATATTTCCCACCCAGTTCCAGTGAGTGAGATTTTCATGACTAGAGTGAGATTTTCGTGCGCCGAGATGCCGAGTCATGAAAATCTCACTCATTTAGCATTTAGGGGCCATCTCATGATCTCACGCATGGCACCCATTTTTCTCACGCATCGGACAAAATCTGCAACCTGGGCGTATATAAAGGAGCATAGCTCAAATTCAAAAGATGAAAGTGATATGTCTTGTTGCAATTGAAGGTATATTTCCCTTTTCTCTTTCAAAATAAGGAAAAAATAGTCACTGAAGTATGCACCTGATCGCACTGAATTAAGAGCTAAAAATTGAAAAAAGCTCCCTACCGTGGGAGGCCACGGGGGGGGGGGGGGGGGGGGGATCCCCCTCCCACACCCCTCGCTCGCGTGCACATTCACGCGCCGAGATGCCGAGTCATGAAAATCTCACTTATAAAATTTTTTTGAACATGGCATCCCTGTGTGTATTGTCTAGATGGGAATGGATTCACAGTAACACTGAAGTTTGTTGTTTCTGACTCAAACGGGCACAAGTTTCACATCCACAGACTCCAACTCTCCCGTTTTCGACGGGAGATCTCCCGCCGAAAACCCATTTTTGCAAAAGATTTGATTTCTCCCGCCCTGGGCCTGTGTCTCCCGGTGGAAAGGATTTCTTTCTTATTGCTACTGTATGTTGAAAAAATAAGCCTTAGATAGCACCAGAGAACATCTAGAACCCTAGGAACTTCTCGTTTCGCACACATCAACTTGGAGTCTCCCGTTTGCTAGAGGTTTCGGGCGGGAGAATCTCCAGGGCCCCGTTGCTAGAAACTTGCGTTTAAACGCAACTTGCAACTGATTGTCACTGGCCAATCAAAATCATTGTTGCATGCATGTCTTCTTAATAGGGCAGACCCTGAGCCAATCAGAATGGTTGTTTCAAAATTAGCAATTATTTGCAATTGATTGCAACTTTCTTGCAACGGGGCCCAGATCAGAAAGTGCTTGGGGTTGGAGTCTCTGCACATCATGCGTGTGATAGAATATTGCGCGCTTCTTCTGGTCGACAAATCATGAAACAAATCGCCGAATTCTGCTTTAGAGAAGTTACCTCAAAAATTGGTACAAAATATTTATTCAAAAGCCTTTGTATTTTATGCTTATTTTATGGGATTTTATTGGGTTTGTGGAAGTAAATTTTAAGTGCGGTCCCACAACTTGTCTGGTCCGACCACGTATGGTCATACTCTTTTTGCTTTAAATACCTTACATTGTATGGAACACAATGAATATTAAAAACTATCAGTCATGAAGAGATAGTCTAAACAACAGACATGCTTATGGACTCTCTGAGACTTGATGGCTTATTCTAAAGTAACTTAAAGGGACTGTACAGTACTGCTTGAGGTGAGGATTTAGGTTTACAACATTTTTTGATGAGATGATAAGAAACCTCATGAAAAGTGAAAGAGCATGTAATTTCAAGGATTCAACGTATATTTGACAAAATATGGCCTTGAAATAGTTGAGATATCCAAAAAAGCGATCATAATAATAAAATTGACATGCCATGCCTTTGATTAGGATCTCTTTGTTTTACCTTGTTTTTAGATATCCTCAGCCATTTCAAAACCAATTTTCATCAAATAAACTTTATAAAGATTCCCCTTAGAATCGTAAGCTCTTTAACATTTCATAGAGTGGTTTCTAAATATCTGGCAAAACGTTAGAAGCTGAATTCTCACTTCAATCAGTACTGTACAGTCCCTTTATAAGCATGGCATGCGCATTTGATCTGTTCTTACCCTGAAGACCCGAAGACACCTTTCTCTGAGTAATCTTTTACTAAGACAATTGTGTAGGTATGATTGAAATGTTATAGACCCAATAACTCTTTTTGATGTACATGATACATAATGTGACTCATTCCTTCCAACATTCACTTTCTGCAGGTTAGAGGAAGGGATTGGGCCTATATAAAGGCTTTCCTTAGAGGGGAATTGAAGACCAGTTAAAAAAGAGAACTGAAAAAAAAATTAAAAGCACTACAGTGAATGAGAGAAAGTTTGATCAAAATTTGGTAAAAAATTAAGGAAGTTACAATAGGAGAGTTGATCGTATCACCGGACGCTTTTTTTTTCGTGGCTCTGAATTCCATTTTATTCACAATCTCCTGAAAATTGCAAATTTGGTAAGATTGTGAAAATTATTCACTCTGATTTTTGGAAAATAGACTTCAAATATACCCCTCTCCAAAAAGTTGTCTTTTTGCGCGGTGTAAAATCCCATTATAATTCCGGATTCGATTTTCACAATGGAATAATCGACGTCTTTCGCACCTTGTCCTTGCACCAGAATCACCATTCATCCCACAAATCGCCGTACACATTCCCACCGAGTGGACGACAAAGGAAAAATCGACAAATGAGGCTCAAATTTCGTATTTTACGGTAAAATGTCTATCTTGAACATTTTGAACAGTTCATGCGATAAAACCTTATGAAAAATTGACAATCGAATTTTACATGCTTTGTCTATGGGAGCGCAGGTGACAAGTTGCGGGCCTTGCGGGCCCCTTCCTTAACGCACAATTTTCCGCATCGTTCGCGTTTGTGGATGATAGCTGCAAATTTTCGATATCGATCAGCGAACTTGTGGTTCTATTAGAATCTGCAGCATTTTTCCTGTATGTGAGTGGGATTAAATAGAATTTCAGTGACGAAATGTGATTTAAACATGCATGAATATTAACGATGACGAGGTGCGGGTCACTCAACTATTAATCTGAGGTAAAATATGAATTTTTTCGCGTTTTTACATTTTTATGTCACTTTTTTGCAATTTCGGTCCACACAACATTCTGTGAGACTAATCTACGAAGTCTCGCGTGTACTGAATGTCATCAGTATGCAAAAATGTGCGTGTCCGAAATTACCACGCTGTCCGATAATACCATACCTGTATTGTACATTGGAAATTGTTAATTTTTGCCAATTAGTAATTGAGAATATGAATATAAGAACGACCGAAGTCCATGGAAGACCATTTCGAGTAAACTAAAAAAAACTTCATATCTTTTTTATTTGTCCAATAATATTCTATTTAACTGTGATAGGAAGGCAACATTACACAAATTAGAACATTAATTATGACAATTAGCATTTACATTAATTGGGGAGAGGCCAGTTTGTGTGGTGGACTTGGGTCGTTCTTTGATTCATATGGACTTGGGTCGTTCTTTGATTCATATACAGTTGAACCTCTCGTATCCAGACAAGTCGGGACCGGGGCTCATCCGGATAAGGGATTTGGTCGGATACGGGAGACTCTATGCTTTATACATGTACATAATACATACACATGTACTGATGTAGCCCATTGTAGTACCACATGTAGTAATGTGTATACTGCAACCTTTTCATTGTTACAGCATTTGGGGATGTTTCGGGATGTTACTGAAGGTAAGCAATTTGGAAGGAAATTTGATGCAATGTATGTTAATCATATTGGAAGTAATATGTAATTCATGTGTGTTTGGGTAGGAGTTCTCAAGGAGTTGGGAATCCCCCTTTCTTCCCGTAATTATTTTAAAAAAATCACGGCGAGATTGCGTCCGGATAATAGAGAGATCCGGATAAAGGGAGGCCGGATAATAGAGGTTCAACTGTACATGATATTCTGCTATAGAGATGAGAGAAGGATGAGAGAGGGCGCTATCATATGAATGTAAGAATGACCCAAGTCCTTCATTCTTACATTAATATAAGATTTAACTCATTCATTTCAGGCATTTTCGGGGGTAAATAGGATTTATCAGTCCATGCATAAGCTACAATTTCCCATGTCAAACTGAATTTGGCCAAAAATTGGGCTTGGGTCGTTCTTACAATATTCAGGTCTTCAATTCTCATAGTGGAATGCGTCTTCAACTGTTTACTGTTATGCAAATACATGTATAGTTAATGATGTCATCTCATAACTTGCCATAGTTTGTAGACAGTCTTGCAGAAATTCCCTGTGTTTAGTTCAAAGACAATAATGATCCATTGTCAAAATCTACTACAGTGACTGTATACTGTAAAACGAATGTTCGCGTGCATTTTAATTTCACGAATTTCGCAAGCGCCAAGATTCGCGAAATTAAAGTGCATGCAAAAGTTCTTGTCTACACTATATGCATTAAATGCCAGTGGCAGTTCGCGAAAATTTCATGCCGCAAAAAAGGCCGTCGGCTCCACTTCGCGAAAAATTCATGGCGCGAATATATCATGTTTTACAGTATCTGACTCATTTTTATGCCTCCACCACAAAGTGTCGCCGGAGACATTATGTTTTCGGGTTGTCCGTCACTACAGTCCGTCCTGTCCTTCCATCCTTCCGTCTGCCCTTCTGTCTGTTATAAATTTTGTGGACAGTGTAACTATAAACGTTGTAGGTATCCCAATGAAACTTGGCTTGTATTATTATGTATGAGTGGGGGAAGTTGTACCTACACGTATCGACTGATGAGAGCACATGCTCAAGGTCAAAGGTCAGAAGGTCAAGGTCAGATGCTCAAAATTTTAACTATTTCCCCATATCTATACAATGCCTAAATGTATTTTCTTGAAATTTGGTGTATACATGTATGTATTACCAAACAAAGATTCTCCAGAGAGAGTTTCAGGTCATGAGGTCAAAGGTCAAGTGAAAATGTTAAAATTTCACTTTTTTCTCCAAATCTTGCAAATGTTTCAAGGTATCTTCATGGAACTTAGAATACATGCATGTACTGACTGGCAGTGATTCCACGTCTTACAAGCATGGCTTTTTAGTGAAACACTGTTTTCCATCGTTATGATTATTTACTATTTTTGTTGCGTGACAAAGTGCATTGGTTTTTTTTTACGACATCATTCGTGCATATATGCAGAACTTTGTACTTTATATTGTACATGTATGTGAAAAAAAATGCCCTTCAGTATCAGATGAATGAAAGACAAATCGACAACTTGTACCGCTTTGGATCATGTTCTCTTTTTCTTTTTTGATGATAGAAGTAAATACTGTATACGCCAAATATTTTGCAAGGTTTTTATTTTTGCAAATTTCGTGAGTCAGGTGCTATTCGTGAAATTAAAGACATGCAAATATATTGACTCTTATCCCGATGTGAATGTGACGTACGCGTGTACTCTTCTCCGTTCAGTACAGGACTCCACCATCGCAAATTTAACCACTCGCAAAATCTTCGGGAATTCCCGATTCGCGAAAATTTAGGCTCGCGAAATACCTGGCATATACAGTAAACTATTCAATTGAATTGAATTGAATTGATTATATAGGGAATTTGGGAGTCATGGGTGAAAGGTCAAGGTCAACCCCTAAAAATTGCACTTTTCTCTCATGTTTATGCATTGCCAATAGGATTTTTCTTGAAACTTAAAGGGACACAGTCCTCACGAAATTTAAAAAAATATGTTGTTGCTGGTACCTCCAATGAACTACTTTCACCAAAAACAAACTTTAAAATCACCAAATAAGCTCGTACATTTTGGTTGAAAAAGTGTGACTCTGCATGGTGAATATGCTAATGAGCAAGTCTTGGCGGAGAGTCATACGTCGTCGATGCACAACTCTTCCCAGCCGTGTTCTGCTCGTTATCCGTACGCTCCCTAGTTTACCCGGATGCATGAAGACGTCGGTGGCTACTCCGACTCGTATTTGACATTGTTTCTACGTTGTGTGTGTGTGTGTGTGTGTGTGTGTGTGTGTGTGTGTGTGTGTGTTTGTGTGTGTGTGTATGTATTGTGTATTATATTCGCACGTGTGGACGGTACAACTAGATGATAGATCTACGGTAGATACATTGTACGCGTACGCACCCCGTACGCGGTTTGCCCTTCGCACTTTTCCAGTCTCAAGCGCAGCTGCAGCCCTACCTGTCGCCGCTCATGCATGTTCTATAGTACGTACAGAGTGTACATATTTGTAGGTAGAAACGATTCTACACAGGCCTGCTAGTACACTACAGGGGCGACCGCATTCAGCGTCGTCTGGTCAGGCTATCTTACATCAGTAGTTTTGCTCGAATCGTGCAGAAAATTTCCCAGGAAAATCCTTTTTTCCGTCCCAGACCAACAAAAGTATCGTGAAAGGTGAGCTGTATGGCTGGGAAATATCGGTACAACGATGCCGAACATAAGAAACTTAGGGCCTACAAAATCTCGAAATCGTGTTGTGACCTACCTGTGCGTGGACAATTTGTGAAGCGATGTTTTTACGTGGACCGGCAGGCTGTGGCCTTCGGTTATAAACCGAGAAAACTCCTGAAACCAGATGCAATCCTGACCATTTGCTCACATGAGTTATAAAACAGAAACACCTCGAGCATCGACTTCGAAGAGAACCGAGGGAAAAAAGCGTAGAGAGGTAAGGAAAGTGGCTAGCTATGTTTAATTTACCGTGGGCCTGCAGCCGGGGTTGGACTGCAGTACAGTGCCACTGAGCTAGCTGCTGCCAGTGCCGACTGGACATGCACGGCAAAGTGGAGCGAAATCATATCCCTACGACCCCCTGTGTTTACCCTTCCCGGCTCACGTCATATATTTTTTTTTTTCGAGGAAAGGCGATTATCTGACTACTTACAGAAATATTGAGATACAAACAATATTTTCTTTGAAGAATTCGACTCTCTCATGCACAGGTTATCTCCGGTTTGAATGCCAAAATCGACTGGACGGAGTCGAGTGTATACTGTGTATGTATATTGGTATGGTAAGGATTTGCGCGCGAGAGTGGTTTCTACGCTAAGAAGTATGCAACACGGACGGAAGCTAGAAAACGACCGTGCCTATTTGATGTCAAGTTCATGGTATATTTGGTTTAAAAATACATATAAATTTATGTTTACAATATTAATTTTTCGTAAATTATATATATCTAAGCTTGAAATATTTTGTTTGAAATTATAAAACCACAAACTTTCACATTATATGATAAAATTGCAACTAATCATTTTAACACTTAAATTGGTTTTTAGAGGCACGGCTGTCAACTTGGTGAGTAGGGCATGCACTACGTAGCATCTTTTTGCCGGCTCTTTCACGATCGCTTGCAGGAATTATTTTTCAAAAATCGCGTACGGAGACAATTTTTGATGTCCAAGCGTATAAATTGGTGAAAGTTTATATTTTTTACTCTTCTTAATTATCAGTACAGTGAAAATCTCAGGACTGCTTCCCTTTAATATGTACAAATAACATATGATACCAGTAGAGATTCTCTAGGAAGTTTCTTGCCAATAGGTCAAAGGTCAAGTGAAGTGCCGAATTTCACTTCTTCCTCCATATCTCAAAAGTGATTCGAAGTATTATCATGAAACTTAGTGCATATTAATGCATGTTCTGCCTGACAGTGATTCTCTTAGGAATTTTAGGGTCATAGGGTCAAAGGTCAAGGTGAAATGCCAGGTTAAAATGCTGAAATTTTACTATTCATTACTGAAATTATACTCTTTCTCCATACCGGTACCTTGAAAATTACTCAATGCATAAACTTATAAAAGGGTGAAAAGCAAAGTAAAAATCATCAAATCCCCAAATACATGTACCTGCACTCTTAGACAATATAGCCATTCATTCAATTTAACCTACATGTAGTTCAAGGAAAGTGAACATTCAGCGCATTTGTGACAAAACCTGTCATTTTGATATTTTGATAGTTTTGTGAAATTGTCATCACACATTGTCAAGAGATTGTACTATTGACCTATAAATAGGAGAACCATGGATTATGGTGGAGCCATGTCAGTTGCCATAGGGACATTTCTACTATAAGTTCCAGCAGGGAATTTAACATATTTTGAACTTTTAAAGCAAAAAACAAATTTTCATCCATTCTTTTTTTTAATGTACACGATGAATAGAATATTGTGAGATGATGACATCATTAATTTACTCGTTTGTATGTTCGTATCAACTGCTCAAGACCTGTTTTACAAAACTTAGCAAAACTTCTAAATTTAATTACTTCCTTATTTATATCAGGGTTTGATCAAATTTTCATTCTTTGTTCTTATAAGGTTTTACTCTCTTTCAGACTAAATATCAGACTAAGTTTTAATGCACCCAGAATTCTCCTTTAGATACTAGCTTGCTACATGTATTGCTGTGTAGCATGTTTTCAATAATACCCGGTAATGCTAATCATACCATTCAAGCTGTGGAGGTGTGATTTTAAATGTTACAGTTTATGAAAAGGTATTTCATCTTGTCTATTTCCTTCATTTCGTTTCAGTTTCAAAGCTTTTCAGACCAGATAGCCCATATCAACATCGATGTCATTCATCAAAGCAAACGTACAGAAAGCTCACCGAAGGTAAGACACTGATGAAAAACATCAAATTAGACTCCAAGCAACTTAATGTTTTTCAGAATGTTGTACGAGGATATTCACATTATTACACGCTCCTAAGAAACTATGTACAGGGTATTTCAAAGTGTGCAAAAATCACGCAAAGCCTAGACCTGAGGACCCTGGATCCCAGCATGTTGTATTTGCCTGATTAAAGAGAGCCTACCTAATGCAATGTACTTTGGCATTTACAGTTCCGGACTAGTTCTGGACTTGAAATCAAGGTCTACAGAAAAATTCCAGGTAGAAATACACACAGTAGTAATTCTGTTTTTAAGCTCACCTGAACTGAAGGCTCAATGAAGCTATTTTCATTGCTCTTCGTCCAGTGTCCATTTTTACATTTTCATCTTCTTCTTGAAAACCTCATGACCAATTTTCACCAAACTTTGCAGGTAGCATTCCTAATAAGGGAATATGAGTTCAATTTGTTCAAATGGACACCATACCCTACCTGGGGGAGGGGGGGGGGGGCCCAAACCTTCCAAGATTAAGGAATCTTTGAAAATTTATTCGCTAGAACCAGAAGTGATAGAGTTAACATAGATGACTGTAGTTTTAAGTTTGTTTAAAATGGCAGAGTCAGGGGTGTCACCTTTTAGGACCCAGGGGAGGGGTTCTAATGGGAGCCTAAATTGTGCATTTTCATCTTCTTCTTGACAACCCCACAATGAATTTTTACCAAACATGGCAGGTGGCATGCCTCAGGGGTTGGATCTCAATTCCTTAAAATGGGCACCCTGTCCCACTTGGGGAGCCCCCAGGGGAGCCCAATCCACCCCTCATTAAGGAATTTTTAAGTTTGTTCATGGCGGAATCAGGGATCCCCCCCCCCCCCCCCCTTTGGGACCCAGGGGAGGTGGATGGTGGGGTGGGTCCAAATGGGGACTTAAATTGTACACTGTGTTCATACTCTTCTTGAAAACTCTGTGATGAATTTTCACCAAACTTGGCAGGTACCATGCCTACCAGGTTAGGATCTCACTTTGTTCAACTGGGCACCATGCTCCACTTGGGGTCCACCCCCCCATTAAGGAAAATTACAAATCATCTTCTCTAGAACCAGAAGTCATAAAGCGAAGTTGTTAATACCATTCGATGAGTTAGTACATTGATGACTGTAGTTCCAAGTTTGTTCATTTAAGATCCAGGAGTGCCCCCCCCCCTCCCGAGTCATGGGGGGGGGGGGGGGGATGGGATAGAGGGATCCAAATGGGGGACTTAAATTGTACATTTTCATCTTCTTCTTGAAAACAACTTGAGTAGTAGTAGTAGCAAGAAGTGTTCCTAGGGGAATAGGATCTCATTATGCTCGAATAGGCACCATGCTCCCCTTGGGGCACCAGGGGGCCCCAAACTTCTTAAATTAAGGAATATTCAATATCAATAACTTTCTCTAGAATCAGAAGTGATAGAGCTTTAAGTCTTATTTAGCTCACCTGAGCCGAGGGGCTCAAGTGAGCTATTGTGATCGCTCTTTTTCCGGCATCCATCGTCTGTTGTGTGTCGTCCGTCATGCGTAAACTTTTTACATTTTCATCTTCTTCTTGAGAACCCAATGACTGATTTTCACCAAACTTGGCAGGTGGCATCCGTAGGGGAATAGGATCTCTTTTTGTTCAAATGGGTACCATGCCCCACCTGCCCCCCCCCCCCCAGAAAAAAAAGGAATCTTAAAAAAATCTTCTTTTCTAGAACCAGAAGTGATAGAGCTAAGTTAATACCATGAGTGAGCACATTGATGACTGTAGTTGAAAGTTTTTTCATTGCCAAATCAGGCGTGCCCCCCCCCCCCTTGGGACCCAGGGGAGGGGGTGGGGAGGGGTCCTAATGGGGCCTAAATTGTACATTTTCATCTTTTTGTTGAAAACCCCATGATAAATTTTCACCAAACTTGGCAGGTAGCATCCCTAGGGGATGAATCTCAATTCCATCAAATGGGCAACCCACCCCCAGTAAGGAATCTTTAAGAGATTTTCTCTAGAACTAGAAGTGATTGAGTTAAGACAATACAATGAGTCAGTATATTAATGACTGTGTTTCAAGTTTGTTCATGGCAGAATGAGGGATGACCCCCCCCCCCCCCCCCCCCATGGGACCCAGGGGAGTGGGGTGCGATAGCAAATTGGGACTTAGATATTACATGTTCATATTCTTCTTGAAAATCCCTTGATGAATATTCACCAAACTTAGCAGGTAGCGTGCCAGGGGAAAAATCTCAATTTGTTCAACAGGGCACCATGTTCCCCTTGGGGGCCCCTAGGGGGCCTAATCCCTCACCCCCCTAAGGCCAAAAAAAAAAATTGTTGCATTGGCGTAACATGAGATTTTCAAATAGGGTCGGTCGGGCGGATTTTTTTTTTTTTTTTTGCTACCTGCATTTTACGTGTAAAACTTGTGCTCAGCTCAGTAAACAGTTACAACTGCTGCACCGAATGTGCTGTGTTCATCTATTCTACAAATCATTTATGAGACCGATATTACTGGAATTATACCCCTTCACAGAATTTAAAGATGTTGAAATCCCTATCCTGAATGTTTTCACTTCATATTTTACTATTTTGACTTAGATAAGATAGATGCAAATTGACCCATATGTACGATCTTTTCATCGCACACGGCGATCTCTATTACAGTCCCACATATACAGATTCGTGTAAGTTCTCCACACAAGAAACCTATGGCAAAACTGTGCACAATACATCGCAGTCTGAATGCTACGTATACACTGAATAAATCTTGTTAGAGTACGTGTCCGTGTTGGAAACAGATGACGTACTGATCAAGGAAGGCTTATGCGAGGCGCTAGATCTCTCCCTCGTACATACATCCGATATCCCCAGAGCCGTTTCCACTTCCGGGTTTGTGCGATCGCGATCGCAATCAACAAGATATTTGATATCGATAGCAAAAAAAAATAATAAAAAAACATGGGGTCGGCGGAATTTTTAGGGTCGGGCGGGTTACACCAATGCAACAATTTTTTTTTTTTGGCCTAACATTAAGGAAAATTTACAATTCTTCTTCACTAGAACCAGAAGTGAAAAAGCAAAGTTACTATGAGTTTGTACATTGATGACTGTACATGTAGTTCCAAGTTTGTTCATTGCGGATCCAGGGCTGCATAATGGATTTTCACCAAACTTGGCAAGTAGCATTCCGAGGGGGATAGGATCTCAAAGTATTTGAATGGGCACCATGCTTTCCTTGGGGGCACCGGGGGGCCAAACTTCCTAAGTTAATACTCTTCTCTAGAATCAAAAGTGATAGAGCTTTACTTCTTTTTTTTTTGGTCAAAATTGCATCTAGTCCTACATTCTATAAAGTACAGTATACACTTAGTTATTAAGTTATTAGGGAGTTTTTGCGACATGACGGGAAGACTGAGAGTACGTGGAAGCAATCAGATGTGACCGTCCCTGCACTCGGACTCCCGTCCCCATAGCTAAGCAGTTTCGCTTCCCTGTTAGGACGGAGGCGTGGGGACAAGATCGCTTATTGGCTGGTTGGCTGGCTGGCTCACTCCTGCCCAGCTTTGGGACCGAACGCTATTTTGGCCAAGTACCGTATCCGTTTTCTGGACGTTACTTGGATTTGATCATGCCCGGAAGCAAATTTTGCACACAGCACGCTCAACTACTGGCCGCGTCGTGCTTGCGAAAACTCACTATTTTTACCAAGGGTGTGATGAAATATATGCAAATGGGCAAATGGACACCATTGCCCCAGCTCTCAAAGCTGCCCTCCGCCCCAAGTTATCAATGTTCTCAGGTAAGAGTCTGCAAGAATGCATGGAAGATGAACTTGGCATACTCAGGTGAGCGCGAGACCCCTGTGTTTCTTTTTTTTTTTCTTTCTTTTTGTATCAGACCTTGATTTTCAGCCCAGTTTAAGAGCCCCACATGGAAAAAAAAATTGCTTTTCGGCATGTTTGGCATATCATTGTCATTGACAGAATGCAAGACCAATCAATAAATAAAAGGCAGTATTTGAATTTTACTCTGGTTTCCTTTATGAACCAATCAGAGACACTAGTTAAACTAGAAAATCTTGTAAAGTAGCATTTTAGACACTTCTAATCATATTGGATACAGTTCACCAGACACTGCAGAGCCCCAGATGAAAGCTGTACAACATAAGTATGTGATGATAATGCCGAAATCTCTTCATTCCACAGATTATTGCATCATTTTTTTTATTGCAATTGATTGACATATTGCCCTTCATCCATGCAAAATAAACGCTGATTATTCAGTGTTTTGATAGTAGCCATAGAATGATAACAATCATGGCTTTGTACATGCTCGGGTTGAACTGGAACCAATGACCTTTCGATTTTCGAGAAACAACCCTGAGTACCCTGGTTGCTACAAATACGCATTGCCTTGATAAACTGACGTCACACATCCTAGTTGAGGACGTGGACATGCAAATCGAAAAGTCCAGTAGTAAGACAACTTTGATATCTAATAGATTAATTACAAATGGTATAGGTGTTGGAGCTGTAGTATTGCCATAAAAAAGAGAGAGCACAGCCAGAGAAATGGTTAGGTCAGTGATAGCTTTGTACACCTGTATGTTCAAGATAAGTTTCTGTGATGCTGAGTTCATCAGGTGATAGTAAGCAATAGAAAATTGACTTGCATTGTTATTATGCAGTGCTGCACACTTACAACATTTTTGTTTTCTTTTTCTACTGATCTGACCTATCTGTAGGACCATGGTGCTTATTTTCCTTTTTTTACTCGTGCATTCCTGAAAATGTTACTGGTCCGTCAGTGATTTTAACTGATCAGGGACTGTCAGACCAGTGCCAGTGTGCAGTGCTGTTGATTATGGTGACTATAAAGGAGACAAGATTGTTTTAGACATTCCACTATGTATGGCTGCTTCTATGGTAGGGAGATCTCTGTTATCCCTTGGATTAGTACCGTGATGTCGTTTCTATGCAGAAGTGAGGACATACAACCGTAAAAAACACTCTCCTCACTTACCTTACAAGTGCTGTTGGCTATGCATTCGCTCCGTGTTGGCCTATGCATAGAATCCATTTTCTTCTTCACAGGCCTTGCTGTGTTGAAACAGTCTTTTGACAATTAATTTGGCATAGTCATAAAACAAACTAGACTTCTCTTAACCCGTTGAGGCCAGGCTGATTTTGCTACAGCATTTCCCATAGACCCCTTCCTGAGTATACTCGGGACTCGTCCTCAATGGGTTAAAACAGTTTTAGCCTTGTGAATAAACTTCAGATGAAGTTCATCTGTAGTGATTGTACATGTACCTGTCTGCTCCTGTGCAATATATCCTGTTCACCTTGTTACAATGATTCCAGAGATTGTAAACTACTTTTAAGGATGATTTGGATCCCACCCCCAGGGCCCAAAGCCCTCTATAAATTAAAGAAACTTTAGAAATCTTTTTCTGTAGAACCAGAAGTGATAGAGTTTAATTAGTGCTGTGGGTATGTACATTGGTGACTGTAGTTTGAACTTTGCCCATGGTGGCTCTGGGGGTGCCCCCCTTGCAACCAGGGCACCAAATTTTGGTCCAATTTTCTGCTTCTTCTGGAAAAAACCCATGATGAATATTCACCAAACTTGGCAGATAGCATCCCTAGGGTTATAGGATCTGAATTTGTTCAAATGGGCACCATGCCCATTTCATTTTCTTGAGAGCACATCCACATGTGATCAAATTTTCACCAAACTTGGCGGGTATTATCGCTTGGTGATAGAATATACAATGTAGATCAGTACAAGCAGGGGCGTCACCAGCTTTTTTTCAAGGGGGGTGCGTTTTGACACTAAATGTTTACGTGATTTTTTGGACAGACATTTGGAATATAGGAAGCTCTCAATCCCTAGACTTTTACTGTTTTTTGAGGGAAACCAAGCGGGGAAAGGGCACCGGCGTAGCTAGGATTTCATCTTGGGGGGGGGGGGGGGGTAGTATGCGAGGGAGCGAGCAAGGGTGGGGGGAGGGTGTGGAAGTGCCGGAGGGGGTTGCACCTCCTATAAATGGACTATGAAATGACGGTGTGAAACGACAAATTACTGGCAGCGGTATCAGGAGAATGGCATAACGACTACATGCGAGCGAGGGGAGCGAGCTTGAAAATTTTGACATTTTACAGTCCAAAAACTGCCGTTTGTAGCCATATTTCTTTGCTTTGTAAATCAAGGGAGGGGGCGCAACGGGCGCAACTGCTGGCAATTACTGGCAGCAACATCAGGTGAATGGCATAATATTAAATGCGTGCGAGCAAAGAGAGCGAGCTTGGAAATTTTGACAGTTTACAGTCCCAAAACTGCCGTTTGTAGCCATATTTATTTGCTTTGGAAATTAAGGGGGGCGCACCGGGCGCAACTGCTGGCAAGTACTGGCAGCAACATCAGGTGAATGGCATAGCAATTAAATGCGAGCGAGCGAAGAGAGCGAGCTTGAAAATTTTGACATTTTACTGTCCAAAAACTGCCATTTGGAGCCATATTTTTTTCGCTTTGGAAATAAAGGAGGGGTGGGGGCGCAACGGGCGAAACTGCCGGTAATTACTGGCAGCAACGTCAGGAAAATTGCATAACAATTAAATGCGAGCGAGCTTGAAAATTTTGACATTTTACAGTCCCAAAACTGCCATTTGTAGCCAAATTTTTTTTTGCTTTGGAAATTAAGGGGGGGGGGGGCGCACCGGGCGCAACTGCCGGCAATTACTGGCAGCAACATCAGGTGAATGGCATAGCAATTAAATGCGAGCGAGCGAAGAGAGCGAGCTTGAAAATTTTGACATTTTACAGTCCAAAAACTGCCGTTTGTAGCCATATTTCTTTGCTTTGTAAATCAAGGGAGGGGGCGCAACGGGCGCAACTGCTGGCAATTACTGGCAGCAACATCAGGTGAATGGCATAATATTAAATGCGTGCGAGCAAAGAGAGCGAGCTTGGAAATTTTGACAGTTTACAGTCCCAAAACTGCCGTTTGTAGCCATATTTATTTGCTTTGGAAATTAAGGGGGGCGCACCGGGCGCAACTGCTGGCAAGTACTGGCAGCAACATCAGGTGAATGGCATAGCAATTAAATGCGAGCGAGCGAAGAGAGCGAGCTTGAAAATTTTGACATTTTACAGTCCAAAAACTGCCATTTGGAGCCATATTTTTTCGCTTTGGAAATAAAGGAGGGGTGGGGGGCGCAACGGGCGAAACTGCCGGTAATTACTGGCAGCAGCGTCAGGAGAATTGCATAACAATTAAATGCGAGCGAGCGAGCGAGCGAGCGAGCGAGCTTGAAAATTTTGACATTTTACAGTCCCAAAACTGCCATTTGTAGCCATATTTTTTCTTTGCTTTGGAAATTAAGGGGGGGGGGGGGGGCGCACCAGGCGCAACTGCCGGCAATTACTGGCAGCAACATCAGGTGAATGGCATAGCAATTAAATGCGAGCGAGCGAAGAGAGCGAGCTTGAAAATTTTGACATTTTACAGTCCCAAAACTGCCATTTTGAGCCATATTTTTTGCTTTGGAAATAAAGTTCAAGTTCAAGTTCAAGTTCATATTTATTCGTTTTTTCCACAATACATAACACAAACATAAATCTCACTTTCTTAAGTGACAAAATCAATGCATACAATTGTACAGAGAAAACAACAATAATAGCACAAAAAAAACTAACAGTATCGATACATTGCAATAGTTGCTAAGACAACGAAAGTGAAATAGTTTTCAATATAATTATGCACTGTGTGAAAAAAACGGAGGGACCCACTAAAAAGACAGAGCTTGTAGAGTGTGGGCCCCTCGTTATTAGAAGTCCGATGTAAAAATTGAATTGAAAACAGCAAAAAATCCGCACAAAAAGTTCGTCACAAAAAAAGTTTGGCAGCCCACTAAGAGACAGACGAACAAACAGTTATACATAGAACAACTACAAACAGAGTAATGAACATGCAACAGGACTGGGACAGCAACAAGACTACTTGTAGGAGGAAAAACAAGAAAAAAAAACTGATATGACGACACAAGAGGAAACAAAACTATAGCGTGATAAAGAGGTAACAAAATAGACAGGAATATGCAACACAGATGACGATCCTCGGGGGTTTGAGGAAGAAAGAGAAGAAGAAAAAAGAATATAGAAAAAAAAAACCCTGCAACTGCGAAGTATAGGTTAACGAAAATCTTATAATCAAGGCTTGAGCAATAGTTACAATAATAAAGAGAACGGCAATGCCGATAAAGGAGGGGTGGGGGCGCAACGGGCGCAACTGCCAGTAATTACTGGCAGCAACATCAGGAGAATTGCATAACAATTAAATGCGAGCGAGTGAGCGAGCGAGCTTGAAAATTTTACATTTTACAGTCCAAAAACTGCCGTTCTTAGCCATATTTTTTCGCTTTGGAAATTAAAGGGGGAGGGGCACCGGGCGGAACTGCTGGCAATTACTGGCAGCAACATCAGGTGAATTGCATAACAATTAAATGCGAGCGAGCGAAGAGAGCGAGCTTGAAAATTTTACATTTTACAGTCCCAAAACTGCCGTTCTCAGCCATATTTTTTTCGCTTTGGAAATTAAGGGGGGGGCGCACCGGGCGCAACTGCAGGCAATTACTGGCAGCAACATCAGAAGAATGGCATAAAGATTAAATGCGAGCAAACGGAGCGAGCGAGCTTGAAAATTTTAACATTTTACAGACCCCAAACTGCCGTTTGTAGCTATATTTTTTCGCTTTGGAAATTAAGGGGGGGGGGGGCGCACCAGGCGCAACTGCCGGCAATTACTGGCAGCAACTTCAGGAGAATGGCATTACGACTAAATGTGAGGGAGAGGAGCGAGCGAGCTTGAAAATTTTGACATTTTACTATCCAAAAACTGCCGTTTGCAGCTATTTTATTATTTTTTTTTTCGCTTTGGAAATTAAAGGGGGGAGGGGGGGACGCCCGGTGCGCCCCTCCCCTGGATCCGCCAGTGGTAGTCAAGGGTGTGGGTTTATGTTCATGACCGGGGGAGGTATGACCAGCGAGGTGGCGTCGAAGTGACCAAGCGGGGAAAGGATGTCCAAAATCTGCACTTTAGAGCATCCCCTAAACTAATTGTGCGTGTTTGTTTGTGTGTGTGTATTATATACATGGAAAAGTTAGGAATTAGCCCAGGTCAAGTCATTTTATTGGCAATGCAAGACATTTTTATATAGCCTAGACTAGTATGTAAAGCAACACTGCAAAATCAATGATCTAGCTTTGATATAACGAAGCGTAAGGTACAAAAGTGTACATTCTACGTCACATTGCGCAACATTGTAGCGACTCTTCGTTCGGATGTACTGAGTACACTACGCACATTCTGCTTATATGCAGAATGCCAACCAGGAATCACAATCTTTTGTCGGCCAGGGGGCCAGGCTTTTTGAACAATGTTTCACACTATATACCTATTTAGTTATGGTTAAAAGAAATCATAGAAAAATATCTTATTTCTGGATCACCCTTTCATTCAAAAGCAGTTTACTAACACTTGAACTACTATTTCGGTAATTTTTTTTTTTTTTAAACCAGCGGATTGGGAGGGGGGCGCACCCCCCCCCCCTCCGTAGTTACGCCACTACTTTTGGGTGAAATAATTGGACAGATATCTTGAATTCTAACAAAAAGGCAAGAAAATCTTTTCATCGCGGGAAATTATGATTATGTGGGGTGGGGCAAATAGTGCGCTTGCCTTCCAATGTTTTTAAGGGGGCAACATTTTTGTTTTCTTTCAAAAGCAAGAAAATCTTCTAATTTCGGGAATTATTAATCATGGGGGGGGGCATAACTAAAATATGCTTGCCCCTTCATTTTTTTTTTTTTTTTTAATGAGGCTATGACAAAGGCTCGCTCTTGGGCTGGCAATATGGATTGGTCAGAAGTAACGTACATAGACCCTACATTCACGTACTTGTAAGTAGCACACGTACATGTATGCAAACGTGTATAAGTGCTCCGTATGGTACGGATGTACAGTACGGTCAATAAATAGTAAACACTGTAGAATACTAATAGATATGTATAAAATCAGTGCTGCCAGAACCAGGGGTGCAATTTTTTTTTTTTTTTTTTTTAGGATCTGAAGGGGGGTGCGTTCGCACCCAACGCACCCCCCTGGTGACGCCCATGGTACAAGTATGCACCATTCCCCACCTGGGGGCCCCTGGAGTGCAATGCCTGGGGGGGGGGGGGGAGACAAACAAAACCCCCATCTTGCAAATCTCAACTTAAGTGATAAGCTAACTAAATGTAGAACTACATTGTATACTTAGTGACTGTAGTTTTAAGTTTGTTTGTGGCAGATCTTCTATCTAGAACCAGAAGAGTATATTAGAAAGCTATTACTCAGTGCTATGAGTAAGTAGATTGGTGACTGTAGTTTCTACTTTGTTCATGGCAGATCCAGGGGTGGGCTGGGGTAAGGGGGTTCAAGTGGGGAGGATGGGGGGGGGGGACAACACATTTTCTTCGTCTCCTTGTGAACACTTGGTCAAATTTGTTACCAAACCTAGTGCATTATCACAAGGGTGACAAAATGTACTCAATACAAGGACCGCAGAACCACCTATTTAAAAGAAAAAAGAAAAGAAGACAAATATTGTTTAAAATTGGAATGCTCTGAGTAACATCTTAAATACAAAAGTGAATGCACTTTCAAAGTAATTCATAGTAGATCCAGGATTTGGGCTGGGATTACATTGGGGGGGGGGGAGCAATTTTTACATTTAAAACAAATATGTAACAAATATGTAAATATTTTGTAAACTGCATAGTTAAATTGTCTATAAATACAGTGTACTTTGTAAGTATTTTTACCAATACCAGTGTGATGGAATATTGCAAACTGAGGTGAGCTTGCGATACAATTGTACTCAGGTGAATGTGGGACCCCAGGGTCTATTGATATATCCTAGCTCACCTGAGCCAAAGGCTCAGGGGAGCAATTGCGATCGCTCTCCGTTTGTCGTCTGTCGTCGGTCTTCGGTCGTGCATAAACTTTTTTACATTTTCATCTTCTTCTTGAAAACCCCATTACTGATTTTCACCAAACCTAGTCGCAGGTAGCCTCCCTGGGGGCCCCCCAGGTGGCCCAACCATCCCCCTCCCCCCCCCCCAAAAAAAAAGGAATCTTCAAAAATCTTCTTCTCAAATACCAGGGGCCTGTTTCACTAAGCTCTGGGATCAATCCTAAGTTCAATTCAATTGATCCCAGGAGCAGTTTTGGGATTGATCATTCCAAAAAAGTTAGGACTGTTTCACTAAGCAATTTGGGAACGATACGGAGCTGGGAATTGAACCCAAAGTTGGGATTGATTCAGATCTGACCCAAGTTGGGAAAGATCCATTACACTCGCTGAGTTGCGCGCTTATACTTGTTACGTCATGATAGCGATGACCTCACACAGAAGCGTCATAATGGCAATGAAGTGATACAATTTGTCATGTGCTCGTATGTTACATAGAGGGAAAAGAGAGAAGAGCAAAAAAGTACGAATAAAGGGAAGGAAGAAAGAAGGGAAAGAGAGAAAATAAAGAGGAAGAGGGTGAGGAAAATGCCATATACAATGTAGTATACTAGTATCACGCGAAGGCTAAGTACATACATGCATATATTGCCCAGTATAATATAAAGACCATTCACAGGGTGAAATTATCAATTTAATTATGTTGAACCTCATACTAGTACAGAATTTTGTGCTAGTTTCACCTATATGCCACCTTGGGCATTTAACAGACATGATGCAGTTATATATATATCTATACATACATACAAACATACATAATATATATCATATCTGTTCCACTCAGACTGAGGACTGTAATTGCTGGCATTCATGTTTGGAACAATATTGTATTCTTTATTTGGTATGTTTGTTTTTTGTTTGCCATTTTCATCTTTGTTGACATGTTTGAACATGTGTATCTATCTTTTCATCTTTAAAGCACCATGAGCACTGAAAGGTGGACCTTTGTGCTATATGTTATATGGTTACATGTCACATGTATATAATATATTTACATAGATACACAAATTCACTGTGTGCCAACAAAACCATCAACTATAGCACTCGATAAAACAATATCAATCAACTACAGCACTCGAGACACTTCTGAATAAGTCAATTGTTACAAAAATATTCACATTTGATGCGATTTAATTGTGCAATGTCAAAATGCTACAGGAAAAAAAGAATGCAATGAATACACACTCTTCATTATCTGAAAGCCTGTACTTGGGTTTCAACACCACTACATCACGTTCACACGTGAAGGGCAAATCATTCACATCTGGGTGTGTTAAAATCACATAGAAGAAATAATCTGGTAATTGAAGTCATGAATGAATAAGATATGAAAATCAACACCAATGAAACTTTAATACTAGTATTCATCTTTCTTCTACATACAGTAGCTTTTCTCTTCTCTTACAGCTGAAAAAAATATTCAAATTCAAATCAAATTCATACACATTACAACATGAGACAACTCCATTCAGACATTCCCTCTTTTAAGCCTCCAACACAAGACACAAGTTTTTTTTTTCATTGTTAAAGGTCAAGAGTGAAGTAGCATAAATGCATAACAAGGAGAATGGAAAGGAGAGAAAGGTAGCATATTATGCACACCAGGGAGAATGAAAATGAGAGAATCATAGCAGTACAAGAAGAGAGCAATAAGAAAAATAGGTTCAAGAGAAATTGAGCAAAAAAGAGGAAGTATGATATACCTGGATTTTAGAGGGGGATGGAAGAGACTACAGATTTATAATGACTTTGACACACAATTACATAGACAAAGAAAAAATGAAGAACCAAGCAAGGACTATGACTAAAATGGCTTACTCATTGCCTTAGATGGTTTCTATTTGAATCTAGTCAGATAAAACAAATTCATAACAAAGTGGCTATTTATCATACATATAATATGATGGTTATCTTTGACAGAATATGACACAAATTGATTTTTTTTTTTTTAAATTCTAAGCTCACAAACATTCACAATGAGATCAAATTCAATGTCATGTCAAAAGTTAAAGAGTGAGGTTTCAAAGTAAAAGTATTCACCAGCCAAAGGTATAAGGCCAAGTAAAAAAAGAAACCAGTTTCTCGTCCTCGCGCGCATCGATTTTGGCCGCCGCATCGATTTTTTTACTATTTACTATTTTCAAAATGGCGTTGAAAATACCAAGAAATTCATAATTCTCGTCCCAACCCGCTCCCCGCCCGCATCGATTTTCAGTTGCCGCATCGACTTTTTTGATATTTACTTTTTTTTCGGCCGCCGAAAAAAAAAAGATCGACAATTCACCTACCAATCGTGACGTCTCATTTCTAATTTTTACGCCTTTGCGTCCTCTACTTAGCTGTAGACTGTAGTACAGCTGTAGCTTCTGTGTGTAGTGCGTATGTAATAACGCATGCATTTCACACTGCGAGCTCGGCCGATCGGCAAGAAGGAATGACCCACAAAGCGTCGAACTGCACTGTAGTTGGACGATGGGCGGCGCGGCGGGCCGGCCTACAGGGCTGTGATGTACAGCGCACTCGGTACGTCGTGAACGCGATAGCGGCAACATTTTTGCGAACAATCGCTGATATTCCACGCATATTTCGCGCGTTGTTCGTATTTTTCCCCGTTTCTGATATTTTAAGCGGATGAATTGTACTGTACAAATGCTTGTTAGGATTGTACGGTATCGAGTTTGTATACATTTTCATGTCATTGTGACTATGTGCATGTGTGTGCAGTGTCGGAAGGTACCGGTGCCAGCAGGGAGGTCCACACCTCCCTGGTGCCAGTGCAGTGGCCGTGCCGCACCGTATATCGGCAAAGTGTGCGTGTTTTGTAGCTGTCCAGGGTCCCCATCCCCTGGTCTGTCACGGCGATACATTCTCTTTGAAGAGAAAATGAATGCGCTTTTCCAGCAAATGTAGAATTATTAAATGGGTGTATCTACAAAATAAATAACTTTTCCACGGATTCTGGTTTGTCTCGTATTTCTGCGGGATACTTTTCTTCACGATGTAAATTCACGGACACAACCGTGAGTGGTATCATCTGTATAGTGTACTGTTATACAATCATTCATCATCCGAATAATGAGTAATTATCAAATGTCTTTTTAGAACATGAAGAAACATCTTTAAACGTTTAATGCTAGAATGCCATATCAGTATCATTTTGACATCCATCTGCAATTGTACAAGCCAGTTTCCAGTTGAATGTGCTACAATTGTACTGTGAAGAACTGCAGATATATACATACCAGCTGTGTGGACACAAAAAGTCACAATCACCAATAAATAAAGCAGTGTTTTGAATATCATGGAATTTATTTCAGTCGTACATTTTGTTGAAAGACATGTTTCATACCTGTTTCAATTAATAGCACAATACATCAGAATTGCAAGTACAGTGGTATCAGAAAAGCCATTACAACACTAAATACCAGTATTAAGATGGTCATGTTCCCTTGACATCTGTAGTGGAAAGAAAAAGCAAATGGATTTCTGCATGCATGAAGTTTCATTTCAAGTATGGCACATATATCTATTTGTTTGAAAATGCACAGAGTGCAGGCAAGACGTACACTTTCATAACACAGCTACCAGAGTGATATTTCATTTCATAAATTGAATTGAAGCCCTCTCTCGTTACCTTTCTCAGAATTACCGGACGAGAAACACATATTACTTTCATTTTGACGATCCTTGAAAAAATAGTAAGATATCAAATAGTAAGGACCTCCCTCATCGCCTTGCTCAAAAAACCCGGACGAGAAACTACTTTCTTTTTTTACTTGGCCTAAGTTTCCAGGAATCTGCTGACAGCATACTCTTGTACTTGCTATTACAGTATTACGGAATGAGGGAAATCCTGGTGGGGCAACAATATGTCACACATTCTGACACTGAACAAATCACCACCACTAATCAAACTTAAAGTAATGAAAACTTTATTCTTCCCTCGCTTCCTCAGATGGCATGGTCCCAGCTTCGAGCTGTCTTGACTTCCACTGTGGGCAGAACAGGTCACACCCACTTTGTACAAATGCATATTCATGACACTATTAACACATTTACAGTAAAATATTTATACAATAATGCCTAAACTTTCTTGCTAAATGAATTTTGAAAGAATACTATTGTTGTTACACAGGGAGATCAAAATCAAAGGTAACTTTTTATTCCCTTATCACCTCTGACTCAACTGTTGTCGTATTTGTGTGGACTTGTTATGTGTGGAGGTTGGAGATGATGAATAGATTGTTACATTACTGTTGGCTGGGCTTATTCATAAATTGCGGGACAGCATGATGCCACAGTTGCAGATCCCCCTAGTTTATACACAAATCCCTCTTAAAAGAAAATGGTGACTCTGCCATGTAACGTGGCTAGAAGCCAAGATCTAGAACAAAGATGACCATGATGATGAGGAAATAGCATAGCGCCATTCATCTATGTAGAAACATTCAAAGGTGCCCGGCTCCCAGAATGTATCACACGTCATTCACAAAGTTGCTTGAAAAGATAAGGGTTCAGTTGAACAGGTTTGAAAGCTCAACTTGAAGACAAGATCATCTGTAGCTACAATGCTTGGACAAGACAGTCCCCTAGCTGTTCTCCACAGCTGCATATGAAGGAATAGGGTTTCATATCCTCGAATAGAAAGGAAGAAGGCTGTGACCGTAGATGTTCCTTGTTGACGACACATGACCAATAAAACTCAGCAATTGTCCCTTCCTGAGGTAAAACAAAGCATATAAAATAAAAAGAGAAACATTGAAGACGTCTTGAACTACAAAATGGTTTTGTTACTGTTAAGTTTTTTTTCCTATCACATTAATTCTGTAATGACTCATATCATAACCTGATGGACTCTCAAAGATGGTCACATTTAAAAGCAAAAGATTATTTTGCAAATAAAAAAAAGACATGGCATGTGAGGGTACAATAGGTCTGTATTACACGGAAACTACAGATCACATTACATCTCTAGCCCAAATAATGCTATTTTTATGCCTCCGCCACGAAGTGGTGCCGGAGGCATTATGTTTTCGGGTTGTCCGTCCGTCCGTCCTTCCGTCCTTCCGTCCGTCCTTCCGTCCGTCCGTCCGTCCGTCCTTCCGTCCGTCCTTCCGTCCGTCCGTAATGAATTTTGTGGACAGGGTAACTATCAAAACCTTTTGAGGTATCCTAATGAAACTTGGCATGTATGTGTATTAGGGGGTGAAGTTGTGCCTATCAACTTTTGGGTGCACATGCTCAAGGTCTAAGGTCAAAAGGTCAAGGTCAAATACATAAAATCTTACTATTTCCACCATATCAACGCAATGCCTGAAGATATTTTCTTGAAACTTAGTGTATACATGTATTATCCAATTAAGATTCTCTGGTGAAAGTTTGGGTCATGAGGTCAAAGGTCAAAGGTCAAAAGGTCAAGTGAAAAATATTAAAACTTTACCTTTTTTCTCTGTACCTTGGAAATTGTTCAAGATATCTTCATGGAACATAGTATATATACATGTACTGACTGGCAGTGATTATCTAGAGAATTTAGGGTTCATGGGGTCAAAGGTCAGGGGTCAAAGGTCAATGGCAACACTTCAAAATTTTACTATTTCCCTCATGTTTATGCAATGCCAGCAGGATTGGGTTTTTTTAACACTTGGTGTATGCATGTATAACCTAATAGAGATTCTCTAGAAAGTTTTTTTTTCTTTTGTTTTTGCCTCAAAGGTCAAAAGGTCAAAGATCAAGTGAAAGTGCTGAAGTAATTTTTTCCTCCATATCTCGGAAGTGGCTCAAGTTATCTCGAAACATACTACATATTTATGCATGTTCTGCCTGACAGTGATTATCTTATGAATTTTAGGGTCAAAGGCCAGGTGAAAATGGTAACAATCTACTATTCAATAGTTACAGAAATTGCACTTTTTCTCCATACCTAGAAAATTGCTCAATGCATAAACATATGAATGGGTCAAAGTCAAGTTTAAAGTCCTTAAATCCCAAATACATGCTCTCCTATTCATCCAATTAAACGTAGGTCAAGGAAGGTGAACATTCAACACATTTGTGACAAACTTGCCATATTAAATTGCCAATTTTGTGAAAATGTAATCACACATTGTCCACATGTACTATCTAGACCTATTAGGAGAATCATGCATTATGGCGGAGGCATACCAGTCGCCATAGCGACATTTCTAGTTCATTTTGATATCTAGCTTAATTCAAGACAAAGTCATGTTGCAAATAGATGTCACTCTGCCAATTAATGAAGTCAAATCTCTCAGGACTTAATAAAAAAAATGATGGGCAATGGTCATAACTCTAAAGTAAGATATTACACTACTTGCATTTTTGGTCTCCATACCAACAACTGCATTGGTTTAAACCTTTCTGTACATTCAGGGTTTTGGATTCATGACATATTTCATGCCGTTTTATTGATCTTGATTTGCCAATGCTGGATCACATAATACCAACTAAAAGTATCTGACGATCCTTTACAGAGAAGAAGAAAGAGAAGAATTTATATATCTCTGAGGGAGGCAGATTTAAGACGCTAGAAAAAATATGAATTCAAGGAAATTTCACACTTGGTATCAGGAAAATAAGCATTCAAAGTACATGGTGTCATCATAAGGATAAAAATGTACATAGGTATTGTGATTAGAAATACCACTACCACCACATCCCCATTAGATTTTTTTTTTCCCTCCCACAATAGTATGATTGATTTCTAAAACTCGGTATAGATAATACATTGAAAAACCTTTTCAATACTGAGCTTTCAGAAAATTGTAAGAAATGTAACTTACACCTTTCCAGTCAATCAATGAGCTCAAAGCCTGGTCAGGAATTCACCTCTCTCATAAGGTTTGCACAGTCCTCTTGACCACTGTGTAGAAGAGTGCATCACATTCAGAGCCAGTCCCTGCTGATAACAGAATAACGCATATTACAAAGTTTAACTATACAAGTCTGTAGAAATGTGCTATGACAAGTAAAATATCTCAAGCTCTAGTTCTTTTTCTCAAATTTGTCTGTCATTACTCAACCTAGCGGGAAAAGGAAGTGTCACCGACTTGCATAAGGGCAAGTCCAAGATAACACGCGCGTTACGTATGGGACATTCAGAGACTTTTATGACCTGAAAAATAGTGTTAATGGCCTTTGATCATATTGAACTTTATCATGGTGATTGATATCTAGGAGAAGTATAATCATGTAAAAAATTGCGGAAAATGACCTCGACAATTATATTCTAGAAAAAATATGTGCCGTTACGTATGGGACCAGAAAAATTTTGTTTTTTTTAACATTTTTTTCAACCTCAAAACTCTCTGAAAGTATTTCATTCTACAACTTGTAACTCACTGTGATGAAAGTCACAACACTCAAGATTATCACAGGTAAGTTTCATGTCATTAGGCAAAGAGCTCTAATTACAGGTTCTAATTAAAGAGAGACATGACGTGTTACGTATGGGACAGTTACGTACGGGACACTTTGTCCCCCATTCATTTAGTGTGTGGAGAACCATGTTTATGGGTATTTTGCATAATTATTGAAGTAAAATCAGTTGAAACTACTCAAATACTGATCCAGATTGTCAAGGAAACAATATTCCCCAAATATTCGTCATCATAGTCATATTCAATCATATTTTCATATTTTTATGACCAACCTGAGTATGCATGCCCTTTGTCCCCCATTCGTTCAGTGTGTGGAGAACCATGTTTATGGGTATTTTGCAAAATAATTTTGCAAAATACACAATTTTTGCATTTAATTATTGAGGTGGAATCAGTTGAAATTACTCAAATATTGATCCAGATTGTCAAGGGAACAACATCCCCCAAATATTTACCATCATAATCATACTCAATCATATTCTATATTATTTATGACCAACCTGAGTATGTATGCCCTATTTTAATCAGGATAGTTACTACTAAAAAAAAAATGAATATTTTAAAGTGTTTACTTCCATTGATGAAGGGCAGTTTGCCATTTAGTTTCAATAAAAAAACAACTTGACACAAGAAATATTAATCTTGATAGATAAGCAATACCTGCTGCGTGGAATTCCAGTAATCGAGTAGATGTATGATGTCTGTCTAGCAGTCAGGTCATTGATTGGAGTCACACCTCAGTATGTATACCCATGAATTTTGTTGTGGCTACTATTGAAAACTGAATAAGGACAATTTGTGTATCACTTGCAATTAAAAAAAAAAATCATTTTACTTTATTTTTTTTTTTAATATCACAACCATTTCAAATTGGATCTCCATCAAATTAACTTTGAATTCCTCTAGTCTTAGAATTGTATGCTTTTTAGTAATTCATATTGTTGGTTTCCAGTCATCTCATAAAATGTTGAAAACTGAATCCCCATTTCTACAAAAACTATACCATCCCTTTAATGCTGATTTTCATTGTGTATTTTGCCATCTTCCCCTCCCCCTTTCTGAAAATTGTTCAGTCAAGTACATGTATTGTTTCAAGTGTCTATAACTCAAAAAGTAGCTCCAAAGTTGGGATGCTTTCTCCAGGATGATTGACCATTTGTGCACTGAGAGACCTTCCCAGCTAGCTACATGCATTCACATGCAATATATATGAGGATGTCCCATACGTAACGCATTTGTCCCATACGTAACATTATTTCAATGCCTAATAAAGAATATTTCTTTCACTGTTTTTTCTTTTTTCTGTGGTATTTAATTTCTCTAAACAATAAATTAGAACTTTCCAAAAGGGCATTCAAATAACCTTAGCAATTTCAGAAAAAACCTAAAAAAATTACCTCATTTTGTTACGTATGGGACATTTCATGATAGGACACAAGCTAATTTGCATAATCATTTGCATAATCCCTAAATTTTCATACCAAGTTAAACTATTTGATGAACTTCTTATGTCCACATATTAATCAAATATCATTTGCTTTCCTTTGAATAAATATGAATTTTTATAAATGTCCCATACGTAACGCTGTGTTTTACATTTATGCAAATGAAGCCCTTGAAATTTGCATAAATTTACATAATATCATTTTTTCCTCCATGGAAATCAAAACTTCAACTCATAAGCTTCAAAATGATACCAAATATGTCAATATTGAGCAAAGATGAAATTTTGCCTTCTGAGGGGACCTTATCTTGGACTTGCCCACAATTGTGCATTGTACTTTCATACCCATGTAGAGATATTTTGATTTTACTGTAATACCAAATTGTATGAAAATGGCAGGAAATACTACCAGCTTTTTTCCAATCACTCAAGTAAGTTGGAACCAACTCGGTAAAGGAAATTGTTGATATTGACATTGACTTTGCACATGGTTACTGTAAAAACCTCGCTCTTCGCAGCATACGCTGCGCTGCTGCCTACGCTATCTTATGTTACGACCAAAATCACTCTGAGAATGATCGCACAAAAGAAACAATCAACTGATGTTCAGGCGGTTTATTAACAGTGATATTGTGGGTACAGACTGGTAATCGGCGTCATATCAGTACAACAATGATCAATAGAAACAATTACAAATCGGTAATGGAATCACTTACACGCATTACATGCAATATCCCTGGAAATGTCCAAATACGATGCTCGATGCCCAAATGAATGATCCGCGATGCACCGATGAATGATACCTCCGACGTTAATCCAGAGGCGCAGGTTGCGATAATCCTCGGTATAAATCTGGGGTAAAAATCCAGGATATACGTCCACAATAGATCCACGGTAGAATGTTCACAGCGAAATGTGCAGAATCCAACGACCACGTCCAGTCGATGCGTTGAATGATGATTCACTTTATATTGTCCAGCTAGGAATCCAGCCCGTCACAGCTTTGCCATAGCAATGTCCATTGACATTAAAATATGGAGTCCAATGAAGGCACATTAGTTCTCTGCAGGCAAAATGTCTCCCAGGCCTTATCTCCACAAACATAATAGGTCAGCAGGTAACACAGGACTGACTATAACAAGTCGCTTCAGAGCCAGAAGTGACGTAACTCTCAGAGCAGAGGTGTTGGGTACTCTGCCTACTGCAGAATTTCTCTAGCTTAATATATACTATCTATTCACCCCTTCTAGCACATTCTGTAACTCTCTCCAACCTGGGGCCACACATTCTAGCTAGTCCAAGTTCCAGGAATCCTGGATGACTCACTGCCTAACTATGTACAAAACATCATTACCAAAAATAACTACCAATCACATTGGGCTACAGGGACAGTGCCTCACTCAGCCAAACATGTAAGCACTTCCCAGAACTTTCTGGAATGGGTGAAATCATTCTAAATTGAGTGAGCTATAATGTATTTCCTGTTACATGCATGTACTCTGTAGCTACATTGTATACCACCTAGAAAATTCTCCACTTATCTGTTCAGCCTGTATGTACTGTATCTATACCACATAGAATGTTCTCCATTAATCTGGTCAACCTGTGTACATACACATTAAAACAGCCATGGATGCAGTACATCATACATGTACATAACTACTAGTGTGTACATTTGTGACACTTACCTGAAGTAACCTACACATTGAGGGATGCATATTGAAATAGGCTATGGTGTGATATGAATTAACTTTGGTGCAGTCTGGTACAATTTGTTGTACCCCCCCCCCCCCAAAAAAAAAAAAAAAATACACAGCAGTTCAACGCAAAAATGTGACCACACGTAAAAGCATAGAATTAGGTCTTTACACATACCCGGATGTCAAATTTTGGACAGTGTTATAGTCGAATTATGGACGGCTTGTTCCAACAAAACAGTAGTGGAACTTGAGATAACATCCGTATGGAGCTCTAGGGTCTAGTAAACATGCAAATATGGATATCGAGTACTTAGCACCGAAAACAAAATCAGACAAAGATATAGAGGTCTCTCATGGAATCAGCATGCTACGTTGCCATTACTGTGTATCTAGTTCTCGACTAATCTAATGTTAGATCTATGTGTTACTGACTAACGTTAGATATCTGATGATACTAATGTTAGCTAACTACTAGTACCTAGTATTTGTAGTACCTGGTACTAGGCTAGACCTTAATGGAATCTACTGCACTGTACACTGCACTCGAATTGAACAGTACAGGGTCTAGGTCTAGACAAGAGAGACTCAATTCTCGCCATCGCCAATGACGTAAAAAGTACCCGGATGTTGATTTAAGCGTCATTTCCGGTGCATTATGGGATAGTCCGGTAGCAAAGTCACTTCCGTTCGTACGCGCGTGATACGTGACTAATGCTATTTACACACACAACCGACTGTATTCTACGTGTACTTCCGGTTTTCTCGACTTGAATTACAGCTTTAATATGATTTGAAATTTCTCCATTCTTAAGAAATTGCTGTTAATACGACTATTGGTTGTTGCTGCGAAGCTGCCATGTGTTGTTCGCACGACAATAAACGAAAAAAATCTGCAGAAATAGGACCCTTACTGGCATGCGAGACGTGACGTGGCCGCGTGGGTGAAGTTTACGGGTGACTCCACAGAGCAGTACGTGCACGCACGACTTACTAGTAGTGGTAGTAGCACTAGGTAGTAGGCCTAGTGCCTACGTACATTGTACGTACTTACTTGGAAGAAATTGCTTCGGAGACAGGATAAGTTCGAGATCACTGTTCGTTCCCGATTGTGTTCGCGACATTTCGACAGAGAACAAATAAAAAAAAGAAAAAAGATTGGCATTCCATGATGATATACTGTATATCCAGGTGGGTGAATATTTTCCAGCATATTTTCAGCGTATGCAGAGATGACTGATCTGTGATGTGCACATCGATCGCATGATCAAGCAGTACACTGTACCGGTATGTGTTAGCTTATGCGCTGCGTGCAGTGGTGCATGCTTATAAATGCAAGGCCGGCTGCCGGCGGCGGCGGGGACTACAGTGTACGAGTATGACAGGCCTGGCCACTCGCTGGCTCGGGCGGTACATACAGCGGCCTACTGTACTAGTATCCATGGTCGGCGCTGCGCTATAGGTAAGGTACACGTACGCGCACGCTAGCGTTGTGCAAATTATGCCCCGCGCCAGAAGTGCCCTTGCTACCAAGTGTACTAAATCTCGACGAAAAAGCCACATCCGGGTACTTTTAACGTCATTGGCGATAGCGAGAATTGTGATTGCGATGAACAGTAGAGGTCTAACAATGTTATTGTTAGGTAGAGGGTCTAGAGTTTCTAGGCAGAAAAAGCTGTCTGTCTGGAGGAGCTTCAAATTGGAATTTTAAATGGACAGCCTGCGGAGGCTACGCGATCGCCTGGCAGCGTCTGCGATATTGCTGACATTTCACAAATTATTCGCAGCTCACTTAATCGAAATCTTATCAGTGACAAGTTGTAACTAATATTATATATATAGTGCATGAGGCTGAATGCACTATAACAATATAAGCACCGACAAATTCTGAATTTGCCCCGAAGGCCAGTTATATTCAATGAGGCCGCAGGCCGAATTGAATATAATTGCCTGAGGGCAAATTCAGAATTTGGAGGTGCTTGGTACTTGTTATAGTGCAATAAGATGTCATGCACTATGTGATATATAAAATAGCATACATACCCAGGCAAGATAAGCCTAGACTCTAGATCATTTCTAACAGTTGCACGTGTCTACACAAGCAATAATACCAGTTTCTTTGAACCTGTGTAGACAAAATCCTGAAGATCCAAATTCAACTATAGAGTCTAGGGTCTACGTGGTTATATCTAACGTTTTCTAGGCCCTACAATAGGTTAGGTCTAGGGCCCTAGGGGTCCTGGCCTAACGTTTTTATACTAGATCTACGTACACTGTACTGTACGTCACTTACGAGCGACAGAGCTAGTTAACACTTGACCCTACAATAGGTCAACTAACAGTAACACGTTAGACGCCCTACTTACTGCACTGTGGGTCCAGGACCAGGACTAGATGATGTTTTGTAGGATTAGGGATCTACTGGATTTAAACACAAGGCTCGTGCCAGGCCCCGTTGCTGCACATGCGGATTCCGAGAGTGTGTTGTGAATGTCGTAGTAAAGTTCATAGCGTAGCGTGATCAAAAAGCGCTTAGCGTATACTGTACACACCACACGCTGCCCATTTCCACGGCGCACTTCCACGTAGAATGTACGGAGAAAGCGGCACAAATCTTGGGTTGACTTGCTTAGTAATATCCGTCAGATTGATTCCTTTTTCAGAACAGAAGGAGTCCAAAATTCGTAGGGCGTATTTGATGGCATCCTTTGTGTCCTTATTGTCTAAGATACTGTTTATATAGATCAGTCTCTCTAAAAGTAGCGAACCTGTTCATTTCAGCTTCCATGTTTAAATCTACCGCTGAAAGTCTAGTCCCATCACACAGATAAGTTGCTGGCATAGCCAGCCTGCGAGAATTGAGAATAACGATAATATCGAGCAAAATATATCGTGGTTATGGCGCAATCGCGTTGATAAGGTGCGGGATTCAAGTACTCGATGATTAAAATGAGGGAGCAAAAACCGATATCAAATCGATAGTGGGTTATCGTTTGCAATCGTTATATTTTGCGTGCACTATAACTTTTGTCGTGCACTGCCAGCCTGTATCATAAGTATGTATGCTATTTTATATACAGATATATTCTAGGTCTACAGTCATGAGTCTACAAGCATGGACAAAGCAAGGATGGAGCTAGATGTGGATTACCGTATCAGTGGTAGATGTAAACTGACATACGTGTGCGTAATTACACACATGGGACTAAGCAAATCACGATTGTTGCGATTAACATGTTCAATACGAACAGCGTAAAGAAATCGTTGGGCACTGCTTCCTTATGACTGCCAGAACAGACTTGGAATGGTGCCAGCCATGGAAATAACAATAAACATGTCATTCTAAGATGAAATTTGTGTACTGAAAATGAAATTTGACCACAAAATATTAATTTCAATGTTTCTTTACTGTACCTTCTGCTTGGTTGTCATTGCCATGTTTCTCTCCTTTAGCTCTCACTATCGATCACAGTCTCGTTCACTGTGATTAAATCAGTCGAACTCAATTAATTATCGTTCCCAACCAAAGATCGATTTAGTGAAACGGGTCACAAGAGTCGTTCCCAGGATGGTATCAATCCCAGAGTTGGGATCGGTCTTGGGTTGGATCAATTTCCCATGTTAGTGAAACAGGCCCCAGGATTGCTTGAGCTATTACAGTTTAATACTATAGGTCTCAGTAAATTGATGACTGTAGTTTGTTCATGGCAGATCCAGCCCCCCCCCCCCCCTTGGATCGGGGGGGGGGGGGGGATATATATTGTACATTTCCATCTGCTTCTTGAAAACCCTATGATGAATTTTCACTAAACTCGGCAGGTAGCACCCATAGGGAAATAGGACCTCATTTTTTTTTTCCTTCAAATGGTCACCATGCTCCCCTGAGGGCCCCAGGGGGCCCCACCTACCCCCAAATTAAGGAATCTTTAAAAATCTTCTTCTCCAGAACCAGAAGTGATGTAGAGCTAAGTCAGTGCTGTGTGCAAGAATGTGTGGAAGGTGAACTTGCGATACTCAGATGAGTGCGAGACCCACGGGTCTCTTGTTATTGAATAATATTTGAAGAATTTTTAGAGAGAAAAGTATGATGCACAAGGCTCAGATCAAATGTACCTGCACAATGTACAGAAGTGTGCTTTTGGAAGTTTTTAATTAGATCATTTTGATGTGACCAGGACATAGGGTGACAATTTCACTTTTGAGAGCATGTGCCATAGTAGCTCTGGACAGACAAGGTTTCATGTTAATTGATTCAAATTTCATGGTAGTTTACAGCATGTTTATGGTGAAAAATGCCCTTTTATCTTAATTTTTGTGGTACATGGAGAACATGTATTTTTCAATGCCCTAATTTTTTTAGTTGTACATAATTAAATATTAGTTGTTTTCAAACTTTGAACAATAGTTGATTATGATATTACAGAATTATTTAGTTTTCTTTTACAACACTACTGAATTTCAAACATCAATAATGTAAAGGCAACTTGTATGATACGTACATAACAGTTTTTAAATGGAAAATAATCCATCAACACAATATTATTATCAGACTACTATGCTGCCTAAATGCAAACCAAAAATAACATTACTCAGTTATAAATCTTGACTCCTGTTATGTCTTTCAAAATTGGTCTTGAAAGTGGACCCCGAGTTATTTTTTTATTTTATTTATTTTTTCCATCTGAGAAGATGGCTGGATAGCCCATATTCAGCTACGTTAAGCTGGTCTTCCATGGGGTCCAGTTGGATGTGAGGTGGGACCACTTCACCTGGTTAAACACCCTGCTCTTTGTGATGAATGAATGAGGCGGGATCTTTTACGTGCATGAGTTATGTACACTGTATGTAACAGTTATGTACGGAACACCACTTTCAATTCACTACATGCCTACATTGTATTTTTGCAATTATATACCCAAATATACATTGATGGATTAAGTGAATGCACCAATATAACTGGAACATATTGGTGAAATTTTGAGGAAAATTGTACAGTCTGTTCAAAAGATATAATGTTTAAAGTTTTAGTGCCACTATGGCTGGATAAGAAGGCTACAACAGCTTGTGACATCACACCAGAACAACAATATAAAGAGGATATAAAGAGAATGTCACAATATTAAATTTTTCTACCATAATGAAAGTGCAATCGACTTACCTCTTTTACAAAGGGGGAATAATGTAACCCATATTATATGTCAACAACAAGTCAAAAGAATGTGTACTTTCCATTTAAAAAATCAGATTTTGTGAAATTATCTTTATATATCTTTATATCATTCTGGTGTGATTACACAAGCTGTCGTAGCATTCTCATTCAGCTGTAGCTGTACTACAAGCTTTAAAAAAATCAGAACTTTTGAACGGATTATCCAATTTTCCTCAAACTTTCACGGAATGTGTTCTACTAATTGCTGCATTCACTAAATCCTTCTTTGTTTGTGCAATTTTTCTCTTTAAATGTCAAGGTTATTTGAACTGTCTTTAACTGGCAACTGGTCTATACACAGCAGGAATAGCTACATTTGTAGGGCCTCTGACGCTGATATCAACAGAAATAGTGTCATGTGAGAGTGCCTTAAAAAGGTCTAAATGTTCTTTTTGTGCTTGTTTTCCAGTATGCAGATTCATTCTTTGCAGAAGGCCTTGCCAAGTGGAAGGAACTCAACTGCACACAAGACTTTGGTAAGAATTACATAGACTGGTATCCTGAGGTTATGTGCTTGGAACTTGATACTGTTTTCCTGTATAATGGATACTACGGTTGTAGCAGTCAGGGTTCTCACCAGGAATTTCCTCATGCTTGTCAGGGATGAATATAAAATGAACTAGATTGGCGTGTTTACATGCCTATGTGGTGGTGTGTGTGGGTATGGGAAGAAAGATTTCCCTCAAAACTCTGTATAAATCTCTGCTAAAGTGCCACTAAATGAGACATTTTCACCAAGATGTAATGAGCGTTGTGAGAGGCAAATTCTCACAGAAACCAATCTGAAACTCCATGCATTATATTGGCAGTACATGTGAAAGTGTTTGAAAATGCTTTCAAACAGAAAAAAAATGTGACTGGATTTGCCATACTTTGTATTGTAGACAATCGTGTGAGAAAAGTTACATTGTACATTTCTCTGTTCATTATTGCACTCCATGACTGCAAATTTAACCACTTGTGAATTTGTCAGGAAGTCCCAATTAAAGAGTTTAAGACTCAGGTATACAGTACACAATATTTTGTCATGCTCAAGTTGTTCAAGTTTTCTCTGCTCACCTGAGCCAGAGCCAGAAGCTCAAGTGAGCTAGTGCGATCATTCAGTGTTGGGTGTTCATCTGGGTGTCTATCATCTGGTGTCTAGCATGCTGTCTGAACATTGTGCATAAACTTATTACATTTTCTGCTTTCTCTTGAAAACTGTGTGCCAAGTGTCCCCAAACTCTAAGTTTGGCAAATACAGCATTAAAGCACTTGCCTAACAATGCAACTGATATTCACAGATGTAGGTGAATGAATCAGCCTAAGGATGAATTGAAGTTGTTTAAGTACATCAGAACAGCGTGGCAAAGCTGCTTGTCCAATCATTCAGGGCAACCAAATATCATGCTTAAATATAAAGTAAACTGAAAGCACACTTGCCTCACAAGGCAATTGTAATAAATCTTGCCATAATGCATCCATGCTTTTGCTCGCAGCACCAGTATGCATTGGTGGTATGTGCCTTCACTTATCACTTTTTCAGGTACTGTTGAATATTTTCTAATCCTACAGATAATTGTCGCCAAAAGTGATTCATGAAGTTTGTTTGTTTTTTTTTTTAAACAAATATATTTATTGCCTGTTCGTGTTAGGCTGCCTGTTGATTAAAAAAAATCACAACAGCCTATGTTTAAGAAAGTGATGTTCCAATGAGCAAATAAAGTGTAACAATTTTCATGCCCTAGCTTATACATTTAGTTGTTGTCATTGTTGCTTTTTATATCAACATTCCTCATATATTTAGTATGTAATACACTGGCTTCCATGAAGGGTGTTTGAATTGCTCTTGATCTTTCTCCTCATCATTCAGTCAACTTCAGCCATGAGATCTTGGGCCAGGTCCAGAGCTTTGCTCAGCTGGTCCATTTTGAGGACAAGATAGTTGGAGCACTGAAGAACCACCTGAGAGTCTCAAACAGTATGGCTTACCTCCCTCTCATGGAGTGAGTATTTGTGCTAACATTTCAAAGTGAGGTCTTTCAGTGCTTATAAAAAACAACAACAACCAAAAACAAAAAAAAAACAATTTTATCATGTGCTATCATGGTATCCTTGGACTTTAAATTTGGTAACTAATGTGGCAATTAAGATTGCAAATTATATGCAGTCTGTGCTAGAACATCAAAATTCTTAGTTTTCAGCCAAATTGCCCCCAGTTGCAAGTTCTTAGGCTTTAAGTATTGTGTGATGTTATCATGGTAATATAGAGGGGGAATCACTTTTCATTGCTCTGATTCTTGTGTTGACATAATTTTCTGAGAGGCATTGAGAGTGTGTAGGAGAGATTTTAACTGGATGTACAAAAGCAATGTTTTAAGATGCTATACTTCTGCAAATACAGTGGAAACTCAGTTATAATGAGATCCATGGGACCAAGACAATTTATTCTTTATATCAGATATTTTGTTGTAACATTAATCAATAAACAATACAAAACAAAGGAAAAAATGTATTTGGACTGGAGAAATTATGTCAGGTGTTTTGTTATAAAAGTAATGTGATTTCAAGAAAATACAGCAAGGTTTATGTTCCTGTTGGAACAAAAAAAAAAAATCATGAACCTTATCACACATACAACTAGCAATTATCTTGTGAATATAGAGAGTACAGATATAGGGCAATAATTGATCATGATACTTTTATCAATCTATAATAGTATGTGTGTACAGGTATAATTTGTGCTATTCTCATTGATCAGGTACTACACCATTTCACATCTGTGATTAAAAATTTTACACAGGTCATTGGAAATGTGTGGGATAACTTCACAATTTTAATTCAATTTTATCAAATCCTGGACTTGTATTTTTGCAATTTTCAAAACAAATTCTTAAATTCCTTTGATTTAAAAGATTTCAAAAAGAGAGCATAACCAGGTTATTCAAATAATTCATCTTTCACTGACATTTGTCTGCTAATTAGATAATTAAGTTTTTTGTGTCAATAGTGGAAAAAACAGTTAAAGCATCAGCTATCTTTCATTTATCTGTAATTATTTTATCATTCAATCGTATTGAGTCTGTGCTGTTCTTTTCCTTTTCTTTTTTATGCCTCCGCCACGAAGTGGTGCCGGAGGCATTATGTTTTCGGGTTGTCCGTCCGTCCGTACGTACGTCCGTACGTCTGTACGTCCGTACGTCCGTACGTCCGTACGTCCGTCCGCTTTTGTTTACGCGATAACTTGAGTAATATTGACTTGAATTCTACCAAACTTGGTCCAAGTATAAAGTATGATGGGGCAATTAGTTGATTAGATTTTGGGTGAAATCCGCCAAAGGTCAAAGGTCAAAGGTCAAGGTCAAATCATGAAATTGTATCTGTTTACGCGATAACTCAAGACTGGATCGAGCAAATTTCACCAAACTTTGTCAGAGGATGATGTATGATGGGACAATTACTTGATTAGTTTTTTAGTGAAATCGGACTGAGGTCAAAGGTCAAAGATCAAGGTCAAATCCTGAAATTTATCTGTTTACGTGATAACTCAAAACTGGATGAAGCAGCTTTCACCAAACTTGGTCCAAGGATGATGTATGATGGGACAATTAGTTGAGTAGATTTTAGTGACATTGGCAAGAGGTCAAAGGTCAAAAGGTCAAGGTCAAATGCTAAAAATGTTGCTATTTCCCCAATATCTGTGCAATGCCCTAAGGTATTTTCTTGAAACTTGGTGCAGACATGTACTACTGCATATAGATTCTCCAGAGAGAGTTTCATGTCATAAGGTCAAAGGTCAAAAGGTCAAAGGTTAGGTGAAAATGTAATATCACTTTTCTCACAAATGGTTCAATGTATCTTCATAGAACTTGGTACATACACATGTACTGACTGGCAGAGATTATCTAGGGAATTTAGGGGTCGTAGGTCAATAGTCATGGGGTCAAAGGTCAAGGTCAACTCCTCAATATTTTACTGTTTCCCTCATACACTAATATATGAAATGCTTGCATTATTAGTTTTCAAACTTAATATATACATGCATTACCTAATGGAGATTCTCCAGGAAATTTCCAGCCAGAATGTCAAAGGTCAGAGGTTAAGGGTCAAAGGCCAGGTTTCCATGCGTCCCCCCCCCCCCCCAAAAAAAAAAAAAAAAAAAAATCTATTTTGTACTGTAATTAACTCTTTCTTCATACCTTGGAAATTACTCAATGCATAAACTTAAGGGTCTGTCAGAATTCAAGTAAAAATTCTCAATTCCCCAAATATGTGCACCTGCACTTTTCGACAATTATAGCAAACCCAGTTCAAGGAAAGTGAATATTCAAGTCATTTCTGACAAACCTGTCATATCAATATTTTGCCAGTTATGTGAAACTGTCATGGATCACACATGTGAAGACATTGTACTATACGCCTATTGGGAGAATCATGCATTATGGCGGAGGCATCAGTCGCTATAGCGACATTTCTAGTTTACCAAGTGAATTATTGATACTGAAATTCTTATGTTTTCCTTGGAATGTTCTTCACCATGTGGAGTTTTCATGAAAATACTTAGATTTTGCATTCCTAAATAAGCAGGTAACAACATTTCTAAATATTATACTTTTTGATGATAATAAGTTGGATTATGTAAATGATTTATTTTAAACTATATCCTTTTAGACTCATTTTCTTATATCTTAGGACTTTAAAGGGTTGAGGTGAGGATTTGGCTTTTAACGTTTAGCGAGATATTCAGAAACCACTCTATGAGATGTCAAAGAGCATGCAATTTTAAGGGGTATCAAAAGTTTATTTGATGAAAATCATTTTTGAAATGCCTGAGATATCCAAAAACAAAGTGAAACAAAGAGATCCTAATAAAAGGCATGGCCTGTCGCCTTTTATCATTATCACTTTTTTGGATAACAGCCATTTGAAAACCAATTTTCATCAAATAAACATTGAATCCTTCTTAAAATTACATGCTCTTTCATATTTCATAAGAGGCTTCTCTTTATCTCACTTAGGAATGTTCAAAACATGAACCCCCACCTCAACCAGTACTGTACAGTCCCTTTAATTTCTTTTAAAGGACATGTTTGTTATACAAACCAACAAACTGCTAAACAAAGGAATTGTATTGCCTATTCACATTATTTGTTGCTTCAATGGACAAATCAACTTCTTTAGTGCAAAAATCATTTCCCCTATCATATCATTGGTAATGCATCGTACCTTTAAAGGATGGTCCAGAATTGTCTGATACAGAGAAAGAAAAACTTTTTATAACAAAAGCAGGTAAATGATCAGTAAATTCTGTTATTGAAATACCAGGTTTAAAATTCAATTTATTGTTAACAAAAGTTTTGTCCAATGAAGTTGCTGAAGCAGTGGTATTCTGGGTGGATGCAGAATTACAGAGTTTTGGATCTAATGCTCCCTCTCACGTACCAGTTCAACATATGCTCCCTCTCAACAAATGCTCCCTCTCAACGTACCAGCTCAATCACATGTTTTGTTTTTTCTCTCTTCTCACTCTTCCTCCATCTTGTTCTACTCCTTCTCTCTCTCTCCTTCTCTCTTTTCATGTATTACCTCTTGTCAGTCTCGTGGTTCAACTGGCACGAGACCTCCAGATGGATTTCTACCCTCATTTTCCAGAATTTTTTGATATCGTCGTTTCGCTTCTTGACACCCAAGATGCAGAGCTGATTGAGGGCGCTTTCCAATGTCTCTGTTACCTCTTCAAGTTTCTTTGGCGATATCTTGTTAGAGATATTCATGATGTCTACCGGTATGCACAGACAAACATTCATAGCAATCCTCTTTTTGTTTGATTTCAATGCATGTCATATGACAATATAAACCATGTTAAGGATAAGTATTTAGTTGATAGAAAGAAACAAAATCATAACTAGCCATGCTCTGATGATATTTGCAAATTATAATACACATTTTCACAGTACTTCAATTTACCCTGCACTGTCTTTTGGTAATTGTTTTGGTCACTTGGAAACATACAATTCATGCTAAGTTTAAGGAAAGGTACTTCAAAGTGTCTTTTGTTTATCATATTACTACTTTTGCAACTTAGATTGACAGGTGATGCCATTGACAGGTGATGCCATTGACAAAATCTTAGGGAAGGGTGTGGGTGTGTTGTGCATGTGCATATCCAAGTAATATGAAGAAAATTGAAATCAGAATTATTATGAAATATATGGCATGTGTTTTGATATTCATTTTGGCCACGTAAGTGATGAGGGTATCATTAATCAGCATGAGTCAAAGTGCATTTGCATTGCATAGTCCCTGTAATCAAAGTACATGTACTGTATTTGTATATTCTTGGCTATTGGAAATACCTACGTGTATTTTGATGAATGCTGATTGATAAAGATTGTTTGCTGGTTTTATTTGCATTTTCGTTTATTTGCTAACTGTCAGCATGAGCAGGTTCTGTTTCCTGACTTCTTTGTTAATTTGAGAGAAAGGGCCAAGGTCTTGACAACAGTTGATTGCACAAATTTTATACGAGGATCAGTGAGCTGTGAATTCTCACCGAGTGACAAAAATTAAACAAACATTGCTGTCTCGCTCCTTAACAAGGGAACAGTGCCTTTGAAAAATGACAGTAGTATTCTGGATGGGTCTGACTGCTCTGAGCTTGGCTCACCCATGCCATAGATTTTGACCCTTTTTTATGCCTCCGCCACAAAGTGATGCATTATGTTTTGGGGTTGTCCGTCCTTCCATCCGTCCGTAATGAATTTTGTGGACAGTGTAACTGAAAAATCTTTGGAGGTATCCTAATGAAACTTGGCATGTATGTGTATTAGGGGGTGAAGTTTTGGCTACAACTTTAGGGTGCACATGCTCAAGGTCAAAGGGCAAAGGTCAAGGTCAAATGCTTAAATTTCACCATTTCCCCCATATCTATGCAATGCCTGAAGATATTTTCTTGAAACTTAGTGTATACATGTATTACCCAATTAAGATTCTCTGGTGAAAGTTTGGGGTCATGAGGTCAAATGTCAAAGGTCAAGTAAAATGTTAAAATTTCACTTTTTTCTCTGTATCGTGGAAATTGTTCAAGGTATCTTCATGGAACATAGTGATATGCATGTACTGACTGGCAGTGATTATCTAGGGAATTTGAGGTTCATGGGGTCAAAGGTCAAGGGCAGCACTTCAAAATTTTACTATTTCCCTCATAGTTATGCAATGCCAGCAGGATTATTATTTTTGTAAACTTATTGTATGCATTTATAACCCAGTAGAGATTCTCTGGGAAGGGTTTTTTTTTTTTTTTTTTGCCAAAAAGTCAAAAGGTCAAAGATCAAGTGAAAGTGCTGAACTTACTTCTTCCTCCATATCTTGGAAGTGGCTCAAGTTACATATCTTGAAACTTAGGACATATTTATAAATTTGATGCATGTTCTGCCTGACAGTGATTCTCCTATGAATTTTAGAGTCAAAGGCCAGATGAAAATGGTAACAATTTATTATTAAATACAGAAATTGCACTTTTTCTCCATACATTGAAAATTACTCAATGCATAAACTTATGAAAGGGTCAAAGTCATGTTAAAGTCCTTAAATCCCCGAATACATGCTCTCCTATTCATCCAATTAAACCTAGGTAAAGATAGGTGAATATCAAACACAATTGTGACAAACATGTCATTTTAGTATTCTGCCAGTTTTGTGAAAATGTAATCACACATTGTCTACATGTACTATAGACCTATTAGGAGAATCATGCATTATGGCGGAGGCATACCAAGCGACATTTCGAGTTCATTTCTGTTCTCACTATACACACTTGTGTATGTGATCCTGCAATACAAAAACTTACAAGAACTCAAATGGATTTCCAGTGGGTTGAGTCTTCTTGAAAGTATAAGACTCCAAACAACCTCTTAGGTCAACATGGTTGATTTGAGTATTTGTGTATGTGTGCGTGTCCATGCATGTGTGTACTTTCCCACAATGTCACCCTTTTTCTTTCTCAAAGTTAAGTTTGGAAGCCTGTAGATAAAGTGTAAAGTATTTTTTGATGATTGGTTAGAACTCCATTTTCTTCCATTGATATGTGAAAGTGTATATGAAAATCATTAAGACATCTAGACACTTTAAAAATGCCATGTTTGCCAGCAATTATTTCAACTCTAGTAGTGAACTTCGAGTGTGGCTTATATATGCCAGAACAACCAAATAGTCATGGTCTTTCCAACTTTGTGAATCACCTGCTTAACCAAGATACATAACTAGAAAAGCACTCTGAGAACACAGACCTCTGCCAAACAGCTACTTTCCACCAATGATCTTTCTCTTCCCAAAGAGATTTTTCTCCTCTCCACCACTGGGGAAAAGCTCTTTGGGCTCTTCCATAGAGATCGATTTCCACCCATAGGTATTCATGCTGAAAAATCGCCCGATTTCCCAATATAGAAGCCTTTGTTACGTCATAAACCCTCAGCTGCGCGGTGCGCCTCGCCCTAGCAGAAAGTGGAGCACACACTTTAGTGAAACCTCAAAAATGCGCAGCTTGAACTCCCAAGTTCATTTACCCTACCTGTCAAAATATCAAAAATCCTTTATAAATTCCCCAAAAATTCTCAGATCACTACCAAAATTTAGTCATTTGTTACTTCTGTCATTCTCAACCTTTCCTGTAAATTTCATCCAAATTTGTTTACTACTTTTTTGAGTTATTTTGCGCTCGGACAAACAAACAAACCAACAAACCAACGGTAACGAAAACATAACCTCCTCCCTTGGCGGAGGTAATAATCATGTGTGGGACTTCCTATGCATTTTGCTAAGGAGCAACTAGACATCATCCAGTGAATGAATCAATCTAACAGACAATGCTAAAAGTTCTGCAATCAAGTGACAACTTGCTTTTTGTCAGTACCTACATCGTACTAATCCCAGTTGTTTCCTTGCCAATTTTGAGGAGATTAGAGTAGTCTTCAACACAAAATCAAAACTTGGCTGAATGAGTTTGCGTAGCTATACTGTGGTGATTGCAATACAATATTACATGCAGCTCACCCCGTATGCATGACACGATAGTGCTTTCTTCAATGCAATACTGTGCTTTTTTTTGTAGCAAGCTATACAGTGTGTGTAACTGAAATTAGAAGCCTGAGTGTTCTATTTCTCATGAGTTTTGTTCTTAAGTTTGTAACAACATTTCGCGCACACATGCTCATTTAGTCTTCACATTACTTGCTTAAATATTCTTCAAAATCCAGACACACAGCTTGCATTATTCAGTTTCTGTAAAAATTACAATTAAACAACCACGAACACTGCTAAAGAACATACCAATGTTACGACCAAAATCACTCTGAGAATGATCGCACAAAAGAAACAATCAACTGATGTTCAGGCGGTTTATTAACAGTGATATTGAGGGTACAGACTGGTAATCGGCGTCATATCAGTACAACAATGATCAATAGAAACAGTTATAAATCGGTAGTGGAATCACTTACACGTATTAAGTAATCCTTTGAAAGTGTCCAGATACGATGTTCGATGCACAGACGAATGCTCCTTGACGCACCGATGAATGATTCCTCCGACGTAACTCCAGAGGCGCAGGTTACGATAGTCCACGGTATAGATCCGGGGTAAAATCCACGATATATGTTCACGGCGAAACGTGCAGAGTCCAAACGTTATGACGACCACGTCCAGTTGATGCGTTGAATAATGATTCACTTAATAATGTTCAGCTAAGAATCCAGCCCATCACAGCTTTGCCGTAGCAATGTCCACTGACAGAAAAATATGGAGTCTATCTCCAATGTAGGCAAATTCATTCTCTGCAGGCAAAATGTCTCCCAGGCCTTATCTCCACAAACATAACAGGTCAGCAGGTAACACAGGACTGACTATAACAAGTCGCTTCAGAGCCAGAAGTGACGTAACTCTCAGAGCAGAGGTGTTGGGTACTCTGCCTACTGCAGAATTTCTCTGGCTTATATACTATCCATTCACCCCCTTCTAGCACATTCTATAACTCTCTCCAACCTACTAGCTAGTCCAAGTTCCAGGAATCCTGGATGACTCACTGCATAACATCATTGCCAAAATTAACTACCAATCACATTGGGCTACAGGGACAGTGCCTCCCTCAGCCAAACATGTAAGCACTTCCCAGAACATTCTGGAATGGGTGAAATCATTCTAGATTGAGTGAGCTATAATGTATTTCCTGTTACATGCATGTACTGTATAGCTACATTGTATACCACCTAGAAAATTCTCCACTTATCTGGTCAGCCTGTGTGTACTATATCTATACCACATAGAATGTTCTCCATTAATCTGGTCAACCTGTGTACATATACATTAAAATAGCCATACATACAGTACATCATACGTACATAACTACTAGTGTGTACATTTGTGACACCAATACATGAAGAAATACATGTTGTAATTAAGTTTGTAATCAAAATTTTAAAAAGTGATGAAAGTTTTGATCAGAAGAAAGTCCCATCTTCTTTATTTTGTGTGCAATGTTGGGACGCGACTTATCCGACAGCACGTCCTTATATACCCTGGCAAACAGGGTATTCCTCAGGAATTCTTATTCTTTGACAATGAATATAATTGAAGTTGCCATTAATATGATACCATATTCACAGCTGGTGATGAGGCCATACCACCAGATTAATCCCTACTTTAACAGTGAAAAAACACAGACAAACAAACTCAGAGGGATTTTTTTTTCTGATGAAAACTTCATAATTTTTCTCCATTATTTTTTGATAAAAAGACTCGCTAAAAATCTTGAGATTGGGAGCACGATTGCTCTAGCGCTTTTTCTGAGCATGTAAATGCTTGCAAAAAATGTTCAGATTTAGAGCGAGATCGTCATCCTCTTATTTTGTACCTGTGGCTGCAGCCATTATCTGTGTTAAAGATAGATGATTCAGTGGCTGATATTGCCCTGCTATTGGCACATTGCAAAGTCCCTGTTGTCATGAATATGTGTGTTGTTTTTAATAGACTGGTGATTCTTTGAGCTGGAAAGACAATAATTTACCTGACCTGGCATATAGGTCTCGCCCTGAGTTTCTATTGAAATTAATGGAGTCTTATTGCTGGCAAATATGGCACTATAAAAGTTATTATTTTCATGTATGAGAAGGTCACAGACATTTTCGTTAGATGTTGTTTTTGTGATTTGACACTGAGGCTGTTATAAGTGCACTAATGCTTGTCTGTTTATTCCGCTAGTGCCTCGTGTAGCAATATATCCGTGTGTTGTTAAATTCACGGCCCAACAGTAATTAACAGTGATTGACAGAATTCACAAAAATATCAGCTTCTGCAGTTATTCTCTGTAGTAGTTGCCATGGGCAATTAAATCCCTTTGTTGTAACTCATTATACTTGAATGTACCCTTCACTTAAAAAACAAATTTCTCTTACTTTTGCAAATGTGTGTTTGTGTTTGTGTTGATTTTTACAAATGAGTGTCTTATTTTTGTGTTCAGCATGTATTCACCACTTCTCTCTGAAGACCAGAGGCCTCACATAAGACAGTTTGCAGCAGAGAGTTTTGCATTCCTCATGAGAAAGGTGAAAGGTCATGGCCAACTCTTTGATGCCATGTTAGGAAGCCTTGAAGAGAATCCAGAGGCAAGTTAGAATCTTTTTATGCTAAGTGTAGTACTTCAATGAATAAATGTGTCTTGCACCATTTCCATACTCAACACAGAAAGAAAAAACAAAACAAAACAAACCTCCATTCCATTTACAAGTTAGACTTTCTTGAGCATGTCCTGACTCTTGACAGAATATTTCCATTTCAATTCAGCTCCTGTTTAATATCCATGAAAATTTTCACGAAACAGCATGAAACAATTACACTTGCTAATCAGAAGAGATGATGTAATTCCTGCTCTTGTTTCTTGGATTTGTGCCTGCAATTATTCCCTTTTTTTAAAGTAAAAAAAAAGAGAGTAAAAAGTACTGAAAGATATATTATATGATTAAAAAAAAAACACCAAGGAGACAAGCAAGCAGTGACCACTTTAGATGGCCTGGCATTAAGTTAACAAAACATCTTCTGATACAGAGAGCATGATTCTGTGGAATGTAATTGTGGTTATTGTAATATCTGTTTCTGTAATAGAAAGCCAGAGGCCTAGGAAGACTCTTCTTTGATATGCTGAAAGGGGTACGACACCAGGTGCACTCATATGCCAGTAAGGTAAGAAATCCCCTACTGTTCTTTTTAAACTATAACCCTTGATGATACCTCTAATTACAAATACCTCTTGGAGAGTAAGATGTCACTTTTTTTGCAAGGATGTAGTTTTATCTTTATTTCCTGGATACCATGACAAAGGTCAAGCATCCCTTACAAGAATCGTGATGATGATGATGATGATGATGATGATGATGATGATGATGATGATGATGATGATGATGATGATAGTGATGATGGTGATGATGGTGATGATAATGATGATTATGATGAAAATGATGATGAAAATGATGATGATAATGATGATGATTATATGAAGATTATAATCATTTGATTGCTTTGCTATTCACCAACTTTGTGTAGTTAATCGATACTCAGTGGAAAGACCATGAAAAAGTTGGTGCCTTTATTTGCACAGACATTAGTGGTGACAGAAGTGAGATAATGATTTACAGAAAATTATTATAGTAGAATGGTGAAAGGCTCCTGAACCTAGAAGATTCCAATCTTATGTGCATAAAATGAGCTCTACCCAATCAGAGACTTGCCAAGTAACAGTTGTTAGAAGCTACTTTCTGAGTAGATACAAACATTAGTCTCATGAATGGTAATGTCCTTTCTCACTGGCTCTGGGCTCCAGTCACTGTTTCACTTTGAGTTTGCATCATGCATTCGATTCATATTCCAAAGTGGAAGTCAACTTACTGCACTTGACATAGTGTAGACATGCAAAAGCCATGGTGATAGTGTCAAAAGTTTTGAGTACACTGTCCTATACCATGCAGAGAGGCAATCTATCAGTCGAGAGAAACTAACCCTGGGGATCGAAGCCTTCATCAGAGTTCCTGCGGTCAGAGAAAGCCTGGAAAAATCATGGAATTTTGAAAATGTTTTTCCAGGCCTGGAAAAGTCATGAAAAATCAGAATTGCATACATATCATGGAAAAGTCATGGAAATTGATGAATTTGTATATTTTGGCCTGTGAGTGCTCTCCTTTTTTTTCAGTGTTACTTTGTTTTTAAGGAAAACATTTCATTGAATAAAATCGGACAAACATGTCCGCCACGTACAGTGTTGGTGTGTTATGCAGATTGACACTTTACACGGACACCATTTATCTAATAGTCATTTCCATTCCAGGGGCAGATCCAGGAATTCTGAAAAAAGGGGGGGGGGGGGAGCGTAACTAATGTTTCTGGTGCCACCTCCGGTTTCATTTCATTTTTTTTTTCTTTTTATTTCTTTTGTTAAAAAAAATAATAAAGGAGGGGGGCATGCGTCGATTGCGCGCCCCTCTGGATCCGCCACTGCATTCATATAATGCTAGTTAACCACATAGGTTTTCATGAAGTTACTGTATGAAAAAGAGTCCTTGATAATGATATCATAAATTTTGCATTGAAAAGTCATGGAAAAATCATGGAATTTATTTTTGTAAAAGGTGCAGGAACCCTGCATCATGTTCTTTTAATGAGTAATGGTATAGGTTGTTTCAGTTCATACAGACTTAAAGGCATACTTTACCATTTGAAGATGAAACAAAAACCCAGCATTAGTGCTTTAAAATAGTTCTAAAATGTGAGTTAGGGATAGAAACAACCATTGTAAAAATTTAAATCCATAAAATCGATGTTAAGTATTGTTAAATATACCAAATGTAAGCAATAGTTATATAAGAATGTTTCCAGACTAAACTGTCTACAGTTACGGTTTGTTGAGAAAAATACAGATTGATTGTATCTCCTTTTATTCTAGGCTTTATTGTGAAAATTTTATATGAAAGGATGTTTTATGGTACAGCAAACCTACACATATGCACTAAATGTCATATCTTGAATTTTTTTTTTATTATTACTGTTTCCAAAGGTAAACATGACCTTTAATTTGGCTTAAGTTGCTTAAAATATAAAATTTAGATGAAACACATCACAGTACATGCACATATAGATACAAAATCATATGTGTAGTACAGATAATAAAAAATCAAATAAGCAGCCACCAGAAGTATCCTCATGTATGGAGATAATGTACAATGTAAGACATCTTATACAGTATTCACAAGTATGTTGTAGCAAGTACAAATACAGGTTTGTGATTGATACTGTCACATGTATGAATATGACACTGTTTTGTCCTCATTGATTTTCATGTATAGTCAACACAAAAGTGTATAAAGGACTTTGTAAGGAGTCTGCTGTACAACCAATAAATTTGATATTATGATCGGTTACCATGTGTATATTTGGGATATATTTCCTGAATGCCAATGGCAAGAATGCTGTATGATTGTAAATACTTTGAATTATGGCATTTGCCATACACCAGCTGTTGGTAGACCTAAAACTGTGTAATTCATACTTGATGTGAGGAAACCATGATGATGACTATAGCACAAAGGGAACCAACACTTGACTAGTTCTGTTGTTCACAGAGTTCTTTGTCTGGCATGAAGCTGTGTTGTCAGGTTAATTCAAGGTACTGGCATTTGAGTGTACTCATATCCCTGTATGCCTATGTATGCCTTTAACACAAACACATGGCTTTATGATTAGCTGTGTGTATGAGATGAATCATCAATTGTGACAAACCATCAACGGTGAGTCGAGTCACGCAGATCAGTATTCCACTTGATTTCGCTTCTTTCTTTCTTTTTCTCTTTTTTGAAGATTAAGCAAAGAAAATGGGATTCCCTCAGGATTTGAGCCCGAGACCTCTGGATTAGTTTAGAAAAGTACCATATGTTTGCAATAACTTGAGATCTTCTTTATGTCAATGTACATTTTAGCTATCTCATACCCCTTTCAGTAACGCATTTTTGGCCAGCTCCTGGGCGGAGCTAAATTGGCCCGTGCCAAGCAGTAAATATTGCTTTCAATACATGTAACTACAGCAGAGCCATGCTACAATGACCCAGTCACGAACTCGGCCACATAAAGGATAACTACCATTGTAACTGAATGCGCGCTCCGGCGGAGGCACGGCCAGGTGATTGCGACCTTTGACCGTGCAAGGAATTTTGGCCAGAGCATGGCGCAGCTATCGTTCATAAACACTTCGATCGATGCCAGGCCCAAGCCTGGCCCGTGCCTGGTGCTAGGCTGCAGCAGCGCTAAAATAGTCCCCACCTGGTGCAGGCCACTTTGGCCCGACCCATTCATAAACTCAAAATTTTACAACTTAGCTCGGGCCTGGCTTGAGCCAGGAGGGTTACTGGGGTAACAGGCAACTGGCAATGACTACATATTATTCTAGTGAAACCTGCCAGTCATATTGATGTTTTTTTTTTTCTAAAGGAACAATCACTCTGTTTTCCCAACCTTACACCCCATGCCCACTCGCAAATTTTACTCTAACTCTGACTCACCTCCCCATAGAGCTGTGAGAATACAATTTCCAAGTACAACTTAATCAAAATAAGTCAAGGGTGTGTGTGCTTATGTTTATTTTTATATGCAGTATGGAAATACAAGGAAAACAAAACAGTTCCATTTGTTTGATTAAAAGATCCTGTGAAACAGAGGGATATGAAAATATAGTGGTTACCTAACTAAAATAATTGGATGTACATGATTGTTTGAACTGACTTTTCAACAGTTGCAAACAAAATGTGAAGAATATGCCAGAGCAGGTTTGTGTACATAGTTTATATTTCGGTAGTAATTTTTCAGGTCATGATTGATAACAAAGAATGTTATCAATGAATAAATGAACTGGGAGAAGAAAGATGAATATCACCATCACCAGTGGTGATGATGATAATATGTGTGTGGGAATCAAAAAGTTGAAAGAAAAGGGAAGGGAGAAGGAATAAGATGAGATGTACTGGTAATAAGAAAAGCTGAAGGAGCTCTTATAGAGGAAAAACTCATAGAAGTGAGGAGCAAAATCTTGAAGTATTGTATGGATACTTTGCAGTAGAAATCAATCTCAATCTGACCCCACAAAGTTCAGGGTAGTGTCATAGGCCCAAGGGATGGGGATGATCTAGACAATCTTATTCAATTTCTATGTTCGATAACAAAATAGTCTGCAACTCAAAGAAGGTCTAATATTATAATCTACCACACAATGTGACTAGAATTTCTTTATGTCTTCATGATGGGCCGGGAGAATGAGCCAGAGAACAAGTAAAATGAGTAAAATGAAACTGCAGAACACAAGTACGGCAATAAATATGTTGACTTACATTGTGTACCAAAAGATGGTCGAAAAGCAATTGACATTACATTGTCATTAATGACTTGATACGGCATGCATTCTATCTGCTGTTTTAGAATATGTATTTTTTGACCCAATTTTGATTCAATATTGACCGCTATAGGGCATGTGTCAAATGTTTCATTCTTTTTTTCTTCACAGATATCATAATACAGGTATTCACAGTACATACATTTGTCAATGTTAACTGAAAATTTAGCTTCAGGTTGTACCCTATACATCATCTTGACGTATTTCAACTTGTAGGTAATGTGTAGGAATAAGTCAGCATTCGCAAAATTTCCCTATCATCTATGACTTGCGTATATGGAACATGCTGTGTGGCTGGCATCTTTAAGCATCCATGATTGTTTTTGTGAATGATCTCCCCACACTAGGCTCTGTATCTATTTGAATCACGTCGCTGGGGTGACAAGACCTTGTATCTCAAATTTTGGTAAAAATGACTTTATTTGACTTGCGATCAGATAATTGGTTACGTGATGTCGTGTCCAAATCCTAACTGTCTTACCCCAAAAATGAAGCCACCACGGCATGTCAAAGGAAAGGCTCTCCCATTCGCTACAGTGCTTTGGCTGCCATGTTTTTTTGCTCTCCTGAACATTTGACATTTTGTAGATATGAGGTCTTGTCGCCCCAGCGACAATATACTGGTTTTTTTTTTATGTTTCATCTGTTAAATGACTTTTAATTCAGCTTTATGTCTGCAATGAATGATAATAGATATTGATTCTATACTACTATGACTCTTTGTGAGCACTTTTCTCTCTCAGTTCATGCGATGAAAAACATTTGTGAAGAGATTTCTAGGAGGGAATCTCAAAACACTTGTCTCACTCCCCAAAGTGTGTCTCTTTGTTGTTTTTGTTTCATATAGATATTACCAGTGCTGCTGTCACGACTAGGCCCATGTCCGCGCCATGAGGAGTGTAAGGATGTACCCACCATTCTGCAATGGGAGCTGGTTTTAGACTCCTTTCAGGAGACCATCCTGTGTCTCTGTGGCTACCTACAAAGGGAACACTCTAACATTATATGGCACACTTTCCTGGTGAGCTTTTTTGTTGTTGTTGTTGGTATGACATCTTTTGGACACATGTAGACATTAGTCAAAAGCATTTGACAGTTGACTGCAAATATGTCTCTGTTCGTGTTGGGTTCAGCCCTTCTTGTAATGTGATAGTTGTTCCGATTTATGATGTAGGTTTCAATGTGACATTCTTCTTCTAATGTTAAGTGGAGTGTAACTTGTTCTATTTGTTGAATTTCTGCATTGATAATTTAATTTGTATTAACCATCCATCTGTCATATTCTGTTGTTTGCAGGAATGGAAATAAAAGAAGACAATGTTAGTATATTACTAATTTGCCTAAACTGAATCGTGTTTCACTGAGACATTGTGTCTGAAAGAACATGATTTATTGGCATCAACATTATTATATAGTGTGGAATGATGCAGAGTTTGTGTATACAGTAGTCGTGACATTTGTGTTAAAGGAGCGCCGTGTATGATGTAATCCTATCCCTGACTCACACAGCAGACCATATTTGCATAGCATTGCAACTACAGCAGATGAGTAAACACTTATGAGATGCAGCTGTATTACTAGACAAACAGAACACACACTATAAGATGGCTTCAAAGAAAGGAAGCTTATGAGGGATTACAAGGCAAAATGTGGTGACAGGAATACTTTGAGTAAAATGGGTTAGGTATGTATACACTGTAACGTGAAATTATTGAAGTAAACCCAGAGAATCGATTATGAGTTCAGACAATTCAGTTATTCCTCCCTATCTTGTACAGTGCAAGTCTGAAAAAGTTAAAACTAACTGCTCCGATACTAAAATTATAGCATTGCTAGATAAGATTTTGATGCGAGTGGAAACTAGGATGTGTGCTTGACTGACCAATAAACTGAATGAATGTAAGTCATCTTCATAGATTCGTTATACACATAGAAGTACAAATGTCAAATGCCAAATATTTTTGCACATGAAAGTTTCAGTTTTGATAAAGAATATAACTTATGAATAGATATTTTTTGAATTGCAAAATCATTAGACAACTGTTACCAGGTACTACCATTGTCATTAGGACTTTTCTGTAGGGGATCAAAGACAAAAGGTTAAAGTTAAGCTAGTGTAACTAAATCTGTGCACTGCTTATATTTGTTGTCCCCAGAATTTATCAGAAATCAGAATTTTCAGTGCACTGCAAGCAGCTAGTTACATGGGCTTCGCAGTACATTCTTTGCTGTGGCTGGGCCCCTTTTTGTTTTCTTTCTTTTTCAATGTGTGTGTGTGTGTGTGTGTGTGTGATTGTGTTTGTGTGTCAAGTAACATGTTAACTTTAACCTTTTGTCCTAATGACGATTCAAATAAAGAATTATCAACAAAAAAAAATGCAGTGGCCACAGAATGGGGGGGGGGGGGATTGGAGACTGCATCCCTCCACATTTTTGGCTTGTAAACAAAAAATCAAGGACCCCCCCCCCCCCCCAAAAAAAAAAAAAAAAAATGAATAAATAAAGAAGAAGAAAAAGAAGAAGAAAGAAACTAAAACAACAGGGGCTATCTCCAACCTCTGGTCCAGCCCCCATCCTAGAAAACTTTCTGCGATCTTTTCAATGGAACTTATGTGCACACAAGCTATGATGTCAATATTTGGGAATACTTCTCAAAAACTATAACTGATGTATTTGAAATTGTCCACATGTAGCTTGATTGCGCTACATTTGTTTCCTTTGTTTCTTTTTTTTTAACCCATTGAGGACGGTTTGATTTTGCTACAACACGCATTTCCCATAGACACCTGCCCGAGTATACTCTGGACACATCTCCAACGGGTTAAAATGAGAGTTCTGTTAAGTGACCATGCGAGTCTTAACCAGCTTGGGTATGAAAGGGATGCCTAACTCCTGTTAACTCATCTGTAAAATTCTGACTTTTTTGTGATTTCTAGGAAGAAGTCGCATTCCTAGAGAGAAAGCTGGAAAACATGTCGAGTGGTCCAACCAAGGACGGTGTCATTGGTCAGCTGAGTCGACTTGTCATCCTTCTCCAGCAAATGGTGCAGTGGGGTAGCGGCCACCTTGTCTTGGAGCCTAGGAAACTGTGTGAGGTGAGGAGGCTGTGAAAACACTGTGGTATAGTACTAGAAGGAGTGATTTAACAAAGACACTGGCAAAAGATATGCTGTGGGAGATACAAGGAATCCAGAGAATTGCATCATAACTGTCAAGCATTACATTTAGATTTTTATACTGTTTCTGTTTTGTTGCCTGTCCGTAAAGCTGCAATTCTGAGCTGTTGAATCGGAATATCCTGTGTTATTTACCTTGAGGTAACTTTTGAGCACTTAGACCTTCACCCAATCAAAAGTGGCTTATCACAAATTAGGCGACTCCATCCATCACAGCATGGTAGAGAGGCACTACCTCCTCAAACTTAAGATAAACAAAAGTAAATCATTGAAACAAAGCAAGGAAAGTTTAACTACTTGCGGACCGAAACTAGAGTAGAAGAAGCTCAACATTACCATGTATTAAAGGGATCGTACAGTTTTGATTGAGACCTAATTTCAGATTTATAACATTTTTTGGTGAGATAATGAGAAACCTCTTCTGAAATATGAAAGAACATGTAATTCTATGAGGAATTCAACGTTTATTTGATGAAATGGCTGAGATATCCCAAAATGAGCAATTGTAAGAAAGTGTTGGACCCACATTTTATTACTATCACTTTGTTTTACTTTGTTTTTGGATGTTTCAGTCATTCCAAACCTGTTTTTCATCAAATAAACTTTGAATTCCTCTTAAAATGGTATGCTCTGTACTATATCATAAGTGTTTTCTTGGTATCTCGCAAAAAGTTAAAAGCCCAATTCTCACCTCCACCAATACTGTACTATCCCTTTAACAAAACTTTGACATCATCCACAGTCATGAGTACAATTCATATGACGTGCTATATTCCCTTGACCATAACTTGACCATAGCCATAACTTGACCATAAGCTGTCTTGTTCCTCCGGAAACACAAATGAAAATACACCATCTCTCCCAAATTATTCTTTAGTCGTAAAGATTTCCAAAAATGAAAAACTATTTAGCTTTGATAGATATGAATACAGAGTTTGATATGAGATGATAACTTCTTTTGTTGTGAATTTTGTCACTGTTTCATGACAGCTGTTTAACATCCACATTTTCCTTGTATCTCTGATTTGATAAAAATTTCATTGTTCAGTGTAGTCTGAGTTCACTCTGAAAGTTGGCTTGAACATGAAGTGGGACATTGCTTATTGATAAGTGTATAGTCTTCAAATTAACAAAATTGGGAATGTACGTAGTTACAGGTTGTAGCCAAGAGACTGTAAGCATGGGAGAAGAAAAGAATAAGAAAAAGACAATTTTGTAAACGAGAATGTGGGTGGGGGAGGGGTATAGTGAGGTCAATAAGCTTATGATTAGCAGACATGTGTGTGTTTTCTGTGTCATTTGATTAACCTTGCAAATACAGCTGATATTGATTTATTTCATTTGACTGTGCAAATCATATTTAAGTGGCAAATATTTGAAAACAATATGTATACAGCTGGACAAAATTGCTTAAGCTGTGTACATTTCCAATTGATGTGAAGTTTTAAACAAAGAATGGGATAATGCTTCTACTTAACTCTTCATGTGAGGTCCCAAGGGTCTTCAAGGGCCAGAAGGTACATGAACTAAAATGTGTAAATTCAAACTCATGTGTCTTAGTATTACTGACTGTTTTGAAGTGAGAGCTGTAGAAGAAATGTCAGTAAGAGTTGTAGATATATTTTCATGTAATTTGTGTCAAGAAAAAGCCACAGAAGCCTGCAATAAAAGTGAAAATTTAGTTAGTATGATGAGGAAGGATTTACAGTCATTTCTGTATTAAAAAAAAAAGGATGCCCTATAGTTTCTTTGAGAAAGATAGAGCTATATTTCCCTTTCCAAATGATGTCAAGTTTGTCAGGCAGGGTTTGCAGGTACTTCAGTATGAAGGTATATTGACTTTCTTCTTCATCCCTTGAATTTTGCTATAGTCCTAGAGAGTGTGTTTTACGAGTCCAAGTTGATTGACCTGGACTACTTTGTAGAGTGTTTGCAAGCCAGCCATTCATGGTGGAGCTACCTCTGTGTGTCTTTGTCTGTAGGATTTTACAGGGAGAGACTATTCAAACTTTAATACATTGTTTGTCCATGAAGACTGTGTGCAGGAAAGTGTGTTTGTACATGCAGATTACTGGTGGATGAAGACTTTGTGTGCAAGAAAGTGTGTTTGTACATGCAGATTACTGGTGGATGAAGACTTTGTGTGCAAGAAAGTGTGTTTGTACATGCAGATTACTAGTGGAGGTACTCTGGCTGTTAATACCAAGAGGAAGGAGGCTTGCAAGTCTTTCTGAAAAACACTGAACAGATTATGGAGTGGTGTACCAATGCAGATATCACAACTTGATCATCATTTGTCATTATCAGTATCATCATGATTTTCATCAAAGCAGTTTCATCATAGTTATCATTATCATTCTTCTTTATTGTTGTTGTTACTACTATAAAAATCATTACCACTGGTATCATCATCATCACTATAAACGGATATTTACACTGTATATAATCCATTGCAACAGAGTTCACCACTTAGATTCTAATTGCTGGTCTTGAAAGAGACAAACAGTATGAAGACAAAATGGTCTCTGCAGCAGTTTTAAGAATGACTCAGTTGGGGAGTCTTTATGGGCATATCTCTACTGAACACTAAAAATTTGAGGTAATCGGCTGTGATTCGCGATGATGCGTGGTGATGTGCGGTGTCACCTCGAATTTTTCCTCTGTAGAAACACATCAGGTATTGAGTGATGTGAGGAGATCTGTCGCCCTCCTTTTTAGGTGGTTGATGCGAGTTAATGCAAGGGATGATTTTCAGTAGAAACACAGTGGGTACAAAGTGCTACATAAGCACTTGCCCAATTGCCCAGGGTAAGTGAAAATCAAAGTATCAAGTGTTTTGGAACATTGAGGAAAAAAATGCATGCTTGAAATGGGCAAACAAAATGTTTTAAAGCAACTTTTTTTTTTTCACTTTTCCTCCCCACAGAGTCATGAAGTCAACCATACAGAAGCCCAAAGATAACGACTGTTTAGTGATGCAACACACTTTATTTCATGTCAGCATCTTTCCAGCACTTATATGAAGAAGCCCCAATGCAACACAAACACTTGATTGAACCAAGTTTGTTGCTTTAATGAGTTTAAGCGTGCGAATCAACATATGCTGTTTATTCAAATGATTGAGTTTTATTAAACTCTTGACTTTCAAGAGATTTTCTTTGTCATTTGCTGATATTTTTGGACTTTCTTTTTGGGCAAGTGAAATTATTGTCGAGGCAAGTGTTCTGTAACAATTTGAAAATCTGCTTGCCTGACCAGACAAGTGGTAAAGAATTTGAATTATGTAGCATCTTGAGGTTACAAAATTCGCGTTTGCAGTGTGCAATTAGTCTCAAATTATTCGGAGATTCTGCATGTTATTCAGTTTATCATCACACACATGCCTGATACATGCATGTGTTCTATCAGGTGCTGTGTACATCTCTTCTTGCTGTAGGAGTGTATCATTTCCTGGACAAAGTATTTATCATGCTTGTTATTTTGTTTGAATATCATCATATCATGTCAATGACATTGGATCTGCAGTGGTTTTTTATTGCAAAGTGGCAGGAGATGGTAATGAAGGACATTTTGAAGAAAAAAAAAAGACAAATTCTGTAGCCCACCAAAAATTGACAGACTAAACGCTTCTTTGACCTAAAATACACGACTACCTGGTTCACCACACTTTGCAAGTTCCCTCACATTACAAATACCTTGCATCACAACATATCTTTGGATTGCTCAATAGAAACGGTTTGGGTAGTCTTAGAATGCGAGATGATGCTGGTGACAAAAGACTTTACGGTGATGCGAGGTGACATGAGGTGTCCAGTAAAAACACACCCTATGTCTGCCTAATGGTGAATCAAGCAATAGAGGGCATAAACAAGCTGGTCCAGCACCACTGTAGCCACTTGCATGCAACTCCTTCCACTGGTCAGTCATTTTAACACTTATGTGGAAAGATAGCAGATTTTTTCTCTTGTGTCATATAATTCTCCTTTTTTTTTCTTTTTTTCTTTTTGAATGATCAAGGTTTTAGCAAGCGGAAGCCTTGTTGTGGTTCTGGAATTCTGTGACATTTGCATTTGGATTAAAAGTAATCAATGGAGCCCAGTATACAATGTGTACCTTGACCCTTTCAAACAAATCATACTACTCTTCAATTTGAACAGTTACCCTGTATCTCCCTGATGACCCTTTGTAATCTCCCTGTTTAATGTGTGACTGTTGGAAGCCCTGCTAGTCTGTTGGATCCTCTATGGAAAAGTTCACTTTTTCATCGCTTAATTAAAAAACAAACAAAAAGTACATCCTGGCTGATTAGGAACCTGTTAAATCTATGTAGAGCTATAATTGATCCTGAAATCAATGATAACTCTGACCCACTTAAATCAGTATCATGGCTATAATTGGTCCTGAAATCAATGATAACTCTGGCCCACTTAAATCAATATTGATCAATCATTCAATAAATGAATTGCACGTTGTTATTGATTGCCATTAAATGTTGTTGATTTAAATATTGGGTAAATAAATTTTTTTGTATGTGCCTAGTTTTCCAGTTTTGCAATTTCCCTGAAATTTCTGTATGCGCCAAAAGTGAAACAAAGTAAAACAATAAAGAGAGGGGGAGGGGTTGATAACATATTTGCCCTTTTAGCACAGGTGGCTGAGCTTGCTGCAGTACAGTGCTCTGACAAATATCATCATAAACAACCCCCAGCATACAGTATATGAATCTGCCTCATAAAGACTACACATAATCAGACAGTGTGACTGAAGGTGTTTAATAGTCATGCATACATTGGTTTCTGGGACTTGCAATCAGTTACAAGTTTTGAAAAAGCAGGCCCCAGATTTGGCAGGATGAATTCTTGGGTATCAAAGGAAATGCCAAGTTCATTATAAATGTGCATGAGGTCCCAGAAGGGGGCCAAGGTAGGGCTTCTGAAAGCCAAAGTCCTGTCAAGTTCATGTATTATCCATAGATTCAGGAGTACTGGTAATTTTACCTTTCTGGGTAGAGTACACTTTGTGAATGTTTGTAGGGGCTTGTCTTTCCTTGATAGCATATATAAATAAGATCTTCCTCCCAAAGCAGGTTATCAGAGTGTCCACATCTAATGTAGGAGAAATGACTATTTAAGAGAAAGGTGTCATCATATACTGTATAAGTGGATATTTTCGCGCGACAAATTTTTTGCGCTCGGCCGGGTAAGAAGAGTTTCACGGGTTTTTATTCCGCGGAATCAAGACAACAACTACTGGAACATATGGCAAGCTTTATGGTGCTTTTACTTTCGCGCTAGTTTCTGGTCGCGCCAAGTGCTTGAAAATTTCAACACCGAGAAAATTTCCACTTTTACAGTAATGTATTTGCATTTTATTTTTGTGTGTATTATTGTTCTGTAATGTTGCATCTTTTTTCTTACAATTTTTAGGCCACAGCTAGGTTGGTTAGCAAACACTACCTGCCAGAGACTGATGGTGCGGTTGCTCTGTCTCTCTTGGTTGGTCTCTTGAAGACTAAAAAGGCTCATCTCAGCCAGGAAGACACCTCTATTCTCATCCAAGTGGTATGAAATACATTCTCCATTTGAAATAGGTTTACCATTTTAAGCCATTAAAGAGAGACTGATTTTGCTATAACAGGCATTTCCCATAGACGCTTGCCCAAGTATACTCAGGACTTGTCCTCGACAGGTTATAGTGCGGTATGGTATGTAGTCCCGTAGGATTTTTTTGCCAAAATTGATTTTTTTGCTGTTTTGGCTTCAAAAGGGTCCCAATGGGCCAAAAATGATGGGGTTCAAATTTTCAGACCCCTCCTTCACTTTGTGGGGGGTCCTTTTTGGGCGCCATATTGGCTTATATAAAGCCCAATATGGAAATTAAGTTTATTCAGCCATAATACATAGATTTTCCCCAATTTTAGTGTGAAGCTGTCTGATATGTATGAAAATTACATTTTCAATGATATTGTGATATAAAACTTTCTAACTTTTACCGCATGGAGGCGCACTTTACGAAATGTTGCAAGAAACTGAAAAATATCACAGAAAATTGTGCCCATTTTCTTTCTTTTGGGCTAGAACTTTGAAATGATAAGTGGAAATGACATTATTGTGTTTTGTTATACAGTGGATTAATTGAGGATGTCATTAACATGATTATTTTCAGTCTGTGAATGCAAAATCAATCATTAGTATTTCGTCAACGGAATGACTTACTACAACACCAGATGGCGCCACGCTTTTAGGCGATAATACGACCAAACAATCCTCTCAAATATCAACTTGTACGCACTTTAATTGCATCAATGAATCAGAAAGCTGACACATTTCAAATGTGACAGCTTGCCGATGCAAAATCATACAAAACAGTGCAGTCACCCCCCCCCCCCCCCCCCCCGGTAAAACACAGAAACAAGTAACTATTTTGTTCACAAACACATGTACGTGACGCAATGTCTGCTAGATCTAAAGAATCATTTGGATTTTTTTCCAGTTAAAAACAAACATACAATGAAATCGAGAAAAGGGAAAATCACCTACTTCGTGGTTACCATGACAACAGGAAATGCTCATCAGACTTCCGCTAAAAGTCACTCGCTGTTACTGTCTGGAGCATCTTCCCTTGTCTGGTTTTCACATTCTCCACCATAGCATTTGCAGAGAGGAGTGCAAGGCAGATCGTTTCTGGAGCAGCTACATCGTCCCTTACATCCTGCTTTGCAGCCACATTTGATGAGTGCAAGTACTGCCCATGGTGCAGGGAGCACAAGACACTTGACTGGAAAACATCCTCCATTCTCTGCACACCATCCATTTCCTTTGATAGGGGGAAGCACTGGGCAGTTTGTTTTGTATGATTTATCTCGCATCGTGATGTAATTGGCCGGAGGATGTGAGGTATTAATGTGGCTCGAGTTGGAGGTAACATCTCAGCTTCCAGGTTCTTTGATCGGAACAGTTCCCATCTGAGCGCTGCCAGGGTTGTTGGGCCTGATGAACAGTAAACACGACAAATGAAATGCTCTAGTGCCTTCACCTGTGTTGGCAGCTCTCCGTTGCTAAGTTCAGTTGGAATGAAACCTTCGCCCAGTTCTTTGAAACAGGTGATGGCAGGATCATCATCATCAAGCTTTAAGTAGGCATTGATCAATGTCTTCTTGGATATCCCAATGAACTTTCCTCCCCAGTCGGCACCAGAAAAATTATGAAGTCCAAGGAGGCCTTGGCATTTTTGATGTCCAATGACTTGAACCCGCTCCAGCACAGCTATTTCTCGTTTCTTTGTTCCCTTGCCTGTAGAAAATAGTAAGGAAGTGGGCATCTGCATTGTTTCCACAAGATGTTAGATGAATTAAGAGAAGGAGGACATCAGTGTCAGGTGACCAGACCGTAATTTCTCGCAAGGCCCCACTAGCAGTAGAGGCAAGGACTTGATTGGGGATCAGAGTATCAGCCTCTTCATGTGTGTGTGCCTCCTCAAAATCATGTCCCTTGATGAAGGTATCATACACAACCACCAGCTTGAAAGGGTTATCAATGTTGTGTGAGAAGTAATCAAGCAGCCCCTGGCCTAACAGGCATGTCAGCTTCTTCTTAGTTGATGATGAAGATAGGAGCTCCTTGATGGACATTGTGAGTTTCATTTCTGGGTGTATCTCGTATTCTACAAATGTAGTTGCCCTCTTTTGTCGTGTCTTGCTCGTTAATGACTCCTCCATATATCGATCAAACACTACTCAACCTTCATAGCTAGCCATCATCCTTTCGATGCGCCTGTTGAACTCATCCTGCAGGTCTGACATCTTATGCATGGCAGGTGTCTTCTTCATGCCTGGAAGTACACCCATGGCGTCAATTATCAGCACCTTGACAGGAAGGCCACGTGAGAGGTTGGGATGTTGGGCTGCTGCAGAAGGATCCTGCGTTATTTCATGTTCTACGGTAACCATAACCTCTTCCTGCATCATTTCAACCTGTGGGTTGGTTGGATGATTGTCCTCCACGTCGTCACTCCGTTTCACAGAATCGGGAGGTGCTGCCTTTGCATCTTCAACTGCATGCATCAGACTTGCTTTGTCTGTTGGGATGTACAAAGTACCATCGACAGCACGTAGTGAACGGGGAACCACTGACATTTCATTTTCACCTATTGTCTCCGCAAGTTTAGGAACTAAGCTTGGGCGGTTGGCCTGAATGATTAGAAATCTTTCCAGCAATTCACGTTCCTCTCTCAACTTGATGACCTTATCTCCAACACACACTTTCTTTTTCTCCATCCAGTTTGAAAACGATTTCAGCTTCAGTTTCTTCATTTTGTCCCACACTGAGAGGGTTGATGAGGAAAGCAAACGATCAGACACAAACTCCTCAAAGCGCTTCTGGCCCTTTTCTGCAAAGCGAAGAATGTCACTTTTGGCCTCACAAGACACAACTGCCGATGAAACCAGACTCTTCAATTGTGTCTTCTCCTTGAAAGGATTGTCTCTGCAGTGCAGCTCGATTAGGTGGCGTACATTCAGAGCATTTTTCTTTGACCTCACCGCAATGTCTCCTGAAAGCTGATGATGTTTCTTCCTCCCTGAAGCTCCGGTAGCTTTGGGGAAATCGTTGAGGTAACTATCCACCAGAGCAGCAAGGTAAGGTGTGATAGTGACTAGTCGGTCCAAAGCGGCTTCATATCTTGTGAGTCCAACCATCCCACCAAGCCCCTTTAGTTTCTTGATTTCTTGCTCTAAAGCCTGATCAGTGAAGAGATTACAAAACGGTATCTCTGACTTTGCCACCTCAACGTCTCCAGACTTGAGGGCATTCCATGTTTCTGGATCATCCTCTTCTAGGGCATTCATTTGAGCGAGATGAACTGGCATCAGACGAGCATAGTTCAGGAGATCACGAGCGAAAAAGTACTTGGTGAGATCTTCTAGTGATGACAAGTAACCTTCCCAGTACCCTGATCGACAGGAACTAATGAAGTGTAGAAGACTCTCCACCTGGTTAAGATAATGGGCCAAGAACTGGGCAAACTCGCCTAGGTCTTCAGATTCTTCAAGCTGTTTGACATTGCTCGAGAACCAGGATTGAATTTCTTCAAAGATCTCCACCACCTGTGGGTCACGTTCATGAAGTCTCTCTTTGAGATTATTGCACTGGATGCGAACTGGGCCTTTGGGAAGATCCGATAGTATGGCATCAAAACACAACATCATGATTGCAAGGCTTGCAGTGATGTGAAATTCAAGGCCATGCTTTTAAGCTTTACGGCCAAAGATCCGGCGAAGAGATGCTGAAGTGTATGCACCACATTCGATAGCACACGTGTCAAGACCGCTACCATCGATGGTTTTGCCTAGACCATGCAAGGCAGCAAAGGCAATGTGGAGAGCTCCAGCTCTTAAGATCCAGTTGGTGTTTCCCACCGACTGCTGAATCTTCAATGCTCGATAGTAAAGATGGAGATCTAGCGTTGTCAATGTCTTTCTGTGAGGGCCAACGACGGTCGCAGATATTCCCTGGGATAACCGGAGAACAGTAAAGAGTGTCCCAAAATCAGTTGGTGATGTCTTGAATAATGGGGCAATCACCACTGTGTTTGTAGGCGTGCTAGCGTGTGAGGATTGAGACAACAATGACCAAGTTGCAGCCCATGTTGGAAGAACATCATTCTTCCATACTTTATCTGATCTCTTCATCTCCTCTTCGATGACCATGACAGCATCTGTCTCCTCTCTGTCCTGTGAAGACCTAGCTTCCTCTTTGTCATTGGAAGGCTCAATTTTCTTGTCATCTGAAGACTCTGCATCAGTTGACATCTCTTCACTGCACTGGGCTTCTTCATCTTGCAGTTGAGGTTCAGTTTGGATGATATCCCTGTTGTCATCTGTTGTAAGGTAGTTCACAAGAGCCCAGGTATGAGTGTATTCTTGAGAAATGAGATTTTGTTTCCTCTTCTTGTAGGCTTGAAATCTCAATGGACTGGTTCTGATGACTGGCTCAGGAAGCACTTTCATCTCAATAGCCAGAGAGGCTTGTGAAGAAAGTTTCTCGGGTATGACAAGTGGTTGATTCACTGGCTCTCCATCTACAGCCTGTGTCCCGTGAAAGGTTTCTTGCCCTATGGGTGTGTCTTCCAAGAGAATAATGTTGTCTATGGCAAACCAGATATTCACAACCTTCTTGACAAAATCAGGAAGACAAACACCCCCAGAATCCTTCATTCGTTGAAGGACTGACTGCTCAACTCTCTTTTCTAGATCAAGTATCTTGTGATAGTCACTTCCAATGTAGACTTCTGAAAGGTTTTGAACAAGGTTCTTGTCACGAACTCGAGAGTGGGTAGCAAGAGTGGACATTTTGACGGAAACCATGATCCCCCTTTGGTTGATATTTTACTTGCCGATCAGTATGAGTGTTCTGGAATAGAAATTGACAAGGTACATCAACAGTTTTGTCTACTTCCTGGTCCCGCACTCCAGACACTTTCACAACATGACTACCAAAGAGGAGGTGGCTTAGGAAGAATTGGAGTAATGATGGATTCTTGAAGTCATCAAAGGTACCTGTAAATTACCAGCCGTGCATTTGCATGATTTCGTGTCGGAGTAGGCCAGCCACGTTCTTCAGGTTACCAATTATCTCACTATCATCCATCATTGAAAGACTGTGATCAATAGCTTTGCTGACTACATTCGATTTGACAAGCTTTTCTGGTTCGTTGCGTCGCAACGAGCTGACAAACTGGACTTGTGGGAGACGTTCACTAATAAGTTTTTTCAAATATTTGGGGGAAGGGGTGGGGTGGGTTCGTAGGAGAGTTTTTAAGTCTTCTAATTTCCATTTGGCTGTTGAGGGAAAATAAAAGTTCTAGAAAAACAACTCAAGTTTTGTGAATTCACTCACGTCATGACTAACACACCTACTTTTAGGGGTCCCACGATAGGTGTCTACCCCCCCCCCCCCCCCCCCCCCCCCCAACAGGTGGTGAGGGTCGGGAAAATTTGAACCCCATCAGTTTCCAATACCTTGGACCCCAATGAACCCAAAAATGCAAGAAAATCAATTTTGGCACAAAAATCCTACGGGAGCTGTGTCAGTGACATACCGTACCACACTATTAAGCTGCAGTTTATTCTTAGCAAACAATGCAGAGTTACTGTACTTTTTAGTGTGAAGCAGATTTTATCTATCTATGCAGATGATCTGGCATTGCCCTTTGTAGCAGGTCTACATATTTCCTACTCCCGAGAATTATTCAGAATCTCATGTGGATTGTTTGGAAGTTGTTTACAAATGTTATTTCACAATAGAATTATATTTAATTACTGTTATTATCCATCACATTTTTGTGTAATATGTGGTACTGATTAAGTACTGATTGCCAAACATTAAACACCTTTGTCTCTAGATGTGTTCACAAAGCTGATACTTCACAAGAATTTTCCTCAGCAGAAATGTAGAATGGCATGAAATGATAAGCAAGCGTGATTGAAGAGATGCTATCTCTCTGATGTTGTGTGGTGTAATACTTAAACATTTCATTTATAAGCCTGAATGTTGCATGGTATTACTTTGAGTATGATCCCACATGAATATTTCCTCCAATATTCACTCTTTGTTTTTCTTGCCAGCTCTTTGACAATGAATACAGCAGCAGACATATCCTTCATGCCACAAGATCTCTCTTCCCCCTGCCTGGATTTGAACAGGTTTGTGCTCTAGTAGCTTGGAGACCTAGGCCGTCCCAAACTGACAAGGAATAGATTTGCTGTCTTGATTTGTATGTCTCCTCTTTTTGACCTGCATCACTGAGTCAGTGTAATACCCTGTGCATGACAACAGGGCAACCTGCTATGCAGCACAGATCCAAGACATTGACAGTAAAAGCGTCTTCTCTAAATCAAGGCCGGATCTTTTGTGATATCGAGTGTAGATGCCCATACTGGAAAGGTTAAAGTCATTTAAGACAAGTTTTTGAGGAGATAACCCCTTTGTACCCCCCAATGAATAGTCAATGTTTTAATCATATTGTAACATTTCAGAATTTCAGATTTGCCACAAATTATCTGTAGGAGAATGTAATGCAGAGTTGTTCACATGTGTACATGTGGTTCCAAGGGTGAACTGGAAAATGAAAACTTCCAAGCTTTGTTTTCTCTTATTCCAGTTGTGCAAATAAATGTGGCGTGTTTGGAGGTATGGAATGATATGTCATGAGTGTTTGCAGATCTCTGAAGTGGTAGATACATGTACTCAAGAGTCACCCCACAGATATGAATCAATGTCATAATAGTGTCTTTCAGCTCAGATATAAAAGCATTTGCACAAGTGTAAGACACTGGGGCCTTTCCTTATCTCTTGTTGAAGAGAAGAGTCTATATCAGCAAGGCATGCTCATTTTGTTAAAAATGAGGTTATGTTTGTACTGAATAGTGCCATGAAGCGAATGTTTAAAAAGATGAGAGAAAAACCAAGTTCAAAAATGTATCATGAAATAAAGCATGAAGCTACCTTCAACACACAGAGTAGTGTCATGATATTATGATGAAATCATAATTATGATGAATAGCTGTGCAAGATACTTCTTCTATCATCCCCTGTTCCAGATACCAACAGAAATGTACTGTGCTTGAAAATGTTCTCTTTCTGCTGTTGCTCTTTCTTCTAATTTCAGGATATCTTGCCAAGTCTTTGTGAGTACTGCCATGCAAAAATGGCATCCCAAGATGAAGTGGAGACAGTCTTGTTCACCCTGACAAAGCTCATAGTGCTGAAGAGTCCACAAGTTGAGGTTGGGTCTGACTTGGTAGACTACATACCATACTGCATAGACTTCAGTAGGCACATCCAAATCAGGTGAAATTGACTTCCACTTCGTACACCTACCTGAGCGTGATTCATCAGTGATTTACTTTTGTTACACATCTTTCATTATTAGAGAATGTCAGTTTTACACATATCTGTAGTTAGAGCAGTGAATATAGTCATAACAGCCTTAATCAAATTTCCCTTTTTTAAGAGCATGTTAAACTTGTCATTGCATGAGCTGATTGGAAATGAATATTTCATAGCTTTCCATTGTGGTGTATTCCTTCATTCCACTTAGGATGTTTAGATAAAATTTGTAATATGTATGCCTTATTCTCATAACTTTTTTTTTCTCTGATGTATCATGTTGTCTCTCAGTTTGGTGAAGCAAAAAAAGTTGCAGCGGAAATCTCTGAGTCCCCCAAATTTCCCTGATCATCTGATGTCCTGCTTGGAGACTGCCTTGTCCTCCAATCTGACCAGTGATGACCACTTTCATGACCTGTGGGCTGCGCTGGTGTGCATTCCCCATGTCAAGTATGTATGGTGATCCGGACAAGGAATCACACCTACCTCTCCTTTTTTTGAAAACTGAAACACCAAATACGTCAGAATTTCATGTATGGTAATTCATGACATTTTTGTGAATTCGGCACCACTTGGTGTAGTGTTGCATGTTTGTCTTCAGTATGCAGTATTCATGTCAGCTATTAATATAAAGGAACAAATTACATTGTTTCATACATCAAAAAACAAGATTGGCCGTGAAAAAAAAAAAAAAAAAAAAAGGTTATTTCGCAAATTCCTATCTGTACCTTAAGGCATGCTATTCTGAATTGTTGAATAATGCAGTTATTGTAAATGATGGTTCTCTTTAGCTTCAAATTTCCAGTTTCTGTGTTTTATTTTGAATGATCAATTCATATCCTTTTGACTTCATAGGCCAAATGCTTATTTTTCTCTGCAGACCACTAGATCACTCAAAGTGCCAATCCAGAATCCAGGATATCATTTTAAGGCTAGTGCAAACTTTGGACGAAGAAACAGCAGAGAAAAAAGGTACAGTATTTTTAACTCTTTGTTTTCATGAAATCCGAGAGTCTATATATACCTATTGACATTGATAGAGTGCACCAGACTTTGAAGCCCTACTGTGTCTGATTTGCACATGGTGAATTAATCCAAAGAATCAAGTCTTTCCTTTCATATCCCTCTTCACCCTAAAAGGGTGGGGGGGGGGGGGGGGGGAGGGGGGGGGGGAGGGGGAGCCGAATCCGCCCCCTAGACGTTTTACGCAATAATTCTGTAATGCGAGAAGTCCTCATCATGCTTCTTGACTTTCTTTGTTCAAGTCTAGCGCAACTTTTGAGACCAAATTTGCAATGTCCGCGCATACTTTTACGAAGTCACTACCATTTTTATAACTGCATGTCACCCTTAAACTGGCACAATTTTGTAATTTTGTGTACATTTCGTATGGAAAAAAGTGTTCTGTCATGAAACTCTTAAAATCCTGATTATTTATACTATCAATCACTTTGATTGGTTGATTTTATGCTAATTTTGGTAGATATGTGGTCAGTGACAATTTCCATTAAAAAAAAAGAAAAAACCAAAAAAAAGTTGAAAACAGAAATTCGTAAGAAATTCCAAAAACAATGAAATATATAAGAATTGAAATGACTTTTGAAAGTTTTTGTGATGTACAGTTGTTTAATATGTTAAAACAGATATACAAACCAAAAGAGTAGACTTAATTTGCATAATTAATTAATTAGGATTAGAAAGTGACAATTTCAACAAATTTTAAGACACAATCTTGTAAACTACAGTGTGGGTGTCATGCATGCCAAAGTTCATCGCGATCACACCACTAGTCTTCTGAGTGCAGCCATCCATGTAACCCTTTACCTGTAACATTCTTAGATTCCTATAGACTTTAAAAAAGACTCATCCAGTTTCTGTAAGCAAACATAAATAATGATAGTATTCATATATGACTTTTGTGAGTATAATCTCAGTTTGTCATTGTGCAAATGATGTAATGTTTGGTACCCTTGAGTACCAACTTAAAATTTTGTTGAATTATTATTATTATTTTTTTAGTTTCGTAATTATTTTCAGAAAACAATGAGGGGAATAATATTACCTTCAAAATATGTCAGCAGGATATTGAGAAAATGTGTACTTTTCATTAAAAATGTATTAAATTATATTTATATTTATATTTATATTTATATTTATATTTATATTTATATTTATATTTATATTTATATATTTTTTATTTAAATTATATTTATCTGAATTATATTTAATCATAATATTCATTATATTAAATATATTTTAAGAAATTTTGTGAAATTCTCTTCATAAATGAGGATGTCTTTTTAATAATAATAATAATAGCTGGTTTTTATATAGCGCATTTCACATTTAAGTGTCTCAATGCGCTTTACAGACTATTATTACCCCGGTCACTGGATACATGATTTCCAACCAGCACTAAACAGTGCTCATTCTCCACTCCCTGGGGAGCATTCCAGCCAGTCGCAGCCATTTTACAGGCGCGCACATGCTGATCAACCAACATAAGCTTTCTCATCCTACCGGGTACCCATTTATTTTCCTGGGTGGAGAGCAGCAATGTGGATAAAGTGCCTTGCTGAAGGGCAAACGTGTCGGGCTTGGCATGGGCTCGAACCCACCATACCACGCTCATGTCGTTCACAGACGAGCGCTCTTATCCACTCAGCCACGACACCTTTAACTCATTGAGGACGGACTGATTTGCTACAACACGCATTTCCCATAGACACCTGCCCGAGTATACTCGGGACTCGTGCTCAATGGGTTCAAATAGGAAGGTATTGTTGTACATGTGTGACGTCACGAGCTGTAGTCATTTGTCTCCTCGTCTGGTGATGGCTGCACAAAAACTTTGAAAATTGATAACTTTTGATAGGAATGTCTGATTTTCTTCAAACTTCACTGCTGTGTTCTTTTAATGTTGCTACATTCACTCAATCCACATGTATATTGGGTTGTCATTCCTCTTTAAGGACATTCAACTGTGTGGGCTCTGTGCATTGCACCAAACAAAACCTTTACAAACCTCTGTACAGTATTATGATGATCCATTTATTTTTTTGATTGTGGTTAAGGACCTTGTTTGATCAAGTTTATTCCATGTGAAGTCATCCATATTGTATTATCTGTATCTCTATCTCTATCACTGTATATTTCTGAAAAGTTAAGTTGGATATACACATATGTACTATTGTTTTTCTGCTTCACCAGATGAGAAGACCTATGTCCTATCAGCAGCCATTCAGTCGCTTCTTCTCATCTCCAAGTCACACCATCCCACTGATGTTCTCAAGATGTCCCTTGTCCATTCACTCCTCAGGTAAACATAATTGTGACATATCTCTCTACCAGTGCACCTACATGTATCAATGTTTGTTGTAATAGTTTTAAAGTTGTATGTTATGGCTTCTACACTGTACTCTCCCTTTAACTCTTTATGTGCCCTGGTGGAAACCCCCTGTGTGCCACATTATTTTGAGACATTATCGTAGTCTTGCTTTGAGAAAACATTTGTTTTTTTCTTCAAATTTATATAAATTTTAGAGAATGTTTTCGTTTTGAAGTATAGACGAAGTGAGCAAAGTTGTAGAGAAAATGCCAAGCTTTGAATTGATGTAAATTGTATGACAAATCTATGATTGCTTTTCTTTCAAATATCCAGTTTCTTTATTACTGTGAAGGTATAACTTTTGCACACAAAGCAGTGACAGAAACTTAGAATTTGCTCACAAGTCCAATAGGATACATTGCTTGTTAGTCAGTCACACCATAAAATGCAAGCTATAGACGAGAGGAACAGAATCGCGAAAAACGCTTTCATTGTACTGTGGCATTTGGCGATTTATTGACCAGTTTGGGCGGGTTTGTGCATTTGAGCAGAATGTGCAAAGTTGGCACGCCGTCGACTGAGTCGGATGTGCGAACGCGGCACATAAAGAGTTAAATCTTTCTGAGACTGTGAGGTGACCTTTGTGCTATCATAACAGTCCTAACATGACTTGCTTTCCTTTGATTCTCTCCCTTCTCTCATTAGGACTTGCCCCACGTCACCTCACATTCTACTTGCAGCCAGCTGTTACTTCAGTCTCTGTGAAGTATTTGGACCCGGGAGTAAAACGGAGGGGATCGTGACCGCTGACACCCTGAATGATCTTTACCCCCATTTGGAGCAGAACCTTCTGGCACCATCTAGTCTGGTAATGAACACAGCATGTCCTCGTGATGCTACATATTTAAAGGTGTTTGTGTTTGTTTATGTAGGTTTATTTTTTTGCTTGCTTTAGTGTCTTGACTTTTATGCACAAATAAATCAAACTTTATAATGTGAAGTGCTGTGAGCAGTAAGTCAAGATGGAATTCATACAAATTGAGGTGAACTTGACGTAGTGTAATTCGAGGCAGGTTCAGAGATTAATTTCTGTGTGTAAATTTCACGGTGTTTTGCAGGAATCATGGAATGTTTGAAATGATTGCAAATGATACTTAGAAATACACTCCTGAAATGCAAAGGTCAAAGTCAAATTTGAAATTTTATCATCAGTGTGGATTAATCTACAAAATATTTTAGTACCGGCATTCAAGCAAAGTTTTAAGTGAATTCTGACAGCAAGATCCAGGTAATCTCTGGATAGATGTGTCTGAAGTTTAATAGGGAATGAAAGAAGCAAACTTCTGGGATTACAATTACAATTACAATTTGTGATTTGTTATGATTACTAGAAACAGTTAAAACTGGAAGTACAGACATTTTAAAATAGGGGATTTAGATATTTCATTCAATTTCAATCTAATTCAATTTAAGTTTTGATAAATGAATAAGTACAGAGGATTATTTTCATCCTTTGTGTGAGACATAATTAACAATTGATATAACTAGCAAGTTTACATGCAGGATGATTCAGAGAATTTTTAATGGATTTTCCAATATTTCTCATGCTTTTACTTGGTGTTTTACCAACTTTCCTGATTCACTGAATCAACACAAATGTTTGGGGAACTTCTCTTCAAAGTTCAACATAGAATACTGAGAGAATAAAACAAACAAAAAGCTCAGAAATGAGATATCATTGGCTGCTAGCAGTTACAAAATCTTTTTAAACGATTATCAGCAAATCAGACAAACAATTCCAGCTGCTACAAATGAGTAAAGTTGAGAGATGGAGACATATTGATTTTAATGGTTATGAATGAGACTAATAAATACCCTGCTGTCTGTGATAAAACATGCTACAGAGAGAGAGAAGAATAAGTAGGCATAGTGCTGTGCCTTGTCACAGCTTTCATGTTTACATAGTTCTATAGTCCTATGAATGCTGAAGGTAATATAATGCACTCATATAGACCATTATAAAGCAGTTGTTGTTTATATATTTTAAGCAGTTGTTGATATACGCAAAGAGCTACATGTGAAAATGCCCAATTGTTTCTTGGAGGTCATTTTGGTCACTTTGTTAAAGGAGACATCAGTTTGCCTGCAAAACCAGTGACTGTCAAAAATAGCCCCCTCAACATTTTTCAAAGCAAAAAAGTTTTTACGTTGAAATTTCACGACTATTTTTTCCACATCTCGTACACATTTTAAGACCCTGTTTGCAAAGATCAGGGATACAGTTGCAGAGATAAAGTGCATATTGGTGACCAACATCACAAACAAGGGTGTTTTCCAATGATTTTGGTGTGTACCCCCACAAATATGATTCTTCTTTTTTTTTTTGGCGGGGGGGGGGGGGGGGGGAGGGGCAAAGTAGCCCCATCCCCCTCAACATTTTATGCGATAATTTCTCTACTGAAAAAAAAATACATATTAAGGAAATAACAGGCTTTCAAGTGGCCCTACTTTTCCTACTTTTTCCTACTTTTAACTGCTGTCCCTACTTTTCCTACTTTTTTGCTCAAAATCCTGCTTTTTCCTACTTTTTCCTACTTTTTTGGTGAAAAACCCCGCAAAAAAAAGAATGTGCAAGGCTACTTGAATAATTTATATTCAGAAATGATGAATAGACTCTAGTTGCAGATTCTTACTGGTGGGGAGAGCCTCTTCAGCATGAAAGAGGGATATCACACACAAATCAACCCCAAGACTGCTGCCAGCCTCAGCTTTTGCTCCTGTGCAGATGTGATTGATCCCACTGATATTGCAGCCTAGGACTTAAAGCAGTGCTCAACCAGCTCTCATCATCGCTCAAAATTACCAGGCTCTCCCAGGAGCAAAAGTGAGGCTGAGGCAGCAGGGTTGTGAGTACAAATTAAGATTTACATGTAACATCAAGAGTTCTGGTGAGTATCGACGAAAACTACTCCAAAAAGCCTGCACATATCCTGACTTATTCCTACTTTTTTTTCTTTAATGCCCTACTTTTTCCCTCTTATGTCCTACTTTTTCCCTACTTTTTTAGAGATTTTGTTCCTACTTTATTCCTACTTTTTTACATAACCCCGCTTGAAAGCCTGAAATAAATAAAACTCACACTGAAATTTAACCCAGCCTGGGCTATATAGGGTAAAGTGTGTAACACCATCATATTTGTTCTATCATTTATCTCTCTCATGGTAAACACCTCTCCGCAAGAGTTGTAATAGTATCTCTCTTTGGATTGTCTTTTAGATCCGGAGGCTAACGCTGCAGATTCTCAACAATTTGCCAGTTACTTTGCCAAGTTCCCAAGACCTTGTAAGTAACTGTACACCACATCCTGTAAATTTTATGAGCCTACAGTTTTTATGCCTCCGCCACGAAGTGTCGCCAGAGGCATTATGTTTTCGGGTTGTCCGTCTATCCGTCCTTCCGTCCGTAATCAATTTTGTGGACAGCGTATCTAAAAAATTGTTAGAGGTATCCTAATGAAACTTGGCATGTATATGTATGAGTGGGCGAAGTTGTGCATATCAACTTTTGGGGGCACATGCTCAAGGTCAAAGATCAAAAGGTCAAGGTCAAATGCTCAAAATTTCACTATTTCCCCTATATCTATGCAATGCCCGGAGGTATTTTCTTCAAACTTGGTGTATACATGAACTGCCAAATAAAGATTCCCCAGAGAGAGCTTTGGGTCATGAGGTCAAAGGTCAAGTGAAAATGTTACAATTTCACTTTTTTCTCCATATCTCACAAATATTTCAAGGTATCTTCATTGAACTTAGTATATATGCATGTACTGACTGGCAGTGATCATGTAGGGAATTTAGGGGTCATGGGTCAAAGGTCATGGGTCAAAGGTCAAGGTCAACTCATCAAAATGTCATTATTTCTCTCTTATCTATGCAATACCTGCAGGATTTTTTTCTTGAAACTTAGTGTATGCATGCATTATCCAATACAGATTCTCTTGGAAGTTGCTCGCCAAAAAGTCAAAGGTCAAGTGAAAGTACTAAATTTCACTTCTTCTTTAAATTTGTAAAAGGGTCAAAAGTTGGGTACAAATCCTCAAATCCCCAAATACCTGCACTCTTAGACAGTATAGCCATTCATCCAAATAAACCTAGTTCAAGGAAAGTGAACACTCAATGCGTTTGTGACAAACCTGTCATTTTAAAAATTTGCCAGTTATGTGAAACTGTCATCAAACATTGTCAAGACATTGTGCTATAGACCTATTTGGAGAACCATGCATTATGGCGGAGGCATACCAGTCGCCATAGCGACATGGGAGAGTGTAGGGCAATGGTGAGCTGGATGTTGAAGTTGCATGGAGGGAGACAGGAGGATGGGAGACAGGGAAATTTGAAAGGAAGAATAGAGTGAGAGTGAGGCAAGGGGTTTGAAAGTTGATGGGGGAGAAAGATGAACCAGAAAAAAAGGAGAAGAGGGGTTAAAGGGGAAGGTTAAAAAATCATGGAGATAAGAGAGAGAAGTGTGAAGATATCAATTTCTTAACGGTATTTAACAACAGTGAGAGAATGAAACTAATATTAAAACGATAGCTAATGTAATCTATTGTGTAGGCATGTATATGTATTTTTTGGATGTCTGTTTGATACAATGCTTCTTTCCACCATTTATTGAAATTATTGTGCTGGTTTGAGAGTGATTGTCAAACAAAATCTACAAGGTTCACTTTTTTTTTGACATGAGGCAGGAAGAAAAAAACCTGTTAAGGAAGATTGACCCACCAAAATCCTTTCTTATGATAATACAGGAATTTTGATGCAGACTTTGCTTGTCCAACAAAGGCATTGTATCAAATTGGTGAAGGGAGGCTTCTGTGTACGGTACATGACCATATTCTTGCCCAAGACTGTGCAGTGTCATTACCTTATGACGCTGCACAGCCTTGGGCAAGAATGATCATAACGAAGTGATGTTTTTCCTTCTCAGCCCCTGCCGCAGGTCTCCATCTTCAGGCTTTGTCTTCAAGCAGAGGAAACACCTGTTGCCGTCGAGACATACCGAGACAGATTGAAATGCTTGAGGAAGCTAGAACACACCCTGGCCAAACACAACATCCCTGTCGGCAACTTTGAAAGTGTGAGCATCTCAGCAGACATATCAAAGAGCTTTCTCTTCCTTTGAATCTGTATGTTATATGTCTCTGTCAGTCAGTGAGTGATGTCTTGCACCATTCCTACTTGAAAACTCTCTCATTGTAGATTCACTATATTTCGTATAATTATGTAAATCTCTGTTAGAACTCAGTATCTTTGTTGAAGTGAACATTCAAAGAAAATTAACCATTTGGCACAAATTAATATGCTGTGTTTATGCTAGAATCTTGGAAAGGACAAAATGTAAGACTTTTGCTCATTCCACAACAGGAAATGCAACGAGAGCAATGAGAAAATTCATACAATGTCTGCGGTAATGCAAGCACTGCAGATGAATTTGGGAAAATTCGGCGAAAATTTTACTGACTTCATAAGATGGGCCAATATAACAGCAGCAGACAATGTGTCACAGCTGAAACACAAATCATACATGCATTCATTGCTCCTGAAGAAGATGTTAAATTACTCTGAATTATATTCTTCGAAAGAAAGGTGGCACAGAACACTGCCTATACAAGTGCCCAGCTAAAGCCAGGCTGACGCTTGCACGATTCTGTGGCATGCATTGGCACGACTTCGAGTCGTGCCAGTGTGCAAACTAGTCATAAACTGGCGCGAAATGTGCGTAAACCCGTCATGACTGCATGCCATGTCAGGACGAGAATTTTGAAATGTTCAAAATTTTGGTCATGACCAAATTTTGCGACCGGGTCGTGAACTATGCGCAAACTGTTTGTGAACTCGTCTTGAACTCGTCGGGACGATATGGGAGGATGCATGACAGTGCGTGGCAGTGCGCGCCATGCCACGACTGTCATGAACTTCCACGAATAGTTCACGACAGCTCACGTCGAGTTCACAAGTAGTTCACGACATGTTCACGAATTGGTGCGTGTCGCAGCGTGACCGTGCCTTCCCACTGACACGGTCACGTGTACTTCACGCATTGATAGCACGAGCAGTTCACGACTAGTTTACGCACTTCATGAACAGTTTGCGCATGGCACGAGCAGTTCATGACTATTGCGCGACATTGGCGCTCACGTCAGTGTGGGGGTATATATAGGGCAAGAAACACAAGAAAGTCCCATCACCCACCCCCCCCCCAAAAAAAAAAAAAAATACCCCGAAATCCTTTGTTTCTTGCGTTTCTTTTCCGTTTCTCTTTTTGTTTCAAGTTTCAAGTTTCTTTATTTCACCAAGCAAAGAAGATATAAAAACAAACAAACACATACAACAACATTAGAATACAATTACAAAATATCAGTTAAACAGTGTAAAAGGAATTGCTGTGGTAGGCAGCAGCCAGAAAGGAAATGTCCCTTATTTTCGGCTGACCTAAAAACATACGTTAAATTTCTGTTTACTTCCATTTGTTCATTTCTTTTTTCTTTTTTTTTCGTCAAGTGGGGGAGTGGACTTCTTTTCTTTTATTATTCATTTTCATTTCTCCTTTTCTTTTTATTTTTTTCCTTTTCTTTTCCGTTTCTTCTTGTGTGTCTTTTTTTGGTTTCTTCTTTTTTTTCTTTTTATGCCTCCGCCAACGAAGTGGCCGGAGGCATTATGTTTTCGGGTCGTCCGTCCGTCCGTACGTCCGTCCCGTTTTGTTTTTGTCGATATCTCAAGAACCGTGAGGTGGTTTTGCATCAAACTTGGTATGAGGGTATATCCTGGGGGGATGATACTTTGTTTGGATTTTAGGGTCACGGGGTCAAAGGTCAAAGGTCACAGGTTATTTTGTGAAAAAAGGTTGAAATTTCATGTTTTTCTCCATATCTCGCAAATGGTTCAAGGTATCTTCATGGAACTTAGTATATATGCATGTACCGATGGGCAGTGATTATCTAGGGAAGTTGGGGGTCATGGGTCAAACGTCAGGGGTCAAAGGTCAAGGTCAACTCCTCAAAATATTACTACTTGCCTTATATTTATGCAATGCCTGAAGGATTTTTTTTGAACTTGATGTATGCATGTATAACCCAATATATATTCTGTGGGAAGTTTCTTGCCAAAAGGTCAAAGGTCAAAAGGTCAAAGGTCAAGTGAAAGTGCTGAATTGCACTTCTTCCTCCATATCTCAAAAGTAACTCAAAGTATTATCATATCATATCATATCATATTTATGCATGTTCTACCTAACAGTGATTCTCTTTGGAACTGTGAGGTCAAAGGTCAAAGGCCAGGTTTAGATAATACTATTTTACCATTTGATACTGAAATTATACTTGTTCTCAATACCTTGAAAATTACTCAATGCATAAACTTATAAAAGGGTCAAAAGTCAAGTAAAAATCATCAGTTCCCCCAAATACCTGCACTCTGACATTTTAACCCTAACTAGGCCGGGGGGGGGGGGGGGGGGGGGCCTCCGAGGCCCCCCCTCGACGTTTCGCACGATGTATCGCTACCGCGAAAAGCTATCGCCGAGACATTTCGTGACTTTTTTCTTTCGAGTCTCCCGCATCTTTTGACACCAAATTTGCGATGCCCGGGTGCGCGGTTCCGAAGTTGTGCATAAATATGTACGTGCATGTCAGACCAAAAATTGCTCAAAAACGTGAATTCGTGTACAATTTCAATGCAAACTGTGCTTACAGGCAAATTTCATAAAAGTATGATTATTTTGGGGTTTTATTGATTAAAATCGATTAATAACAAATTTTCTTGTTCGTAACAATGTCGCAGACAAGTTTCATAGAAAAAACAATGAAAAACATAAAGTAAAAAAAACAGAGAAATACATAAGAAATTCAAAAAACATTAAAATACTTAAGAAATTTTTTCTGATGGCACAATTCTTTTCTCTTATATTTGCTTAGGACACTAAAAAGAATATTTACACAAAAGATGTGTCCATTTTGAGCTTTATTTAGTGATATATACCAAATTGTCTGATTTCATGCATCATTATGCATAAATTAGCATAATTTAGCATAAATGATAATTTTTATACCCCCGCCAAACGAAGTTTGAAGGGGGTATATAGGAATCAGCGGACGGTCGGGCGGGCGGTCGGGCGGTCGGTCGGGCGGTCGGTCGGGCGGGCAGTCGGTCGGGCGGTCGGTCCGTTGCAAATCTTGCGTCGCGAACTACTTCCTCAGTTTTCAACCGATTCCCATAAAACTTGGCACAGATGTGTGCCTTGGGTTGTAGATGTGCAAGACGTATTTTTTGACAGTACCCAAAAGTACGTTGCCATGGTAACGGCATATTATGGGCAAAAATGGGTACAAATCTTGCGTCGCGAACTCCTCCCACAGTTTTTGATCAATTTTTATGAAATTAGGTACAGATGTTCATCTGAATATGTTAATGTGCAAGACACATATTTCCGCAGTGGCAAAAAGTGCGTTGCCATGGTAACGGCATGTTATTGGTAAAATATAGGGCAAAATGCTTCATGGCAAAACTGCTTCATCAGTGTTCTTCCAATTCTCATGGAATTCATATTGAATGTTTGTCTTAGGATATAGGTCAGCATGACACATTTCTTGACAGTGACAAAAAGTATGTTGCCATGGTAACAGCTCACATATTATGAGCCAAAATGATGGAAAATTTTGTGTTGCAAACTGCTTCCTCAGTTTTTGCCCAATTTCCATGAAACTTGGTACAGATGTGTGCCTTTGGTTGTAGATGTGCAAGACGCATTTTTTGACAGTACCCGAAAGTACGTTGCCATGGTAACGGCATATTAATGGCAGAAGATCAAGGAAAGATCTTGCGGATTTAACTACTTCCTCAGTTTTTTGACCAAAGCTTATGAAATGTGGCACACACCTTGATCTTGGTGGGAAGATGTGGAAGACACATTTCTCGGACGTGTCGGAAGCTGCGTTGCCATGGTAACGGCATATAAATGGCAGAAGATCAAGGAAAGATCTTGCAGATTGAACTACTTCCTCTGTATTCGACTGAAGCTCATGAAATGTGGCACACACATTGGTCTTGGTGGGAAGATGTGCAAGACATATTTTTTGGACGTGTCGGAAGCTGCGTTGCCATGGTAATGGCATATTAATGGCGGAAGATCAAGGAAAGATCTTGTGGATTGAACTACTTCCTCAGTTTTTGACAAAAGCTTATGAAATGTGGCACACACAATAGTCTTGGTGGGAAGATGTGCAAGACATATTTTTCGGACGTGTCGGAAGCTGCATTGCCATGGTAACGGCATTTAAATGGCAGAAGATCAAGGAAAGATCATTCCTTGGGTAAGACGGGTCGTCACGGGGCGGGGGTATTAATCACCTTCAGTGATATTTTAAGAATTTAACTTCGTAGTACTTTAGATTACATCATAGGCAATGTGTGTGCCAATTTTCGTCACGATCGCGCGGTCAGCGGCTGATATCTGGAGGGGGGGCCTGGGAGGCCCCCCCCCCCTGGCTCTATGATCTACCTAAATAGCCCGGCCTAGTTAGGGTTAATCATTCATCCAATTGAACCTAGTTCTAGGAAAGTGAACATTCAGCACATTTGTGGCAAACCTGTCATTTTGATATTTTGCCAATTGTGTGAAACTGTCATCATACATTGTCAAGACATTGTACTATAGACCTATTAGGAGAACCATGCATTATGGTGGAGGCATACACCAGTCGCCGTAGCGACATTTCTAGTTTTAAGTTTCCTTTTCTCTTTTTCGTTTCTTTTTCTTTTTTTCTTTTGTTTGTTTTCGTTTCTTTTTTCTTTTCTTAGTCGTTTTTTTTTTTTTTTGCTTCCTTTTTCTTTTTTGGGGGGGATAGTGAGAGAGGGGAGTTTTGTTGTTGTTTTTTTTTCCTTTATTTTTTTCATTTCTTTTTCATTTTTTTGTTTCTCTTTCGTTTATTTCTTTTTTGTTTCAGTTCGTTTTCGTTTCTCTTTAACTTTATTTCAAGATTAAAAAAAAAAACAAGTGTTTTGAAATAAGATAAAAATTTATTAACATGAAATAGCAAACAACAAATATGTACAAGTATTCAGCATGTTGTCTCTTCCACAGGCAATCCAAAAATGACCAGGGTTGGGGGGGCCCCCTTTTTATATTGCGTGCCCAAGTCGGCACGACACCGTCTGAATTGCGGAAACTCGTCGTGCCAATGCGGGAAGTGCGTAAACTATGCGCAAATTATGCGTTAACTCGTTGTGCCAGTTCGTGTCAATGTGGACACTGATGGGCACGCATTCGTGAACTATTCGTGAACTCGTCGTGAACTATGCATGAACTAGTCGTGAACAGTGCGGGAGCCTCCCAGTTCGTGCCCCAATATGGCACGACTTGCCACGACAAAATCGTGGCCAAAAGTCGTGCAAGTGTCAGCCTAGCATTAGAAACCATCACTGGAAAGGCATATTCAAGATTTTAGACTGCAAGGGCCTCGCATTTTTTAATTTTAAAAGCCCATCTAACTAGGTGGTATGCTAAGTATGAATGAACAGCAAACCACCTGGCATGGCAGTGTGGCTGAATGCATAACTCAAACAGTAGCAAGGCCAAGCAAATGCTAACAATAACTTACGCCAAAGTGTTAGGGGTGGGCAAGTTCCTGAGAGACATGGAATTTCATTTTCTATTTCATATATTGTTGTTTATGTTGATGTTTTTAAAGCAGATCATTAAAATGACGCAGAAAAGCATGAGATTCACTTTGCATTGGTGTTGCAGTTATCCCGGCTATCAAAATAGCAATGAAACGCTCACCAAGGAAAATAATAAAACCTTTGAACCTGTGCATTGTCTATAGGACAGAGTCTGCTTTTACTTGCTGATTCCATTAAGTGACATCACAAATAACAGGCGTGTTCGGCAAGTTTCAGTAGGTTTTCGAAATAGAAAGGAGAATGGTATTTGCCTCCCTTTATGTTGCACAAATCTTTTCTGTGAGGTTGGGAATTGTAATAACTGGGGCTAGCCTAAACTCTATTTGCAATTTCATGAAATATTATTCATGTTGGATATCTTTGAATTGGCAGTTTAAGTTGTGCTTTGATGTTCCATGTACAATAGCGCAGCAGTCAACATTTTAGATTGCAAAAACAATTATATCAATTTTTTTATCTTACTTCCCATTTCTCTCTCTCTCTTTCTGTCTCTCATTCAACATGATCATGACTTCTGTAGAAAATTATCACAGATTCATGCATTCATTCACTCATTCATTCACTCATTCAATCATACAGCTGCAACATCAAAAATCAGTTGAAACACTTATTGCAATTGTGGTAATTTGTATGTCCAACTTTACTTCTTCTTCTTTTTGCAATGTATTGCTTTATTATGAAAAGCAGTTTTTCAATGCATTGCATTGCGTTATTATGAAAAGCAGCTGAAAATTAATGATATATCAATCAAGCATATTTGCCAGAACTTTAAGAAGTTTGTTGAGGGATTTGATCAAAATGTGCAATTCAAGAGTCTTCGGCAAATATAACCAAATTGCTTGTACTAAATGTTTCTTTTGATTACAGGTGCCACTGAGATACCTAATCAGTCAACTCTATGTGAACTTCCAGCTGCTATGGGATCCTGTTGGAGATATAATCAAGTGAGCAACAACCCCCTTACCAAACAAATTACAAAGTCATACAAATTCCTGATAGCTACCATGATCAGTTTCTGTTTTCTTCAACAAACTTCCTTTGAAATACCCTCCTTTGGTATCCTTTAAATATTCTATTCTATGTGTTGGCATGGAATATACTGTATAACTTCCATGTGTCCTTTGTGTCAAATTTAAAGACCTAATAAAATGGTTTAGACATTTTTTTCTCAATGATGTAATAATATTAAATGTTAAATTCTAAGTAATTCTATGGTTGTGCGGGGTTTTTTTACTGTTCTGAATTTTGTTCTATATTTGTTAATATAATGGATGCAATTTCCTCGGTTTTGGAAAACTTTCTATACTTTCGCCGCATGCGGCGCACTATCACTTCTAAATTGTGATGACGTCTAAGAACGGAGTCGTCGATATTGATTGTCCGACCAGCCTAGCCATAGCCAGCGAGCGCGAGCTGGCAAGGCTATGCTAGCGCAGCGCAGCGACAGCTGGCCGGCGGCTGGCTAGCGCTGGTGGGGGAGCGAGCTAGGGAGCATAGCAGGTGCTGCGCTGCACTATTGTCATTGGCTAAGCCTTTAGACAAAAGAATATTTAATGAATTGTATCAGATTAAATACATGTACTGCCAATAATACAGATTACAACTGTGGTACGCTTGGATATCCATTATTTTCGGCAAACTCGTGAAATAGGCCCCACCACTGCGTGTCTGTACTAATACTACGGCGACTCGCCTGTGAATTCAGCCCCACCGTGTGGCGTTCATCGGTAGGTAAGCACGGCGGCGGGGCTGCCTTCCACAGTCAATACTCGTGAATGCGGCGAAAATGACTTCCTAATATGGCCCTTGACTAATTAACGGCCAATTTAACCATAAATACAACCTTACCTAACCCTAAACCCTAGGAGGACCTACCCTTGCTTGCTTTAAACGCACGGGTAGGCGGTGCACGCGAACTGCGGTGGGGCCTAGATTTCACGATAGCCCCACCACCACTGCGTGTCTGTACTAATATTACGGCGACTCGCCTGCTTTATAGGCCTAGACCTACTCGTGAATTCAGCCCCACCGTGGCGTTCATCGGTAGATAAGCACGGTGTTGGGGCTTCCTTCCACAGTATGATTTGTAGCATAAAACAAAAACTACTCGACCAAAATTAACGATCATTCTTGGTATCGTTTTTCTTAGAAAATGGCGCATCTAAATAACTGATAACAAATATTGCAGAAACTGACCATGGGAAACTGGTCAGGCTTTTTTTTTTTTTTTTGAGCCACGACCCACCCTGTAAGTTAGTGTAACATATCCCCCTAGAGTGTAGCCTCTGTACTACTACCAAACATTCTGCTATTACTACTTGCTAGTCTACTAGACCTAGTGGTAATAGTACTACTACTAGTAGTAGTACTAGTAGACTACTACTTCTAGTAGACTACAATACTAGAAGACTGCTACTAGATCTACTACTAGACTACTACTAGTACTTAGTAGTTTAACTTGTTAGCGCCGGCCGACGGGCCAGGCCACGGCCGGGACGCTCCCGCTTGCTGCGGCCGGAGTAGCTGATCACTTTGTGAGCGAGCTGAGTCTGTTCTTCTACTACTTACTAGACAAACATTTGCAACTTACAATGTCAATCATGTAGAATACAGTATATCCTTTCTAACGTTAAACTATATGGGGGCATACCAGACATACCACTCTGTATTTCCCAGGCGATCGTTTCCGTGAGGTCTATTCTCGGACTTGTTGCCATGTTCATACGCTCTTGCACTGGCAGCGGGGGAGATGCAGCTGGTTCATATCGGTAAGGTGCAGCCCCACGATAACGTTCTGGTTCATCGGCTGCCTCTCCCTCCCCATCTTCCCCTTCAACTTCATGTGCCTCCTCTTCTTCTCCGCGATATCGTCAGAGCTGCAGTCTTCATCATCATCATCATCATCATCATCAATGTCGAAGTTTACCCATATAGGGGAAGACATTATGCTCGAGGTACCAGGTATTTGTGCAAGCTAACTTAGTGATAATGTACGTGGTACGAATGCGTACATGTCGACAGTCAGTGGGTCGACCGGGAGCGCACATCCCGCGCCCGGGCCTGGCCGGGCTAGCTAACGTGTACGCGCGTGTACCAAGCTAGTAATCTAAGTGCTTGTGCTGAGTGGCGTCTGCTAACTGAGCACAACTCCGTGCTCATACGTCATCAATCGGTTCAGGGGTGTTGGTCACGTGACTATCTTTTTCGCAAAAGCTGCAACGAGGTCCTCCAAAAATGTGATATTTGAGGGAGTTTCTAGAAGCGATAAAAACCGGAACGACACTGACAACATATTTACATTGATAATCATGACATATATTTCACATTTCTTTTGCATATTAAAACATTTTGCAAGCATTTTATTAGGTCTTTAAGATCATCCATCATACTGGTTTGATGATCAGAAATGTGCCTTCAGCTTGTAGATGTATGTGTGTGTGTGTGTGTGTGTCAAAGTAAACCCGATATGGCAGTTTCTTATCGAGTATTATGATTTAGTTGAGTTTAAGGCTCTCGAATGGAAAGATATTTTCTTGGGCCTACGAGGCAGTTCAAATCGAATTAAATGTGTGAATGCTTTGATGATTTTGATGAAAGTTGTAATATTTCGGTCAAGAGAAGAAAATAAGTTACCCAAGAGGGAAAAGATAAAGAAAATTTTTTTGGATTTTATAGAGGAGGAAAAGAAAATTGCAGTAAAAGCAGGTAAGCTTGGGTTTCATTTGCAAAAATGGGAGGAGTTGAAGCTTGGGTTTCATTTGCAAAAATGGGAGGAGTTGAAACTTTCGTAGAGAAGGGTTTTTTTTTTTCATTGATTTATCCACACTGTTGGCAGGGATAGGTGTCCACATTGATGGTATGAATTACATATTTTAATATATTCTAATTAGGTTTTTTTCCTTTTTATACCCCCGCCAAACGAAGTTTGAAGGGGGTATATAGGAATCAGCGGACGGTAGGGCGGTCGGGCGGGCGGTCGGTCGGGCGGTCGGGCGGTCGGGCGGTCGGGCGGTCGGTCCGTTGCAAATCTTGCGTCGCGAACTACTTCCTCAGTTTTCAACCGATTCCCATAAAACTTGGCACAGATGTGTGCCTTTGGTTGTAGATGTGCAAGACGTATTTTTTGACAGTACCCAAAAGTACGTTGCCATGGTAACGGCATATTATAGGCAAAAATGGGTACAAATCTTGCGTCGCGAACTCCTCCCACAGTTTTTGATCAATTTTTATGAAATTAGGTACAGATGTTCATCTGAATATGTTAATGTGCAAGACACATATTTCCGCAGTGGCAAAAAGTGCGTTGCCATGGTAACGGCATGTTATTGGTAAAATATAGGGCAAAATGCTTCATGGCAAAACTGCTTCATCAGTGTTCTTCCAATTCTCATGGAATTCATATTGAATGTTTGTCTTAGGATATAGGTCAGCATGACACATTTCTTGACAGTGACAAAAAGTATGTTGCCATGGTAACAGCTCACATATTATGAGCCAAAATGATGGAAAATTTTGTGTTGCAAACTACTTCCTCAGTTTTTGCCCAATTTTCATGAAACTTGGTACAGATGTGTGCCTTTGGTTGTAGATGTGCAAGACGCATTTTTTGACAGTACCCGAAAGTACGTTGCCATGGTAACGGCATATTAATGGCAGAAGATCAAGGAAAGATCTTGCGGATTTAACTACTTCCTCAGTTTTTTGACCAAAGCTTATGAAATGTGGCACACACCTTGATCTTGGTGGGAAGATGTGGAAGACATATTTTTCGGACGTGTCGGAAGCTGCGTTGCCATGGTAACGGCATATAAATGGCAGAAGATCAAGGAAAGATCTTGCGGATTGAACTACTTCCTCTGTATTCGACTGAAGCTCATGAAATGTGGCACACACATTGGTCTTGGTGGGAAGATGTGCAAGACATATTTTTTGGACGTGTCGGAAGCTGCGTTGCCATGGTAACGGCATATTAATGGCGGAAGATCAAGGAAAGATCTTGTGGATTGAACTACTTCCTCAGTTTTTGACAAAAGCTTATGAAATGTGGCACACACAATAGTCTTGGTGGGAAGATGTGCAAGACATATTTTTCGGACGTGTCGGAAGCTGCGTTGCCATGGTAACGGCATTTAAATGGCAGAAGATCAAGGAAAGATCATTCCTTGGGTAAGACTGTCGTCACGGGGCGGGGGTATTAATCACCTTAAGTGATATTTTTCATCTTGCTTTCCTGACGTCATATATGCTGTATGGCAAGTTTTGGTTTCTGGCGTGTTAATGTTCAGGAATCGGTATTTACCAGCATTATGGTGGTCACATTTTTCTTTTCTTTCCCACGTCAGACGTTTGGTCAGTTTTTGGTTTTTACCGTGTAGGAAACAGGTAACCATGATACGACATGTACATGATGTATGTAGTGTGATTTGGTGTGTGAGTGTTTGTGTTTGTGAGTATGCGCGTGTGGGTATGTTTGTTGTGGTTGTTGTTTTGTGTTTGTATAGGTGTGTGCTGAGGGTAAGTTTCCTGGGGGAGGTATGTTTATGTAAATGAGTGGGGATGGTCGGGATTAGGTAGATGTAGTTAGGTAGTAGTAGAGTACTGGTGTGCAAGTTGAGGGGGTTAAGCAGGAATTCGGCTTGTTTTGTTTTGATAATATGCACTTACAGTATGGTTATTTTGTATGGGGGAGGGGGGGGTAGGTTGATGGGTTAAAAAAATTGATGAGTTTTGTTTGATCAATTTAAGCATGATTTTTTTTTTCAGTTTATGGCAAGTTTGGAGAAATGCTGTATTCTCAAGGGAACTTAATGAAGCAGATATTGATTATTTTGATCGAGTTGATCAAGATGGTTTTTTTTTCCTTTAAGAGTTATGCGTAATTTGATATAAGTTTTGTACAATGTATATAACATGTGGTCTGCAAAAAAAGAGTATGTTAAAAAAAAGGTGATTTAGCAGCGCAATTTTTTTTTGAGTGATAAGGCAGATATAGATTGTCTTGATTACAATAATCAAGATAGATTTTTTTTCTGAGAGTTATGCAGAATTTCATTTCATTTCTATTATACATGTATAAATATAGTATGATTTGGAAAAAAAAAAAAAAACAACAAAATATATTGTACTGTATGTTGGAAAAAATGATTTAGCAGCGCAAGAGAGAATAATACAGCTGCTTATTGTATCCCCCAAACAGAGTTCGGAGGATACTATGGATTATTTTTGTTCATATTAATTTCGTTGTCAACATGGACCTGATATTGAATGAAATTCAAATAAAGAATATCATAAAACAAAAAAGTGTGTGTGTATGTGGAAGTGTATCATATATTCATACATTAGCTTCATGCTTACAAGACAGAGGGGTGGTTTCTTTCTAAACATGTACATTATCGTGCAGCTCTGTTGAACAGATGCTAGTCATTAGAAGAATCTACTTCATGCTCAGACTCCCAGCGAAGGTTTGTGAAGTGGGAACTATGGAGAGAGGGGATGCAGATCAGATAGTTGGAGCCATTTTAACCCATTGAGGACAAGTCACGAGTATACTCTGGCAAGTGTCTATGGGAAATGCATGTTGTAGCAAAATCAGCCTGTCAATGGGTTAAAGTTGATTGGTTTTATGAGCTACCATTTAAATTGCTGTGGAGTCAAATATTTTCAAGCCACTACTCAAGCACACAACAGGCCTGAACTTACCAGTAACCCTGATATTCCTACTTAATATTCTGTCTTTGTCCATTTATGGTTTGATTGTCTACAGAACTCATGCTTATGAGATGGACAAGAAGCTATTTTGGGACGTTTACTCTCAGGCCCTGCACAGTGCTGCATCTCACACCGAACAAAACCTCTTCTACATCCGGTCCACTCAGATGCACCAAACACAGCACATAGATGCATCAATCAACTCTGACACCACAGAGGTGTCCAGTCTTCCTGGGCTGTTTTCTCATTGCCAAGGTGATGCCAGTAGCAGCATGGATCGTCCAGACCATGGAAATTTCCGTAGGCTTCTCTGGAAGACAATGGAGAACTTCCCAAACCGGGCTGAGGGGCGCTCAAGAGAGCTCTCTCCCCTTCTCCTTAGATTCATGAAGTAAGATTTGAGCAAGTTTGATTCCTTTATTAGATGATTCTGTGGAATATGCGACTTGATTATGAAGTAGTGTCATATGGTTAAAAGCACCTTTTTATGATATGTGATTCTACCTCGAGACTGTTGATATATCAGTCTGCTGATGAATGATATTTTATCAAATAACCTGTGGAAGAAGAATGTATTTACAGTAAACGTTTGCCAAAGGTATCTGAGAATGAATACATGAAGCAAACATGATTGTCCAATGAATGATGAGTAAGTACAGAAGATGGAGTACAGGAAAGATCAGAGAAGGAAACATGAAAATTGAAAGGGACTTTTGTGGAAAAGATGTGTAGAATTATTTCTCAGCTCTATGTCTTGTATGATCATATGGGGACTTGAAACGGTTTTAACTCTCATGAGATCTGTTTCACTTCTCCATTTACCTCATGTCCTGTTTTCTTGTTCTGCAGGAAGGAGTTCTATGTGACGGATGTAAGCAATGCTCCTACTCAGAATCTTTGTCAGGTCAAAGGTCAGCCAAAGGACCACGTGACTGAGAGTAGTGAAGAGGAAAATGGGGGTGTGAAAGGGAAGAGGAAGCGACCCATGAACAAGTGAGCAAATTTACTGATACAGGATATGAGAAAGCATATATGTAAGAGCTAGTTGGTAATCATAGGTGTTCAAGTTAACGATTAGTTAATGAGTAATTAAGTGTTGATAATTTGCTAAATGCAGTTATGTGATTATAAAATCAATCTTCCCTCTCAGAGTCATTTAAAACTCAAAGCTAGGAAACAAATTCTCACGCTGATACAAAAAAACAAACAAGCAAACAAACCACCAACTACCCAGCAAACTTTTTATAAAGTAAACATAATGGTAAGATGCTATTAATTTCACTCATTTCAATATTTGTTACTAGGTATTATTTTGTAGTAGGTTACCTTGGGGCACAACTTGTCTGCATGCATTGTAATATCCTGTGTTGTATCAATTATAACGAGGCACTCTCTAGCTAGCTAAAGGCATTAATGTGCTCTGTGTTCAACCCAGTGTCTCTGTATATCCCTGTCACATTCTACAAAAAAAAAGAAAAAAAAGAGTGAGAATATCTGTCTATCCTGGTACAGATTATGTTGGCAGGAACATCACAGAATCTATTCATCCTGCACCATATCTTACACTTATTTTATCTACGTGTATTTCTGTCGGATTAAGACAGTTAGGAGCACTGATGTTTCTGTACAAATATTTCAAAGCTCTGTGTATGGAGATTTGGTACTAACAGGGATGTGTTACAGAGATGGAGTGGCAACTCTTCGTAATTCATGCAAACACATGTTTGGGTTCAAAGCGTTGACAATGGAATGTCTAACATTCCACTACACTTCGGCACCGCTCTAGTTGCAAGACGAAGTTTGGAGACGAAGGACGCATTTCACCTTTCGTTGAATTACGAGCTTTATTTCACAGTAAGATTTTGAATGAAATGCTCTAATCGATTTAGAACAGTTTAGGAAAGAATTCAATATTATAAACATGTATTTCTAGTTTCTTTGTAAGGCGCAAATCGAAATGAAATGAAAATTAGGCCATCTTAAAAACCTAATATTTTTCTATGATGCGCACATTTGTGCATGTTAGTTTTCTATCTTTTAATCTGGGATATTTTGATCTTTCAAATAAAGTACTCTGCTAAAGCGTGTTCCAGGGTGTTTTTAAACTATTTGCTGTTAGAATTGTCAGGTTTACACTGCATTTTGATTCGCTGCTTCAATTCAAGGTACACAAATTCATTGTTGCCATCACATTGAAAGAGAGAGCAAATTGCAGTAGGGGCAAGTCTTTCCTGATGTGAGAGCGCTAGTCCCCATTATTGATGCTCTCTTTTGTCAAAGCACATGGGTAACACCTGTAGTTGAGCGCATAACTTCTCGACGGTGCCGCGCATGACTTCAAAGGAGAGCAGGAGTTTTCTCTCCTTTCTAACACCTCCCTGGTACTAACTGGCATGGTATATACTCTCAGGTTGCATTATGGGAAATATGCACAAATTGCAGGATTGTAACAGAGTTATAGCTAGGACCATGCTTCCCATTGTTCAAGGCATCAGTGGTAAGATGAACTTTGGAATGAAAAGAGATTATATGTCTATCAACACAGATAGAATTGTATGTCAGCCACCAACATGCATGTAGTATACAATGATACTGAGTGTTATCAGGTCAAAGCTGTATATTGCCTCAATAGGATATTTCCAGCAGTTTCTGTTCATAAAATGATTCTTGCTTCATTGGATTGACCTTGTTATGTTTTGCTCCAGTTTTGATTATCACTGATATTTGTCAATCAAAAAACCTTTGTGAGGACAGTTTTTTCCACAGTCTATGACCAATTAATGCATTTGTTTGACCACAGGGCATTGGTAGCTCAACTCAACCTCTTCAGCAAGTTCAAAGACCCAAAGTCTCTGTACCTAGAACCTGAGCTCAGGCAGCTCTACTTGAATGTAAGTTGTAATTGTGGCCCAGTACGTGTAGCTTTGGAAACTATTATGGAACACAATTTAGTGTGATTAATCATGGCACAATCCTGTCATTTCTCAGTATCAGAGCACCTTCTTCAAAACATCCATCAATGACAAAAGAATTCAAGTACCCTTTCTGTAACATTTAATGATAATAAATATGACTTTTAGAAAACCTTTCTGTTGATATTATTAAAGTGCATACTGGGTTTATGGAGCACAGTTTCCTGATGCTGCCTTTAATAGATATTCCGTGGATTTGCTTTCCTACTGTAGATGCTTGTCAATTGTGTAGATACTACATGACAAGGGAATGTTTTTAATGAGAATATTGGAAACTGCCTTCAGGGTTTCATGATGAGCTTGGGCATTTTCTGTTATTTCTTTTGAATATACCTGTAATGTATACACACATTCTGAAATTTTTCCTTTCAGTTAAACTGTTACAATTGTTATTTCTTTTGAATTTACCTGTAATGTATGCACACATTCTGAAATTTTTCCTTTAAGTTAAACCATTACAATTGTTATTACTAGTGTAAACTACCCCCCCCCCCAAAAAAAAAAAATAAAACTAAATGATAGAAACTTGAAAAACAAATCACATATCTACTTCTTTTTATGGAACTTGTTTTAGTTGTTAGCCAGTCGCAACCCTGATGTTCAAAAGGCTGCCCTTGCCTGTCTCTACACCTACAACTACAAGTATTTGAGTCCGTACAGAGAGAATCTGGACCAGCTGATGGATGATAAGTTATTTAGAGATGCCTTGGTCCACTTTGGGATTGACACGACATCTGGCATTGTGAAACCTGTAGACAGAGAGGGCCTGTTACCTGTGCTCCTAAGGTGAGGATCAGACAGTGTGTCACGTGAAATACATATATGCGACCCTGCACCACAAAACAAACAAAAAGTCACCAGATATGAAGTTTTAGTTAAGACCATATTCTGAAAGAGCGGACTTTAAGCTTTAAAATGATGTATAACTCAAATCAAATGGACTCTCCTAACCTATCTAAATATTGGAAAGAAAGCACAAACTCAGGAAAAGTGTGAACTGAGAACAGAGGCTCTGAAGTACAGTGTCTATTCAAGCGCTTAATCTTTACCAAACCTTGCTGGCTGTGCGATGAATGGGACAAAAAACAGGAAATAAACCACCAGAGTAACAACAATGAAGGGATTATCAGATTAAACTGAAATTAAGCATGCCTCATTAACACATTCTGTCCATAATTAATGCCAACTTTCAAAGCAGTAGCACTATCCTTTCAAAAGTTATTAGAGTTGAAAGTGAAGAATGTGTACAAGGTTTTTCAGAAATGAAAAAGGGATTCTAAAGACACACCTAATCACACTATTCTACCAAAAATGTTCAAGATAAACTGCTAAAAAAACATCCTTTCCCGCCCGTTTTGTGATACCAACGTTTAGCATAATGTAAAAGAAGACCTGCTCTTTCAGATAATATGAAAGAGTCAAGATCAGCTAGGTCGACCCATTTCACTTATTTTCAGTCCTCACGCAAAATCAGTGTGTGCGACTTTATGTTCGTTTTGTGGTGCACGGTCACATATTATACTGCCAGAATATCAATTTTGAGCTCTTGGTTTCTTTGCTAATTTTGCCTCTTTGTGATTAAATCTGCAGTAAGATGTTTTCCAGTTGACTGCACATGATAATCTTGTCCTTCTAGTTTGTTTGACTTGATGTAATTTTGTTCTATTTGTCATTTGTCATGATTGTTGGGTGGTTTTTTTTAGTGATATTAGGTGTCTTTGTTTTGTTTGTTTTGTTTTGTTTTCCCCTGGTGGCGTATGGTAGCCCCCAGTAGTATAACAGGAATCTCAGGCACTAACAATGTTACTGTTGTGGCACCACCAAGAGGAATATCAAAGATCACATTGCTACCTAATTTGATTCATTGCTTCTTTTGTTTTGTAATGTTTGTTTTTTTCTTTGTATCTTTCCGTACTTCTGCTAATGATAGTAAAAAATTATTGTCAGTTAATGCTATTTATGTGACGGTAGAGGTGATGCTTGTTACATTTCACAAAGTGTTGACTGCTACTCAGAGGTTTGTGTTTCAGTCATCACATTGTCACCCTTCTATCATATCTCAAGTTCCAAGTAGATTTAAATATGATTCAACAAAATCAAACGGTTTCTTGCTGACATCAAACTCCTGTACCCCAGAATCCTCTACGGGAAGATGTTGAGTAAGACGGGGCCAGGAACCCAAGGCAAGAGTGGCATTGCAACGAGGCGGTCCGTCATCTTGAGATTCATTGCTGGCTCCAGTGCAGCTGAGATGAAGGTCTTCATCGATCTGGTGTTGGAGCCATGCCAGCACCTCATCCAAGGTGACTGTCCAAGGATGACCTACAGAGGGCAGGGTATTTGTAGGGTGTGGTTGTTCCTTTCTCACACACCACTTCCTGTCAATATCTTGTATGCTGTGCAGGGGTAGGGACTGATGTTATTTACCCCAGCCCCATTCCTGCTTAGGATTAAATATTGTGTATCGTGTAGAGAACAGTGTGATGTAGATATTTGACTGTCACAAGTTCTGTGTTCATAAAGGAGAGTTTACAAAAATTCTGTGTAGTTGACAACAGATACTTAGTTTGTGTTTTCAGAATATTTGTATTGTAATTAACTAGTATGAAATATGTCTGTCAATATGAAAATGAATTTCAGGGACTTTTTGCCCTGCAGGTCTTATTAGTGATTTATCGTATTTTACTATTACCATGGTATTCATTGTGTGAATTGACAGCAGTGTGGAGAGTAAGAGCATAGACAGCAGTTAAATCCTCCTCAGACTTGCATTTGTGCTTGAAGATTTTCTCCCCAAGCATTTATCTCTAACTTTATTCCATCTTTTTATTTCAGACAACTTGAGTGAAATGCTGAGACTCTGGACAAGTGAAGATCCAGCTGCCATTGTTCCACTTCGCAAGCAGCTCAGGTAGAGCAGAAATTAAAGAGAGCTTGACCCTGGCTTTGAAATTTTGTGTAAATTGCTCAGTGGTTCATTGATAAATCTTCTAATTGTTGATATATTCCAAAGTGACACCATGCATAAGTCAGTGAATAGCACTATAAGTAATATTTTGGTGTCCTATTATGTTCATGAATCTTAAGTCCTGCAATGCACCATTGCCATTGGTAACTATGCAGTAACTTCCTCTTTCTACCCCACAATGACCTTGCTGTTGGTTCTCCTTTTTGAGGGTATTGAAAATGCTGCAAGGGTGATGATAACAGGCATGATATCTGTAGATTTAAATCTGATTTCAGATTTTTTTTCTCAAATCTATACACATTTTGCTTTTTCTATGTATCAAAATCACCTAAAAATTTTGATTTCTGATATTTTCAACAAACCTCAATATCATCCCTGTAATGAATTCATTATCAACGTTCACCCAATGATGAAATATATAGGAAATATATCTATTTTTCTGTTCAGTACCCTTGATACCATCGGAGTCATCTTCTCTAAACTGGGTCACCTAATTGACCCCTACCTATCACTTCTCCTGGGCATCATTACGTGTGCAGTTGCCAGCTACAACACACTCCTCTTGCAGCGTAATGAGGTAAGTATTGTGAAATGGATTAAGTTCATTTGATTTGACAGAAGTGATGGTTTGTGTCTGTCAAAGGATCAGCTGAGTCTGAATATGAACACAAAATGGCCATGAGGCACTACAGAAAAATTTGATTGCAAAGCAGGTAAAAGGGGCTGTACAGTATTGGTTGAGATGGGGATTCATGTTTTTTACATTCCTAAGTGAGATAATGAGAAACCTCTTATGAAATATGAAAGAGCATGTAATTTTAAGAAGGATTCAATGTTTATTTGATGAAAATTGGTTTTTAGATGGCTGAGATATCCAAAAAAGTGATAATAATAAAAGACTACAGGCCACGCCTTTTATTAGGATCTCTTTGTTTCACCTTGGTTTTGAATATCTCAGCCATTTCAAAACCGATTTCCATCAAATAAACTTTTGATACCCCTTAGAATTGCATGCTCTTTGACATCTCATAGAGTAGTTTCTGAATATCTTGCAAAACATTAAAAGCTAAATCCTCACCTTGACCACAACTGTACACACCCTTTAAAGGCCATTTTTAAATATTGTAAAGTAAGTTCATCAATAGAGCAAAATAAATCCTTTGCTATGATACTTCACTTGTTACATAACAAGGAATATTCTTGAAGTTATTAAAGATATCCTATATTTTCTTATTGTTTTCTTTGTTTTCAGCAGCTTTAATTGCAGATATCTCAAATCAACACAGATGGAGTTAATTCATTTTGCGATCGAACTCTTCAAATATTTTCAAGCTCAATTTCAATTAATAATAATCAGCGTAATCAGTGAGTGGAAGAAACTATTCAATATATACCTATTAACCTTTTAAATAAAATATATGAAATGATGCAAACATTGTAATCTTGAACTGCACATTGGTAGATACCAAAGGGGAGAAGTATCAAGATTTATGTAACTTAAAAAACTTTACAAAAAGACCCAGACCCGGCAGCATGGGGATATCATGGAGAATTACAACTGGAGTCAGCTGTTACTGATGAGCATACGCTTTGATGCACATATTCGCTGATGGGCACTATCTGGGGGACTTAGAAGGAACCATGGTGGGCAGTGAATGAAGAGCGATTCAGTTGGACCACCCATATTCCCACTCTAGCTACTTAGTCTCTAAAGTTATTTTCCCTCCACATCCAATTCCATCATTTTACCACCACAGCTGGTACCATTCTGCATCACACAACTGAAGAATCTTCGTCAGACAGGAATCTGCCGTCTGATTGAGTTCTTTGAACGGTTTGAAGAGTATCCCTTCACCGCCCTTGAAGTGGAGACCATTTTTGAAGCAGTGGTCTTTCCTCAGGTTGGGAAGCTGAGTAGTGACAGCTCCACTGGCCCCACCCCTGTCTTGAGACTTGCTCACTGCTGGAGTCAGTATGTTAGGTAGGGCAGCTAGTTCTTTTGTCATCCATTTTCTATGATAACTGGAGAATTCATACATTAAATTTATTCATCGATTTAATTTACAGTGCACTCTTAAGTACTAATACCAGCATTTGCTCCTATTCTTTAATTGGGATAATATCACACTGAAGTATTTTGCATTTTTCTTATCTAATGAAGTAGTGAGTATAGAGCATTATGATCCTTTTCTGTAGCCCCAATGAGAGTGCAAGAAATTCTTTGTTGATGTTTAATCTTTGTCCTTTTGCTAGAATGTCCAACCACAAAAATGAATAGTTTTATGTTTTTAGTAAAGAACTTTGCCAGTAGATGTAATGTGAAATGCATGCCTCATTGCTTACATGCTACTTCATTTCTAGGTACCATCCCCTCCTCGTCAAGCCACACCCAGATGACAGAAATCTGACACTCCTAGATCAGGCAATGGTGCTCCTGACCATGCCCAAGGTTGGGAGCGCAGTGGTTGCTATGGTGATGGAGATTGTTGAAAACCTCCTGACACAAGAGGAAGAAGAGGAGGGAGAAATGGATGGAGAGAGGGATGGGTGTGATTTCATTCCAGGGGTGTCTTTAGACTCTGTCGAAGAGGGCCCCTATGGGGGTAAGTGTTTCAAAGACATTGACGTAATTTCAGGAGAAAGGATGGTATTATGGATGACACCATCATTGATCCTTTGTGAATTTTTGTATACATGACATAAAACCTAATAACATTATCATGAGAACTGATCACTACTATTATGTGTCAAGCTATGATTTTTTTTTTTTGTTAGTATGTGTGCAGTTTGGCAAGAGAAAATAAGAGATATTGACACAGGAAATGCGGCATGCATATTCTTTGGAGGAAATGTGATGTAGACAGAGCATATAAGCTTGTTTCTACACAATAAATATTTATATTAAAGGCAATAGTGTCAGCATTTCTGAAAGTTGAAAATGGTTTGGAAACGGAAACAAAAATACCTCAATTGTCCTTCATTTCATCAGTGAATCACAAAATTGAATGCATTTGTACAATTACAGGCTGATGTATGTACTGTACATTTGCAATCCCTAGAATTGCAGCATGTCTGGTTATATATAACCAGATGTAAGTTGTCAGTAAGGCAAGAGCCATTATCTATTATAAGCTCCCATGGTGTCATCAGCATGACTGCTGCTGTGAATGCTGGTAGAGTCACATAAATCACATGGGAAGACGTTGCTCACATGTTGCTTTCCATACAGCAAAGCTCAACATAGGAACTCGCATGCTGCTGCCGTATGTCCCTGTGATTTTGAGCCACTTGAAATCAGCCATACAGATCAAGCAGGTTCCAACACTGAAGGCTGCACCTGTTCTTCCGGTCAAAGAACTTGGTATCCTCTACAAGTGAGTAATTCCTCCAATAACTTTGTACATCCCTTCCATTCCTCTCTCTTTGTATCTATCTATCTATCTGTGTGTGTCTCTCTCTCTCCCTCTCTGTCTGTCCGTCTGTGTGTCTATCTATCTATGTAGTTATCTATCTAGCTGCCTATCTATCTATCTATCCAGCTTTGTGCAGTATTTTTGTATATCAGTTCAATCTTTATTTTATTCCTTCTCTTATTTCTTGTTCATCCTTATCATGTCAGAATTCATTCCCAGGAAGGCCAAGCTAATAGATGAATGAAACAGTAAATGTTTACTTATGTGGAATTTGCAGTGCATTCCATATCTCCTGTTTTCTTAGCATTTTAACTGCTCCTGATATTTTGAGGTTGAATGATATTGTTAATCCTAGCATTTGTTTAAAATATATAAATTGCAAGATAGGATGTTATTTTACTTGATAAACATTTTAATTGTGTAGTCCATTAAGAAGATAAATGAACCATTGCGTGAAGAATTAAAAAAATCCCAAAACTTCTGGACATCTTCGTGAAGCCAATACACTTCAGATTAGAAAGAGTAGCAGTCTACCCCAGGCTCACAGGTCAAACCAGTGTAAAGGAAATTGAAAGCCAAGTTTAAATGTGGATTGAGTGAAAGCAGCAATATTAGTAGAACACATCAGTGAAAGTTTGAGGAAAATCAGACTATCCATTCAAAAATAGCAAATCTTTAAAGTTTTGGTGCTGCCATCGTTGGTCAAGAAGACTACTACTGTTCATGATGTAATTGTAGACACAATATGAAGTAAACATAGGAAAATTCAACATATTTTCACTTTTCTTGCATAATGAAAAAGCTCTTGACTTTCCTTCAGAAAGCAGGGGGAATGATATTACCCCTAACATATGTCAGTAACAAGTTGATGGAATGTTTACTTTACATGAACAATTTTCTTTATATTGTTGTCCAGAATGACGTCATGAGCCATAGTACCAGTAGTCTTCTTATCCGGCGATGATGGCACCGAAACTCTAACAAATCATACCTTTTGAACAGATTGTCTAATTTTCCTCAAACTTTCACTGATGTGTTCTACTGGCATCGTTGCTTTCACTCAATCTTCATATTGTATATTTCAGTTTCAGTTTCCTGTAAAGTGTCCCTGGATAGGACCCGAGTGCATTATTCTTTAACCCCAGACTCTCAATAGACACCAGGATGTAGCATGATGGATACAAGAAATCAAGTGAAGACATGCCTCGCTGAGATAAATAACATTTGTCATGAGTGCTGAATGTCTGATTTTCTGGACCTACATTGTATGATTCAACTCCTGGTATATTCTATAACCATATTCTTCACAAAGCTGTTATGGTAATGATGATTCTTATGACATATTCTCCATACCACAAATGTTGTATATTGCACAGAAGCCATTGCTGTTTTCACCTGTCATCTTTTCTCTCTGGCTTCTCTACAGGATTAGTGTCTTTGCTCAGGCCTCTGAGCTCTGCTCATCACTGATTGGTCTCCTCCTACCGTACCTCCAGAAATCCTCATCAGTTCCACAGGTACACTTTGCTTCTCATTGTGGCATATGGTCTGATATTTTTAAACTCTTACTGATAAGGGACTCTCGACTTGTCATGTCATGATGGCATCTTGTCAAATTTTCACCCACCTTTTTTTCCTATTACATGCATATGTTGCAATATTATATCTCTTTTTTTTTTTCTTTTTCTTTTTTGCAGAAGTCATAAAATCAGCACTCAAAACATGAATGTGCTAGGATCTGTTGGTAAAACATGAGTAAAGGAGTAGTTCAGACATGTTAATGATATGAAATAATTTATCTCAAAAAGAAATAACTGCAAGAATATGACGTTGCTATTGAAGTATTGACGTAACTTGTTGCACAATGCTGAAATTTGAATCCCCTACCCCTTTTGACTTGAGTTATGTGAAGAATCTACATACAACCCATCTTCACTCTCCCTGTACATGTAGGTCACCCCAGGTTTTAAAGCTATGTGTATTTTGTTTGAATGCATTCTTTCAATATCCCTGCAGGGTACAGATGTGGAGATCCTTACCACAGTGAGAAATCTTATGAAGCTCGTGGATGATCCTGGTCAATTCCTGAGGTACAGTTACTGTCCATTTCCCCCAAACCTGGTGCACAATATTGACAAGAGAAACTACATATACTTAGCGAGGAGGGGTTGATCTTCTAAGAGAGAATATGGAGGAGCCAGCAGAGGCCATTGGCCCTTCTTAATATTTTATATATACATTTAAGAATACACTCAAGAGAGGGAGAGAGAAGAAAAACAACAAACAAGCAAACTATGGTGGGAAGATGAAACATACTGCAGACAATAAAAGTATTTGGTTAAATTTCAGTGGATACTAATTATTCATCAAATATCTTTTATATTATGCTTTAGATCCATTGATCCTTCAGTCATTAACAGTAAAAAAGATTTCTGAAAAGATTTCTAAAAATGACATGATACATTAACAATTATCATAGCAGTATGTGTCCATTTGTCATTGTAAAGGAATATAAAACAAACAAGCTGATTCCTTTTTGTGGGAAATATATAGATAAATGATGTAGAAGAAGGAAAAGAAAGGGAGAAAGCAGGCAGGCAATGGGAAGGAGTGAAGAGAACATAGCAGAGGTGAGAGAAGACAGAAAGAAAGTGTATAGAACACATTTTCTGCAAACCATATATGCCCATATTATGCTTTCTGTTTAATTTTAAACTTATCAGTCTTTTTATCAATCTTTGATTAATCATCAATTTACATATCTGTTTTTTTATTTTGCTTTGTTCGTGTATGTGTGTGTGTGTGTGTGTGTGTGTGTTTTTGACCAAGGAAGAGGATGTCAGGGATATCATACACATTTCATGTTTTTATCTCATACTATTGATAAAGAAATGTATAGAAAATGATACACCATACAATATATTTTTCCCTGATGATTGCTAAGCTGATTAAATCATGCGATGATTATTGCTTGACTTTCCTGTGGTACTTAGCGTACTGTCAAGACTCCTGTACTGCCTCACGTCAGAACCAGCCCGAATGGTCCTGGTCCAAGTCTTCTCCGCCATGGCAACACGGGATCCATCTCTTGATGAGATCACACGCACAGTGGCGCGTCTCAATGCGTGGGACAAGAAGCACTTAGGGGAGCCAGACTATGAGCTGCGGCTCAAGGCATTCAAACGGGCCAATCAGAAGTTGGCAGATGAGGACAGTCTGGACCTTCGCTTCTTTTCTCCAATAATCCACAACTGTTTCTACTTTATTCTGAAGGTGAGCTGAGAATGAATGTGTTATGGCATGTTGACATGGTGTTGTGATGGGACAAGGTTTGGTCAATACTTTCAGTGCAGATAGAACTCTTATTGAAGCTCCAAAGAAAAGTGCAGTTTTGCACAATAAACAAGATCATTTCAACTGATTGATGAATTACCCTTCATTGATGTAAATAAGCACTGAACTAATCAGTGTTCAGAAGTAGCCATAATAAAAATCATGGGCACACATACTCAAACAGGATTTGAATTTACGACCTTCCGATCACCAGACAAGCGTCTTATCCACTAGACCACTGAGCTTCTGCCCGACCACCAGTGGTGGTTCTAATCCTTATAGCATGTAGGGGTTACTGCATATTTATTGAAATAAATGAAATTCTTTCATTGAGTTGTTTTTATTGCAACTCATTGACAAATTGCCCTACATCAATGTAAATAAGAATTAGAGCCAGCACTGGCTGTCAGACAGAAGCTCGGTGGTCAAGTGAATAAGACACCTGTTTTGTGATCAGGAGGTCATAGGTTTGAATCCTGTCGGTGTGCCGATTAATTTGGTGCTTATTTACCTCAATGTAAGGCGAATTGTAAATCAGTTGCAATAAAAACGACTTCATTTAGTTAACTCAGACAAGATCATGCTCTGTATGACACACAAATGTATAGCGTACATGCACATCAATGTTTATTTTAAAGGGTATCTCAAGGATTTTATGACAGATAATCACTCTTGAGCTTATATTTGTAATTTCAAAATTCACTCTGACTCTAGAGAAGGACATTTGTGCAATCTTCTACCAGGTTAATGCTCTTTAATAGTCCACTACTCAATACAATTGATGTACAAGAACTATGATCAGAGATTGAAATACTGCTGGCTACTGCGTGCACCCAGTTGCAACTGTTGTAGTGCGTGCATGAAAACATAGCAAGTCAATATGTACTGTACACGTGTGCTTGCAGCTGATTTCTGTTGATAGACTGGACCTGATAATTCAGAAGCTAGAGGCATTGAATGGAGGCATATCATTAAAATGCAAGAGCAGACAAAATTCACACATTGACTTTATATACTCTATTAAGTCTATCCACGCCAAACAGAGATAAACATAGTCTCCCTTAACCATGGCAGTCCCATCTACAGCAAGACTGATTATGATGTTACTGAAGCCCTCACCATGTTTTAATAATAATAATGATATTGTGGCTACTTGTATAGTGCACAGGTCCACTTTTCAGTGCTCATGGCGCTTCAAAAATAAAAAGATATATATACATGCATATACATGTTCAAACATGTCAACAAAGAAGAAAATGGCAAACAAAAAACAAATATACACCAAGTAAAGAATACAACTACCAATTAAAAATAAAATATTGTTCTGAACATCAATGACATACAGCAATTACAGTCCTCAGTGTGAGAGGAATAGATAAGTTTTAAGTTTGGATTTGAATGTTTCTGTAGATGACAGTTCCCTTAACTGAATAGATAACTGATTCCACAATTTTGGTTTCATAACGGAGAAAGCATGATCACCCCATCCATGTTTTACTCTGGGTGTTTGGAGTAACAATGCATCTGATGAGGAACGTAGACTTTGTGTCGGATTGTATTTTTGAATAGAATTACTTAGGTATAAGGGGGAAAAAGAATGAACTGAATGATGTACTGATAACAGAGTCTTGAAAATAATCCTTTTTTCTACAGGTAACCAATGTAAGGAACGGAGAACTGGTAATATGGAATCAAATTTATTAGTAAAAGTTAACGATCGGGCAGCAGAATTTTGCAACCATTAACCCTAACCAGGCCGGGCTTTTTTGGGTGTTCTGTGGCCGGGGAGGGGTTGATTCAACCCCCCCTGAGATCTCGACCGTCGATCGCACAATCACCATGAAATTTGGCACGTGCAATTACCTGTGGCGTAATCTACCAAGCTATACAAAAAGAAATGGAAATTTTTGTCTTAGTAATTAATTATGCTATGTACATGTATATGCATAAAATCATACATTTTGCTCTAAATCAGAAATTAAAGCTCCTAGAATCCTAATTTTTGGTGAAAACATTCTTTGTAGCATTCCTTACAATGTACTTGAAAAAAAAAATTGGTATCAAAATCAATTTCTTATGTATTTTATTGTGTTATGAATTTCGTATGTATTTCTTTGTTTTTTCGACCTTTTGTTAGTTCATTTTTTCCACAAAATTTATGACAGAAGCTATTTCAAGCATAATTATGCTAAAATTAATTAGTTTCATCCTATGAAAGTGAAAATAATCATATCTTTATGAATAAGAAGGGAAAACTCCGTTTGCATAGACTTTATACACAAAAACGTCATGCAGCGTCGTAACGGTATGCGCGATTTTCGCGAAAATGGTGTCAAAAGATGCGCGAGACTTGAAAGTAAAAAGTCAGCGAACGGCGCGATAAAAAAATTTAGCATGGCGAAATTTAGGGTTAAAGTTTGGTGACATCTTTTTTTTTTTAAGATTACACAAGAATGAATTCGAAAAATCCAACTGAGAAGAAATCAAAGCATGAATAAGTATCTCAGCTGCAGATTTAGACAAATATTTCCTTATGAAACTTGAATTATGCAGCTGATATCGAACATTCCGCAGAATTTGAGTTACATGACTCTGTCATCTCTGCAGATGTCGATGTCTCAAATTGATAACAAGAATTGTATTTAGTACTGTGCATCAGATTTCATGAGTTATAACTCTGTTACAATATTAGTACCTGTATAACTCTATGAAAAATTATGAAGTCAAAGATTTTTTTGTTCATACATATAGTATCCTTTGATAAAACTCACAGATAGAAGACATGTCAATGAGAGACAATGCCAGCCATCTGTTGACAGAGGTGATCAGCAAACTTCACAGGAGTGGCCGTGAAACAGCAGCTTTTGTAACCGTCATAGAGCACACTTTCATCCCAGCATTGAGGGACGGAGTGAGAGCAAAGACAGAGGTCAGCCCCTTTCTTCGCTGTGTTGGTTGTATAATTCAGTCCTTAAGAGGGCAGTCATAACTTTGGCTGTACAGTTATTTTGAATCATAGACAGGATTCATTCATTGATGTCACAGTACATCACAGAAATGTGGGCATGTGAAAACACAGTGGGTTTTATCCTTTCATTGGGAGAAATGCAAGAGGCATATGTTGACTTATGGTTCACCCATCTGTCTATTAGTCTATTTATGTTCTTTGATGATGCATAAAATTGAGCAGATAGATTGGGTTATCGATATTATTGTTATGAAGCAATTATTTGACAAGTGTCCATACTTAACATCAATATCTCATAATGTTTGAGGTCAGTCCAAGAATTGAATTGTACTTCAGAGGTATTACACAAAACCATAACTTCAGAAACTTAAATAACAGTAATAAAGTATATAAATGATATGAAGACTTTATGTGAGTGCCCTATGCCCCAAAACGTTGCCACAAATGTACTCCCTCTTGTACGTAAAACTCAGTCCTGTTTAAGATCCCATTTCTCCAATGGCAATAATGCTACTCAGTCAAGGCCACCATCAAAGTGATAAATGTTGTTTCTTGTCTATCAATTCATGTAAAATATATGTACACATATCACAGGCTGCACGACACGAGACAGTTGCCATTTTGTCCCAGCTGGTGAAGGCTTTCCCAGAGCATCCTCACTTCGCAACCATGTCAGTACTCCTTGACAAGGATGTCGAGGTTGACTTCTTTGAGAACATTAGACACATCCAGGTAAGATTCAAAGCTGTTTATTTTCTAAATCCAGTGTCAAGTGGAATTTAGATCTTTTCTTGTGAGAAATAAAATCCATTGTTTATAGGTTGATAAAAACCTCACTATATGTAAGACATTATTGAACTTATTTTTTTATACATATACTGTATCTAATTCTTACCTTTCCCAGCACCACCGTCGCATGAGGGCACTGCGCCGCCTCTCCAAGCAATGCCAAGAGGGGGCGCTTTCCGACAAGGCCATCCAGCACTTTCTGCTCCCTACTGCAACCTCCATGATCTTTGACCCAGAGGTCGCCAAGAACATGAACCTCGTCGTGGAAGCCATAGCAGCTGTGGGGGCCATGGCTAGAGTGTTGCCATGGCAACAGTACCTCCGTCTCCTTACCCAATACCTCAGGCTTCTGATGAAGAGTTTGGAGTACCAGAAGATTGCTGTCAGGTTAGTGATACATGTACACTCACACAGGATCAAATGAAATCAACTTGAAATCAGAAAAACTCTTTGCAGGCATAAAGGCACACAGACATGTTCGTGGAACTACAGTATTGTTTGTTGTTTCGTTTTTGTTTTGTTTTTGTTGTTTTTTTTATGTGAAAGGGCATTGTTACACCCAGAAGTGATGATTGTCACCAGATTATGTGATATTGTCTACATTACACTACACTGTCTATTGAACACAACAAATTCCATTTTATTGTTATTTTGGTTGGTTCTTTTTTATCATATCTTTGCAAAATACTGGGATGATGCTTGTTGAATTTTATTTCTTATTATTGTTGTAGGTTTTGCTAATTTTCAGGTGATATTGATAACATATAATGTTTGTCATAGTTTTGTGTGTTTTTGCTTTTTGCTGTTTCAGGTTGATTGTAGCTGTCTTGGATGCTTTTCATTTCGACCTCTCACAGTCAAAGGGACTGGATGAGAAGTCTAGCTATCGTGGTAAGTAGTGCAGCTGTGTTTTGGTTAAAGGACACATTTCTGCCTTACTATGATAAACAAGCAGAGAAAATTGGCTTTGAAGTTTGAGTATTTCCTTTTTATTTGGCTTTAGAAGTCATTAAACTTAAGTTTGGCAGTTAGCTTTCATCTAGAATATTCTGTATGCTTATGAATTCTATTATCTGATAATTTTCTTGTCTCAAACTTGTCCATTGTTATATTTCAAATTTATATATTTATTCACATACATGCTTTTGCCTAGTCATACACTGTATATACGGGTACAGCAACCCATTTTACTTGGCATTTTTTAGGTGGAAAAGCAAAGATAAGGGTACACCTTTCTGCCAAATAATTGATAGCAACATAAGAGTAATTGTTCAAGCTATGTCGAGACACACCCTTTTACCCAAATTTGTCAAACAATATACCCTTCTGCTGATTCATGTGGCAAAAGGGTGTGTTATCTTAGCCCTTTTGCCCAATTTCCAAGCACTCTCTTATGTATTGATTAATTTGGCAAAAGGGTGTACTTAAGTATCTGGCATATGCCCTTCTACCTAATTAATAAATGCTGTGCCCATGTAAATTCATGGGTGTTTATCCAGATATGCCTTTTTGTCAAATCATGAAGGTATTGGAAACTGGATAAAATTATGAGATAATATTATTGCCTGTAATTGTTGTAAGTTGTGTATTGTTTTGTTTCATTGTACTTTGTTTTTGTAAAAAGATGATTAATTTGATGGCCCAGACTAGGAAGCGCCTTGCATACCTTAGTTGATAAAGCTGTGTTTCCATACTAAGCTCAACATCCATAGAGTCAAGTTAAACTCAGGATAATGCTAAAGTACATGTATATCATGTATTCTCCCATCCAGTGTTAAAACTGTAGTCTGGTGAAGGGCAGAGTGAGTGTGAGGTTTTGATTTCTAATCTGAATGCATTCTAATGCAAAACATGCACACAGAGTCACAAGAGGTTAGTGCTTTTCAAAGTTCATGGCGTAGTTGGCTACAAGAATGTCACTTACAGTACTGGCTTGTGTGTAAATGCTGTCTGGTAGCAGTATTTGAAGCAAACAGAAGGGATTTATATCAGAATTATTAGAATTGTTTGTGTTTTGTTTATTTTCTGCACTAGAATCAGGGATGGAGCTAGGGACCAAGGAGCTTCAAGGGGAGACATATGACACTGTAGTGGCAGGAGAAGAAGAGGAGGAGAAAGATGATATTGATGATGATGGCAAAGATGGAGATGAAGATGGAGTACGTGAGGGAGAGGAAACTGGTGCTGACAGTGGCATTGAGGATGAGAAGGACAAGGAAGATGAGAAAGGTATCGCCATGGCAACCAGAATTCATCGCACCATTGCCCGCAGCATCCTACCTCAGCTGCACAAGATCATTACAAAGAAGGTAGGTTATCAGTTTCTGGACTGAAAATCTCAAGTGTGCACTTTTTATCATAATTCTCTTAGCCAGCATCATGCCTTTTTCAGTCTGTAAGAGTCATTGTTGTGGCATAATCAATATACACTGATTTTTTTTTTTAATGTTACTTTGCAGTATACAGTATATATCTCTGTGTCTTCTGTATATTCATTTTGCTATTAATGTACATATTTTAATCAATATTATTCAGGGCTCCATAGAAGACCACTACTTATTGATAAATGGGCTGCCCTGAAAAAAAGATTATGAATAAATGAATTAATAGATAGATAAACAAATAAATATGTTTAGTGCCCTTTCTAATCTATGAAATGAGATGTGACAGAGACATCTCTGGGTATGTGACGAGCCAAGTCGAAAACCACAATAACTGGTCAGTCAATAATTCTGTAGGCAAGATTAGAGCAAAGAAGAATCTCAGTCTGAGATAGCCATTTAAACTTGGTGTGTAAATGATAGAAACATAATTCTCTTACTATGGAAAAACACTAAATGCAACTGTCATAGTCTGGATGTTATATAGCACAGGAAGTACTTCAACTTTCTATTTAGAATAACTAAATAATCAGGCTTCATTTACAAAAGTTGCTGTGACAATGTCCAAACAACATTTTGCGAGGACCATTTCAACAGGCAGGGAAAAAGAAAAAGTGACCTCGACGTTACCCGGACGTTGTTGCGTAACAAGGCTCTGTTAAACAGGGCTGTAGATTTATATACATTGTACCGACAGTCTATACAGCCACACACTTGTGTCTGTATCATCCAACCACACAAATCACAAAATAGATTTTGTACCTGTTTGTATCAACCGTTCACTGTTGCATCCAAGGGTTGAAGCAGATCAGTGCATGTAGCAGGAACATGCATGAGGAGAGCTCACATCTGCCTGGTTTGGTCACATACTTCCTCTCAAGTATTGGCCCAGAAGAAGTCATTGTAGGGGGTGAAGAGCTGTGGAGTTGTTGTTGCATGCATCTTAGTTTGACATATAAGGCTTCTATGATTGTGTCTAGGTAATGGAGCATTTGTTGCTCATTGACCAGTGAGACTTTTGTGTGCCAAAAATCCCAATCCTCAGGAAAATTAACTTCAGGGTAACATTTGTCTGTGTTTCCCTGATAAAGGACTTGCTGTGGCAAGAAGTCTCTTGCCAATGAGCTGGCAAGAAGTCTCTTGCCAATGAGCAGGCAAGAAGGGCCTTGTACAGTCTCTTGTCATCAATGCTTTTCAAGGACACCTGGCACTGTCTCCTTTGTTCAAGTGTCCATTCTCCTCTGGGAACAAACTTACACCTGTCTGATGCCAGTTAAGGATTAGTTCATCTGGGACTTCATGTAGTCTCATGTGATGCCCAATCCTCAGCCTGAATTCCCCCCTACCCCAACCTGTTCACAATTGTCTGGCCTTGTTTTGGGGCCTTCAGTGTCCTGTCACTTGGTGAATCCCATCCTATTGAGCTGTGACCTTGCCCATGTCTTGTCCAAAGAGCAGGGCTCTGCCAAAATATGAGATTTTTTGTTCTTGAGGAGACCACAAGTGCTAGCAAGCACAATTTTACGTATACCAAACTGCACCTCCTACTTGTCAGATGCCAAGTACAATGTGTGTATGCTTTCACATCATGGTCTTGTACTTTGTCAAGCAAAAGATGTGGACTTCCATTGTTATTCAGGAGCTTTCTGACTTCAGCGTGGGGACTCCTGCTAATCACTTTGATGTAGTCAGATCTCACACCACGCATGGTGCTTTTGGAGTTTGGGCTGGCTAGAATTCTAGGAAACTTTTTACATGCCGCTGCTGTTCCATTTTCAGCTGCAAAGCATCCAGTTTTGGCCCTTAATTCTGCTGAGTAGACACCATACATGCCCCGCTTATTACCAGCCTTGCCGTCATCACACTTATGCGATGCTTCTCTAGTGCCACCTCCCAAGTCCTTCACTGCTTCATTAATGGCCCTCATACTTGCTGGGTCCAGACCATGAGTAGCACTATCAGTAGCCTTTGGTAATAATGGCTGGTTTTGTTCACCCCTGGCCCCCTTGATGGGCTTGTGGGCTTCCAAGATAGTGGTACATCGTAATGCATTCCATTCCACTAAATCACAACCACAGAAAACTGTGGTCTGGTCTTACTAAAAAATATGTGGAAACAAATTAAAACACACTATATTCATAAAGATTCAATTTAATAAGTGAAGCACAACATCACTAACACTGGAACATCATTAATGTTTTTCATATGATCAGTGTGTTATATTAGCTTGAAATTATCTGATTATTCATTACAGCTCATCCTGCAATGAAGAAATCAATTTTTATTAATATGAATTGTAAAAGTTAAGAATGAATTCATAAACATGATAATAGGTAGTGCAAGAATATGGAAATCTCAAACTTACTTTGCTCTTCTGATCTCCTGAGGGCTTCCACCCACCCCAGACCTTGCTTGCTTTTCTTCCTTTCTCATTATTCCAGATTACCCCAATGTGTTAACATGTCCAAACACTTTTCAACTTAGTATTCTAACACCCAAACTGTTTCGTGAAAATATCTCATACAAATCACATATTGCATACAAGTTATCTTTTGCTTAAGATAGCAAACATATAGAATTATAAGTAAAGATGAAAGGGACTATAATTTTGGAATGCATGTACATCACTGGGTAATATTTCAAGGCTACCCTGGGAGCTCATGAAAATTAACATCTCTTTTAGCTGTATACTTCTAATTTCTTGTTATTGTTTTAGAGAATAGCAAAATGAGTATCTTTCAGAAGATTATACATTTAAAAGAACAGACTTCTACAAAGACAATCATGAACATGTGCACCTGGAACAGATCACTGTTAGAAGTGACTGAAAGCCTCAAATTTTCTTATGTCCCTGCTGTGTCATCTTCGTATTTCTGTTGACACCACGTAGACAAGAAGCGAAGGAGAGCACAAGAAAGCAAGAAACAGAATGGCGGAAGACGAGGAAGTCCTGAGGGTTCCCATAGCTCTGGCTGTCATCAAACTCCTTCAGGCTTTGCCAAAAGAAACCATGAACCAAAATCTGTTCAGGTGAGTAGTCAACCTGGAAATGACTGTAGTTTAATATTCATTCTAACTTGATACTGCCTGCGGAAGTAAGAATCCATCCAGGGGCCTGTCCTTTTGGTCTACTAACAAATGTAGCTTCAACTTAGAAGGTTGCAGTTACCAGATTACTTCTACTCACTTTATCAAATGTCAGCTCAGTGTGCTTCCTTGAAAATACTGTGTGCTTACTTTTCTTCCCCGACATCTTGAAGTGAGAACATTTGCGTGATGAAAATTTCACAGAGAATGACCACAAATACATCATTTAAACATTCTGTATATGTCACTGTTTTAATTATAAGGCTAATACCTTAATGTATTAATATACATCATTGCTTTGGGCTTTCTTTCACTTCTCAGTGTTCTGTTGAAGGTGTGTCAGATGCTGCGTAGCAGGGCCATAGATGTCCGGAGTGTGACCAGGGAAACCCTGGTGAAGATCCTGGACTCCCTTGGTGTGGGGTACTTTGGTTTGATCCTGAAGCAGCTGAGGAGCAGCCTAACCAGGGGTTACCAGGTGTGTCACCTATGCACAAGTCTTGCAATAAATAAAGACAAGTACTGGCCTTTTAGCAGCAGGTCTGAGTAGTCAGGATGGTGAAGACAGCTATGATTCCGATCATGATATTGATTCCTCTTGATACTGAAGATTGATATAAATACATTGATATTTCTCTCTCTTTCTTTTTAACTAATTTGATGAGAATTTCTCAAGCAAACATTTTAAAGCTCTTCATAGTTAGTCTATAGACTGCAAAGTTGTGAAGTACAGCTTTATGAATGTTTCGTTTACTCCGGATGAGGAATAGGTACCTTCATTCTCTGAGCATCGCCATAAAACTCATCCCATCGAAGTTCCAAATGTTGATCTGTGTTCACGATCTACTCATTGACTCATGGGTCCGTTGTTGGAATTGTTTTCTCGGAGAAACATAGTATGCAATTATTTCGGTATGTATATGCAGCGGTTAACACCATCGCTCATAGTCACAATGATGTGTACAAATTGAGTAGTGTTTACATCGTTTGTGTAGTTTAATGGCGCTACAAATCTGAATGATTTAGTAGGCTTTGTATAGTGAATCAGACTGTAAGCTGAACCAGACAGTCAGAAGTACATGTATATTAGCAAATTATAGATTGTGCACAGTTGTCTTTCGTGCTTGCAGTGCAGGGAGCATTTTAGCATGTTAACCTCGGATGGTTTTCATGGACAGAATAGCAGAGGAAGAAAAAGAAGGTACAGGTGTAAGTGTTGACCTGTAATAAACAAATGTGTATAAAACACTCTATTCTCCCTCAAGCTTCATGTACTGGGATTCACTGTACACATGCTGCTGAAGAACATGGCCCCAAGACTCAAGCCTGGAGACCTAGACAGCTGTTTGGAGTCTCTACTACAGGTAATACGCCTATTCAAGTGTGCCAGTCTAGTGCTTTACTCTTTAGCCCTCTCATCACCAACATCTCAACATTGGAATGCTATATTATTTCACTGCGTGTCCTTACAAAACAAAGTGAGAAACCCGTGCAGTTCGTAAGTGACAGTTCGTTCATGATTGCTAGAAGCGTCAGACGTATCACTTTTATGCTGGGATATTTTGAAGAATTTACAATAGTCTTGTCCAAAGGTGTAACAGAGTTAAGCTTGCTTATGTGATGATTCTGCTGTATAGACGTTAGTTGATAACTCGAGTACCATATTATGAGATATATGGGAACACAAATCAGAAATCCAGGCGGTTTAGCTTCAGTATAGTGCAGTGAAATAAAATGGAAATGGGTAAAGATCACAAACAAACAGTGAAGTACAGAGAACTTTTGAAGCATATGAAGGCAATTTAGAGTCACATGTACTTGTACACAGACTTTATGAACAAATGCTCCATCCCTCACAGGTGTACATGTAGCTCATTATCACTTAAATTCTCACAAGATGTTTGTTCAAGTATTGTATGGATGGGACACCCAAGAATTTAACATTTAAGTATCAATAGCACCCTTACTCCATGACTCAAACTGGTGGAGGTGGTGATGTCAGCAATCCTGTGAACTCTTAATCATGTGCAATATATGTATCAATACTCTTTAAACCACCAATCAGACAAAGAAATTATTGTCACACCAGGAAAATATACAAATTCATACTGTCATGATTGCATTTTAACATTTGATCAGTGCTACTTCGGACTTTTTATTTCTGTCTGAACGTGCTTTCTTTGTTACATGTGAAACAACAACAACAACAACAACAAAGGAAACTGTGATATTTTACTGTTACCCCAAATACTTCAATCATTATCTACCACTATCTCTTCACTTTTTCCTACAGATCTTCAATCAAGAGCTATTTGGTGCTGTCTCAGAAGAGAAGGAAGTGGAGGGCATTGTGGGTAAACTGCCTGAGGCCAGGAGTATCAAGGCATATGACTGCTATGAGATGGTGTCAAAGGTCGCAGGTCAAGGGTCCATTACCAAAATGATCACACCATTGAAGGAGGTAATGTATGAAAGGGTTCCATGGCAAGGACTTTATATATGCTATACACCACTCAAAGACATAAGTCACAAATTTATATATGTGACCGTGCATCACAGAACGAACAAAAAGTTGCACACACTGATTTTGCGCGAGGACTGAAAATAAGTGAAATGGGTCAACCTAGCCTATCTTGACTTTGTAATATTTTCTGAAAGAGCAAGTCTTGTTTTACATTATGCTAAATTTTGGGATCATAAAATGGGCGGGAAAGTATGTTTTTTAGCAGTTTATCTTTTATTTTTGGTAGAATAGTGTGATTAGGTGTGTCTTTAGAGTCCCTTTTTCATTTCTGAAAAACCTTGTACACACTCTTCACTTTCAACTCTAATAACATTTGAAAGGATAGTGCTACTGCTTTGAAAGTTGGCATTAATAATGAACAGAATGTGTTAATGAGGCTTGCTGAATTTCAGTTTAATCTGATAATCCCTTCATTGTTGTTACTCAGGTGGTTTACTTCCTGTTTTTTGTCCCATTCGTCGCACAGCCAGCACAGTTTGGTAACGATTAAGCACTTGAATAGACACTGTACTTCAGAGCCTCTTTTCTCAGTTCACACTTTTCCTGAGTTTGTGCTTTCTTTCCAATATTTAGATAGGTTAGGAGAGTCCATTTGATTTGAGTTATACATCATTTTAAAGCTTAAAGTCTGCTCTTTCAGAATATGGTCTCAACTAAAAATTCATGTCTGGCGACTTTTTGTTTGTTTTGTGGTGCAGGGTCACATATAAAGTAGAGCTACTAACTAGGATGTTTTGAGGGGGTTTTGTTCCCCATGTTCTGTTTTTTTTAACCAAAAGGAGAAGGTGACGATTTTTAGATGAAAAGTGACAATTTTTTATATCTTATGCTGTATGTTTAATGTGCCATTCAGCCACTTCAGAACTTCAGTGTGTTTTTTTTTGCCCGCATGATATGTTTTTAATGTCCGTCGGTTTGTTTTGGAGTCTGCAGAGGTTAGCAGTCTTGCTGTTGTTATTTTAGAGATCCAAACAATCTGATGTAAAGAGATTGCAATTTGCTCTTTTTCTTCTACAAAGGTACTTGACACATCCCACAGTCACCGTGCCTCAAACAGAGTGAGGGAAACTCTGCGTCGATGTGCTATTGGTCTCCAGGAGAATGCTGGGATTACTCAAGAGGCTTTGCTCATCTTCATCCATGGTCTGACATCAGAGACCCTTCCACTTATGAACAAGACAAGCAAGTAAGAATGGCTGATTGGCCTTTTCATTAATTCTCTCTCTTTCCATCTCTTTGTTCTCATTGGCTACCTCTGTTCTCTGATGAAAATTTGCTTGAAATTGTACATTACTAGACTAGGTACAATTGTGAAATAATTATCCCTACTTGTAATACTTATAATTCTGGGCTATTTTGTATGTCATGTTCGTGGGTCTTTTTTTAAAATCAATTATGACTTATTAATTTCCATTTTTTGAAGGTTCATGGCCAAATGTAAATGTGTGTCACCATGTGAACTGCTTGTGCATAGCACCAATGGTGGATATAGCAGTAAAGATACAAAGTATAGTGTGCAGGTGAAAACATGCTAGAGATTACCATAGATGCACTATCAGATGCCTGGGTGCACAGAAATCACTAAAACTATAAAACTGTTCATTGGGAGAACCACATATCTGTGTTAAGTGCTTTCTGGGTCTAAGTTCACTAACAATTTATAACTTTCCAAATATTTTGTCTGTAAATGTGTGAAGCTTACATAACAGCAGTGCAGAAATGCAATTTCAATGCACGGCAAGCCTTGTACATTTCCTGATTAGATTTAAGAGACATTTTCTATTTGTTGTTATGTCATACATTGACTGGACCGATATAGGAGTGAAGTGAGTGAAGCCATTACCCCCAAAGAAGGTCAACGTCCGCCAAGTACATACCTCCTGCCTCCCACACCTACTCGGGCTGGGATAGTCCCAGAGACCAGTGCCAAGACCCATCACCATCTCCTTGTGGAGTTTGGTCTTCAGGTAAATGTCTTTCTCCTTGGCACAACACAAGCCAGATGAGATTCTTCACTGTACAGCCTGGCAGAAATATTGAAGGGTTAGGGAATAACAATACTGTTTTCATCCCATGTTGTAGAATATCTAAACATACTGCATGACAATCGTATTGTTTGTATTCATTTCTGTTGTTGTTTAAATGCATGTGTCAATGTTGTTATATCATAGTAAAATGCATCTAACATCCTTGGAAAGGAGAAAATTTTGATAAAAATAAGGCTATTGTGTATGCTGGGCTGGAATGTGTCACTCTAACAACATTTTTGTTTTCATTTTAAAATCTGTGTCTGTCTTACTTCTTTCTTTGTCAGTTGCTAAACATGAGTTTGAAGCGGTCCAAGCTGGTGGCAAGTAATGAACAGCATCTTTCCATGCTTGACCCATTCACATTGATTCTCATCAAATCAATGGAATCTCAGCACACCAGGGTAAGTTTTTACTGTGAATGAGCACTACTAGGTCACAAAAGAAAGATCAAGGACAGTTGTATCTTTCATAAATTGTTATGTTCACTACAGCATGTTGTATCATTCATCTTGCAAAAGATGCCAAGGCTGCTGTAGTTTGCAATCTGTTTGTTGTGCAAACAAATACAAGTTGCACCAGCTGCCCATAAAGTCCCCCCCCCCCTTTTTTTTTATGTAAGGATCTTGAATGATGTCAAAGTTTAAAAGAAGTGTGTATTCTACATTAAGTTCTGTTCATGGATTCTCCCCTTAATCCTGCTGTGGTATCCATGATGACATTATTCATTGTCGTTTCTTTGGTTTTTAGCTCACCTGAGCCAAACGCTATGTGATCATGTATCGCACAGTGTGCTTCGTCTATCATCTTGCGCCATGTGTAAATCTTTTCACATTTCCGGATTCTTGAAAGCCCCATTACAGACATTCACCAAACTTGGCAGGTAGCATCCCTGTGGTGATGGGATTTCAATATTTTCTAATGGGCGCGATGCAGCCCAAATCCCCAAAATCAAGGAATCTTTAAGATTTTCTCTAGAATCAAAAGTGATAGAGCTTAGATAGTGCTATGAGTAAGTGCATTGGTGACTGTAGTTTCAAGTTTGTTAATTGTGGATCTGGAGTTGCATTTTCACAGTTTCACCATCTTCAGAAATGCATGGCCCAGTCTTTCACCAAACTTGGCAGGAATTTTTCAAGGACAATAGAATGTACATGTATATTTGTACAAATGGGAACCATACCCCACCCAGAACCAAGGCTTACTTGAGATACTCAGTTTAGCTTGAGACCCCCTCGTCTCTTGTTCTCCAAGTTTCATCTTGAAGCGTGAGGAGTCAAAAAAATAACAATCAGTGTTATCTCAATTTGGATGTCGTGATGTGTATGTGTGTCATACTGTGCAGGTGATATCCATGGCATTACGCTGCCTATGCTGGTTGCTACGGTACCCACTTCCAACCTTGGATGAGCTCATCAAGCAGCTGACTCAAATCCTCTTCAGACTCCTGAGGAAATATGCGAGGGCAGGTGCAGCCAAGGGAGACAACTTTGAGCTCATGGTGGTCACCTTCAAGGTGAGATGGAACAAGTCTGGAGCTTGATGCTATCTCAGGCCTGTAGGGACACAGCATTGTACCAGGAGATCTCAAAATATGTATTCTGACATAGTGACTGGTAGATCTGTAGATATTTGTGCAATGAAACTTTGTGCCTAACAAGTACATTTTTTTTTGTACAAACACATGGAATTTTTAGCATTTTGCTATTTTTATGCTTGCATAAGTAGAAGCTTGCATCAAATTTTGATAAAAATTGAATGTGCAATATCAAATGATTCTTATCATTGCTTTAAAGGGCAAGTTCACCTTCATAGACATGTGGGTTGAGTGAATGCAGCAACAATAGTAGAACACATTGGTGAGAGTGTGAGGAAAATCCGACAATCTGTTCAAAAGTTATGAAATTTTGAAATTTCTGCTCAGTCATGGCTGGATGAGAAGACTACTATGCCTTGTGATGTCACATGTGTACAACGATATAAAGAAAGAATAAAGAAAATTCAACATACTTGTATTGTCACTTTTCTCACATAACAAAAGAATACTCAATTATTCTCTTTCAGAAGGCAGGAGGAATAATATTACCCTTAACATACGTCAGTAACAAGTTGAAGAAATGTCCACTTAATTCAAAAAGTAAAGTTTCGTGAAATTCTATTTTTATTTTCCTTATGTCATTGTACGCATGTGACATCATACACTGTAGTAGTCTTGTCATCCAGCAGTGACTGCACAGATCTTTTAAAAATTCATAATTTTTGAACGGATTTTCCTCAAACTTTTGCTGATGTGTCCTACTATTTTGTTGCATTCACTCAATCCACATGTATATGAAGGTGGACTTGTCCTTTAACTCATTTCTCCTTCAATTCTCTGAGAGCCCTCAATGCCCCCCCCCCCCCCCCCCATGAGATTTTTTTTTTTTTGCCCATTGACAAAGAACAGACTGGTTGGTAATCCGCCTGTGCGAAAGCAGTCTAGCAGTGTGTGTATCCCCTTTCCACGATCAACTGCGTGTGCCATCGAACAGTGCAAAATATCGATCAGACATGAGATATGAATAGAGTGTGCGCTGGGCTCTTTTGTTATACTGTAAACGTCAATATTTTCGCGCGATTAATTTTTCGCGCTGAGCGGCTCGAAAACGTATTCGCGGGTTCTTAAATTTGCGCTCCGCAGCAGGTTACTTTACTGTAGTACACATTCACTGCTTTCATCCAAATCCTCTGCTACATAGCTTGCTATGCCCAGCGCACGACAAGCGACGTAGCGAGCGGCTCGACTGCGAGTACAAGCACTCAAATACGTAGTACAGCTGTGGCTGTAGTACCATAGTCGAGTCACGGGGGAATGTAGCATCGGTGCGTGCGGTGCACACATGCATGCTACAGTACACAGCAATCTATCGTCTCTTCGCACAGCGTAAACATGCCTGTACATTGTACTTCGTAGCAGTATCATCGATGAAGCGCACACAATTCATCCCGTTCAAAATGTGCATAGAAAATTGTGAAGATATATTCGCGTGTTTTTGAATTCGCGCTAGCCGAACGTAGCGCGAAATCCGCGAAAATTAATGTACCGCGAAAATTTCCACGTTTACAGTACTCTACAAGAGCTCTTAAATCGGATCAGTGTAAGTCAAAATCTAGTGAGCTCAGCCTTGATTGTCATGTATGTCTTCATACAAGTATTTTTTTTTTGAGCAAACAAGCAGAGTACTATGTTGGAAAAAAAGTAAATCAGGCGAAAATACACACTGTTGTCAGACAAAACAAAAAGAACAGATATTGATAGAAGAAAAGAAGAAATCAAATCTTTCAATCAGTCATTTTTCTGGTCAGCATAACACATAAATATGAATTTAGGCCTCAAATGCAGACACTTGTGTGTAATTTGGGTTTCCTGGTATACCAGGTTCCCTCAAAGGAATGGGTAAAGTTACTGTTAAGTGTCCTGAGGACAAGTAGGGAGGCTACAGGGCAGCTGTGGCTCAAGAGAATCATGGTGATTTCAACATAGAAATCGCATTTAAATGTTGTTGATATAAAGTGCTAATCACACTTGGTCGAATGGATTGCAAGTAATGATGATCTCCGTGATGTCTCATATCTCCTCATTGCCAAGGCGATGACAGTTCTGATTCGAGATGTCAAGCAGCACACCATCAATGAGAAACAGCTCCAGGTCTTGTTAGCCTATGCTGAGGAGGACATCCATGATCACACCCGCCAGGCAACGGCCTTTGGCCTCCTCAAGGTAAAACTTATACATATTCTCCGCTTAGCAATTCCACTCAGTTTCTTCATCTCTGGAAGCAACATTTGTGGATTTGAACAGTGTATGCAGTTTATTGAGATTCTGTGATGTATGAATACAAGCTAGTCCGTAACCTCCTATCATCCACTGCTCGCAGACATCACGAAATGGATACACCCCTTTGTTGAGAGTGGTGGTGTGATGCTCAAAGAAATAGTTTATGACCATCCAGGGCAGGAGAGCAAAAGTATGTAGTTTGCCAATGTTAGTGAAAGAGGGAGAGTCACAAAGTTTTCAAATTAAACAATTTGTTTATATGTTCAGCTTGCCTCTAAAGCATTGAGAACTGGAGTGACATTCCATGTCTGGTAATTGAAAACCCTGGAGATGAGCTGTTTGCCCAATTCCTGGACCATCTCTATTGTGCCATGTACTTTGCAAAGCTGTAACAAGTCTTTGTTACTGTGTCTTGATGCTCTCCGTTTTTCAGGCCATCTTGAGCCGTAAACTGGTGTCTCCTGAGATGAATGGTATCATGGAGAAAGTTTCCCAGCTCTCCATCACATCCACATCTCCTTCTGCCAGGATTCAGTGTCGTGAAGTAAGTCTCTCTCTCTCCCACACTGGATTGTTTCTCTATCATCTGTCTGTCTGCTCATGGAAGTGATGTCATGTCTATAAACTGCTATGCTTTGAATATTGGGCTGTCCCATAGTAGAAATAGGCACTATTCCTTGTACTCTTGTTGAAATCTCCTTGTACATTAAAATTGTATGACTCATCTGTATGAATTCATAAATATCTTAATTGGAAAAGCAAATCAATTTTTGAATTACTTTGTTAAATATGTAAGCCCGTGTTCAGAGACAATTTTAGGAAAGAGATAAGGAAAGCTCTATAGTCTCATGCATGTTTATCTCTCACTTTTTTTTCATTGTCAAAGATGAGTCAAAGCAGTGTGTTTATCAGAGATATATTTAATGAATTGATATGAATCATGAGTACTCTCAGATATCACATACAAGTGTGTGTTCTCATCCTTAATATGTGAAGAGAGAGTACTAAAATTGGCAACCCGTGAAATTTTGCACATTTCACACAGGTAATGCATCAGTTCTTGCTTGACTACCCTCTTGGCAAGAAGCTAAAGCGCCACCTTGAGTTCTATGTCAAACAGCTGAGCTTCAGCATAGAGACAGGAAGAGAGTCGGCTCTGGAGATGTTGGCCACAATCTACTCCACTTTTCCCCAGGTAGGCATGACTCAACCTGCTAAAGTAGCAGACTCAGCATGGTGGGCTAGTGGGCAGGGCCAGTTTGCATCTTGCTGTATCCCATGTCTCAATGTAATCAGTATTATGAAAGCCTGGTGGCTGCTTTATAGTACCATATTCAGTGATTGATGTAGTCATGTCACCTGACTGCAGCTTCCATTTTACCCTTCTATGCTGTAGTGATTACTCCTTTTTTCTTACAACTTTAGAATGTAGCAAGTATATCAAGTTTCTCCTCTACCTAAAACTGAGAGACAGATTGTGGTTCCAGATGCTTCAATATTAAACAGATATGGACTGCTTTTTGGGGCATGGTTAACCCGTTCCATACGGGAACCTGGTGGCCTGTGTATTAAGTCTATGGGATTTCAGAATTCAGTACGGAACGGGTTAATATCATTGCTCTGAGGGATCTCAACTCCAAGCTATGAAGAGTTAATTGCTCTAAGGGTTATAGCATGGAGTTGAGCTCCCGAGGGACAATAGTATTAACAATGCCCAGAATAAAAGCAGCTTATATCTGTTTTATATAATGAACAAAACCTCAAATGAAATCTAACTTTTAATCGCAATCGCGCTAGCCAGGTCACACAAGGCTCGTGAAGGCCCACTGCTACGTGCTTGTGGGTACAGGTCAAGGCATATTATGTGCACACAATCATGTCTGCCTAGATACCGCCTATGTAACAATAAAAAAGAGGAAAGTTTGGATGTTATAAGGGCTGTTTTGGGGTATGGTTGGTTTTATGCCACTGATTTCAACCATCAGAATCGAGGATTCATCAAGTGAGTTAGCTTATATAACTTTGCCTATTAAATTGTAGCCATTCTCCTTCATAACGATACATTAGTGATTTGTCAAAATCTACACAATATCAGATGCTTGTGAGAAGCATTGATATTGTCCATCTTATGAATACAATGTGATATTCACACTAGGTCCTCATATTTTGCGGGGTTTATCCTTCTTTAAACTTTTTGAAAGTATTGTGCAATGTGAGGAAAGACAAAGTCTAGAACACCTGTATTCAAGTGTTCTCTACAATTTTGATGCTTTTTCATCTTGTCAGATACCCATTATTGCATTGCATTTACTTTTTGTCTCGCCCACCGAAGGTGAAGGCGAGACTAAGGGATCCAAATGGCGTCCGTCCGTCGTCCGTCCGTCGTCCGTCCGTCGTCCGTCGTCCGTCGTCCGTCACAAATGTTAAAGTTTACCTGCAAGACTCTCTTATGATGCATAACTTGGCAGCTGTTACAGCAATGGCAGCCACACTTGGGTGATAGAAGCACTAGGGGTATCTTCATGTTATGGTGTTGTCAGAGGTCATGTGATGATGTCAAAGGTCATTTGAGGTCATATATTAAAGAGTATGTGCAAGACTCTTTTCTATGTTAAAGTTTACCTGCAAGACTCTCTTTTGACAAATAACTTCACATAAGTTGCTTGGATTACAACCTAACTTGGGTCATAGATGCACTGGGGGTACCTTCATGTTATGGTGCCGTTGGAGGTCACAGGATAAGGTCAAAGGTCATTTGAGGTCATACGTTAAAGTTTACTTTCAAGACTCTCTTATCACACGTAACTCAGCACATATTGCTACAATGGCAATCAAACTTGGGTGATGGTAGATGTCTCTTGGGAAGTTGACGGTAACCACAAGGTCAAAGGTTACAGACAGGGGTCAACGAACTTTTAGGGTCCAATGTTAAGTTTTTAGGGCGCATTTCGTTTATGGCTCATAACTTTTGATCCCTTTGTTCGTTTGTGACCAAACTTGGATGGAAGATGTCCCTTGGGGAGGTGAAGGTCGTCACAAGGTCAAAGGTCACAGACAGGGGTCAACAAACTTTTAGGGCCCAATGTTCTGTTTTTAGGGCGCGTTTTGATTGTGGCTCATAACTTTTGATCCCTATGTCCGTTTGTGACCAAACTTGGACGGTAGATGTCCCTTGGGGAGTTAAAGGTCATCACAAGGTCAAAGGTCACAGAAAGGGGTCAACAAATTTTTAGGGCCCAATGTTAAGTTTTTATGGCGCGTTTCGATTATGGCTCATTACTTTTGATCCCTTTGTCCGTTTGTGACCAAACTTGGATGGTAAATGTCCCTTAGGGTGTTGAAGGTCACCACAAGGTCAAAGGTCATAAGCAGGTCAATTAACTTCTGGGAGTTATAAAAAATATTAATTCCTTGTACGCGAATGGGCGAGACACAATTTGGCGATTGCCTTGTTTTCAAAAGTGAAGGTGATTTGTTTGATATTGAACATTATGCTGCCCTTTGATATATGGATATTTGATTCTATGTATGTGTGCATGTGTATGCATTAAAACAGAGGATATTATTGTAATTGTCCTCTGTTGGATTATTCTTTCCTTCCATTCCAGAAACTCCTCATGGAGCATGCTGGCCTATTTTTCATTCCCATGGCAACTCGTCTGGTGAATGATGATTCTGCCAAATGTCGTAAGCTGACAGCCCTGGCACTGGTGACTCTCCTTAAGAAGGTGAAGGAAGTTACAGTAGTGGAAGTTACTGGCATAGTTGATACATCTCACATGTTGATATCAAGTGCAGCACTTTGGTATTACTTTTACTGACATACTTTGGATTTTACCCCAGAAGTAGAAAGTCTTTCCAGTTATTTGAGAGAACGGGTTAAAAACAATTTTACATCCAACCAAAACATCCTGTAATATTAAAACTTTTGTGTTCATTCTGTGCTGCACTACCTTTATAAACCGATATATCTCCAAGCACTTATCTTAACTTGACGAGCATATTCATCAGCATTTAGTAATTCATCCAAACTTGACCTAGATGCAAGTTGGCAAGCCCACTCAGGTGTAGCAATATGCCTCAGTCCAACAAGAAGACCATGATGACACAGTAGGGATTACGGTGATTAGGTAATTTTATTCATCAAAAATTAGTTTCAGACATCAGTGCCAATAGACAAAGATGCAGTACAAGTCATGGGTACATGCCAATCATTGAACAAAGCTCCTGCTTTCAATCAGTGTAAAGGTCATACTTGTTGCTACTCTTGTGTGTAATGTGGTTATGTTGAGGGCATAAACGATAACTTCACATTACTGACCCGTTGAGGACAAGTCCATAGTATACTCGGGCAGGTGTCTATGAGAAATGCATGTTGTAACAAAATCAGCCCACCCTCAATAGGTTAAAAAAAAAGTTTAATCATGAAGAGCTATAACCTCTTCCCTACCTATCCCAACCCCTCCCTCCTATCCCAAATGATTAATGCTCTTATCCAGCTGTAGTACAAGCATATTTTGCATGTGATCCTTTGCACTTTTCACTTCTTGGCTTCCAAGGTACTTCCATCTTCTTACTCTAATGACCTGCAATACATGTCTTCATTTCTCTTGATAACAGCTGACTCTTGAGAAGAGGGATGACCTTTTTGCTGTAACGCTGCAGTGGTTGAAGGATGCCAAGAGATCCCACCAACGTTTGGCAGCCCAGCTCTCAGGATTGTTTGTAGACTGTGAGAAGGAGACCTTCAGCAGACATTTATCACAAATCTTGCCGGTCATTGATGAAACGATAAAGCCAGAAAACTTCAAAGAGGTAACAAATTAAGACACCTTGGATATTATGTTAGTTTGCCCTAATAGAGGATAAAGAGCCACTGGGCTTTTAGATACTAAATACTCTGTCCACAGGTGAATGTCCAAGTGTTATATATTTCTATGACAATACAGATATACCTAGCTTTTGTCAGCCGTGAGACTTAACGTTACATGGAGGTTGTATACCAAGTTTGATTTAGTCTTTTATATATATTGTAGATTCTGTGTGCTTTCAGGGAAGGATTCTTTCCTCTGTTAGTCATAACATTGCAATTTGCATGATTTTACTACCCCTAGTGAGCTACAAAAGACGACAAGGAGATGATACATTGTAGATTGCTTCCATGTGGCAAATTTTGCTATTCAGATTTGTGTGTCTAGAAAGATGGAAAATGCCATTTATTCCACTTTCCAATCTCGAATAGGAGGAGGAGGAGGAGGATGGTGAAGTGAAAGCCCAGGATCATCTTCTCTTCCATCTCATGGCTACGCTGTCTAAGATCACCAAACACTTTCATCTCACCACGTACAAGGATCAACAAACAGTCGTCAACTCCATCTGGGGTGAGATCCTCAGCCAATAATGATGTGCATCATTCCGTTTACATATTCAGATGCATACATACACCTATGCATAAATGTATACACACATGCATGTACTCTTATGTGACAGTGCATTACAAAACCAACAAAAAGTCGCACGCCTTGATTTCATGTGAGAACTCAAAAAAGGTGAAACGGACAACCAAGTCACTTTTGAGTTTCCCATATTTTCTGAAAGAGCTATTCTTGTAGATTATGCTTAAGTTTGGGATCATAAAACGATTGGGAAAGTGTGTTTTCAGCAGCTTTTCTACAACCCCTCTTTTTGTACAATAGTGTGATCAGGTATGTGTTAGAGGCCCTTTTTTATTTCTTGAAAATCCTTTGCACACTTTCAACTCTAATAACTTTTGAAAAGATAATGCTAGTAATTTGAAAGTTGGCTTTAATCATGGACAGAATGTGTTGATAGTTGGCTTTAATCATGGACAGAATGTGTTGATAGAGCATGCTCAATTTCAGCTTAATCTGATAATCCCTTCATTGTTGTTGCTCCTGTGGTTTACATCCTGTTTTTCATTCCATTCATCCCACAGCCAGCACAGCTTGGTGAAGATTAAGTGCTTGAATAGACCCTGTACTTCAAAGCCTCTTTTCTCAGTTCACATTTTCTAGAGTGTGTGCTTTCTTTCCAATATGTAGATAGGTTAAGAGAGTCCATCTGATTTGAGATATTCATTCATTTTAAAGCTTAGAGTCTGCTCTTTCAGAATTTGCTTGTAACTAAAAATCCATGTTTGGTGACCTTTTTTTGGTTTTGTGATGCAGGGTCACATATATATGCACACTCTCACACTCTGTCTTCCATACATACACTTATTGAATACTCTGAGGAGTACTTTGTGTTTGTCGAAACCTGAAACACAAGGTTGATATGGTTGTTTTAACTCTTAACCCGTTGAGGACGGACTGATTTTGCTACAACACGCATTTCCCATAGACACCTGCCCGAGTATACTCGGGACTCGTCCTCAACGGGTTAAATGATAAAACTTAGTTTTATTACTTTTTGAGAACTATTTGTGTTAAAGAGTTAGTGTGAACATAATATAGGGATGTAGAATTTTGTGTAGCCCAGATAAAGCAAATACTGCTTTAAGGCAGAAGCTGATGTCATATAAACAAAGGATATAAACAAATATAAAATTTCAACTTGACACTAATCAAACACGATGTTTCATGGAGTACACAAGCACTCTCTTCTGTTTACATCTTCCAAATCCCTAGAGTCGGTTGAAGCTCATCTGGTGCACCCACATGCCTGGGTGAGACTCATGGCTTGCAGACTCTTTGGGGAAATGTTTGCAAACTTGCAGCCGGATGATGTAGTAACCACAGCAACCATTGCCAAGTCCTCAGTGACCCCAGTCACCTCAGCCGCGGCAGGGACCAAGAAAAAGAAACAGAAGAGGGGAAAGAAGTTAACGAGTAAGCAAGAGGAGCCAGAGGTGCAGACTCAAGGGATGGATGTATCCAAGACGAGGAACTCATCCACAAGGGTTCAAGAAAAATTTGAATATCTCCAGGGGGATGTTGAGAAGAGAATGCTGGGATTGGCCAACAAATTCTGTGTCCAACTCAACTCTAGCATGGTTACCAAGGAGCTAGCTGAACAAGTATGTATCTACTTCATATTTAGAGTTTGTGTCTGGCATTCACAATCATCATTTTCATTGCCATTAAATGCAGCACCATTTGATGTATAGGGGTGTTGAAATAAGATTAGTAGTGAGATGAGTCATTCAGTTTCATTATTAGCCCTGACATTTCCTTTTTAGCTCTTTTCTTGATGTGTGCACACATGTATTCAAAATGCATACCAGGTATTAGATGAGTAAAATACAAGTAAAAACCGTCAAATCCAGCAAATACCTGGTCTACCCATTCATCCAAATTAAAGGGTGTGTACAGTTCTGGTTGAGGTGAGGATTTAGCTTTTAACGTGTTGCGAGATATTCAAAAATCACTCTATGAGATGTCAAAGAGCATGCAAGTCTAAGGGGTATCGAAAGTTTATTTGATGAAAATTGGTTTTGAAATAGCAGAGATATCCAAAAACAGCTGAGGTGAAACAAAGAGATCCTAATGAAAGGGTGGCCTGTCGCCTTTTATTATTATCACTTTTTTGGATATCTCAGCCATTTGAAAACCAATTTTCATCAAATAAATGCTGAATCCTTCTTAAAATTACATGCTCTTTCATTTTTCATATGGGGTTTCTCATTATCTCATTTAGGAATGTTATAAACCTTAATCCCCACCTCAATCAGTACTGTATAGTCCCTTTAAATTGAGTTCAACGAAAGTAAGCACTCAACACATTTGTGATAAACATGTCATTTCAATTTTATTCTGCCAATTATGTTAAACTGTTGTCATACATTGTCAACATGTACTTTAGACCTAGTGGGAGAACCATGCATTATGGCGGAGGCATACCAATGACATTTTTAGTTCTTTCCATATCTCGGAAATGGCTCGAGGTATTTTCATGAAACTTTGTAGTACGCATGCATGTACAGCTTGACAATGATTCTTTTGGGAAGTTTGGGTCCATGGGGTCAAGGGTAAAAGGTCAGATTAAAATACTAAAATTCTACTACTTAATGCTGAAATTACGGGTTTTTTTTTCCCATACCGTGGAGGAGATTACTCAATAAATAAATTTCAACTATGCATATACATTGTACATACTGTACATGCAGTGCTGCACTATGATTCTGTACGGGAAGATTTTGGTCATAGGGTCAAAGGTTCATTGAAAATGTTAAACTGTCACATTTTTTTTTCCATATCTTGAAAAGAGCTCAAAGTATTGTCATGAATATCGATGTTACCAGTTAGTGATAATTTGAAGAATAATTGACCTTGGGGTCTAAGGGCAAGGGTCAAAGGTCAAGTGAAAATGCTCAAGTTCCTAAATGCTTGCTCTCTTAAACAGTTCAGTCATCCATCCAAATTAAATCTAGTTCAAGGAAAGAAAGCACTCAAGACATACTGTAGACATACTGTAGACCCAATGAGAGAACCATGCAATATGCCTGAGGCATACCAGTCGCCATAGCAACATTTTTATTTCTCTCTCTCTCTCTCTCTCTCTCTCTCTCTGTCTCTTTGCAGGTGGTAAAGAATCTCATCTTTGTGTCCAAAGTAGTACACAGGTTGCACCCTGTTCCTCAGCCATCTCCATTCAAGAGAAAAAAAGGATCCGCCTCCAAAGAAGAGGCTCAAGAAGAGGATGGTGATGATGCAGAGGATGTCGTCTGCCCGGAAACAGAGGAACAAGATACTAAGTTGGAGGAGAACAGAGATGCTGAATCTCTTACTATTGAGTGGCTGGTGAGGAAAATGAGTCACATTGCAGCCACCGAAGTTGCCAAGACGGCAAAGGTCACCCTTCGAAGGTCGTCAGTTATCAAATGGATGGCTGCTACTGCCCTGGAAGTGGGTCAGGGATTAGTGGAACCTCTGCTTCCCAGCATGCTTCAGGTCGTTGCTAGGGAGATGAATGACAAGGCCAGTCATGGAGGTAGGTGGACATCCATTAAGCTTAACCCTAAAAAGACTGGGCTATTTTGGTAGCTCGAAAGACTGGGGGGGGGGGGGGGGGGGGGGCTTAAAGGGCCCCCCCTTAAGATCTCAGCCGTGGATCGCGCAATCGCCACGGAAATTTGCACAATGGTAGTGTGCGATATAATCTACAAGATCGTATATTTAAATTTTCCAAAATAGTCTTCTTTTATTTTATTTTGATTAATTATGCTAATTTATGCAAGAAATCAGGCTTTTTGATCTAAATCAGTAAATAAAGCTCCAAAAGTGTTCATTTTGGGTGTAAATGTTCTTTGTGGCATTCTTAGCAAATGTACTTGAAAAAAAATTCAGTATCAAAATTAATTTCTTATTTATTTTATTGTTTTATGAATTTCTTATGTATTTCTTTGTTTTTTCGACCTTTTGTTTTTGTTGTTTTTTTCATCAAAATTTGTGGCAGACCCTTTTTGAAGCATAATACTACTAAAACAAATTAATTTTAGCCATTGAGAGTAAAAATAAGCATATTTATATGAACCATGTGAAAAAACTCAATTTGTATTGACTTTGTACACAAAATCACATTTTTGAACCATTTTCGGTCTCACGTGCATGTACAAAAAGTTATGTAACTTCAGAACCGTACCCCCGGGCGTCACAAATTTGGTGTCAAAATGTGCGGGGAAACTCGAAAGAAAAAAGTCATAGAGCATCGCGGCGAGAGCATTGTGTGTTGCAGAGTAATCGCGCGAAATGTCGAGGGGGGGCCTTTTAGGGTTAAGCTGTTTTCATCAGTAGTCTCTCTGCTCTCTGTTGTGTTAAGTTTCTAGCAGGGAAAGCTCCAATGTCATTCCCATTTCATTGTTTATTTCTCTCTGAATTTCTAAGATTCTGAATTAATTATACTTAGGTGGTAGAGTGGGAGATGCATTATTCTGTGTACAGTATTATTCAGTTGACCTTACCTTGAAATTGATGTTATGCTTTCATGTCTAATTTCTCATTTGATACATAATGACTAATTTTTCATGAAGGCATTACTGGTGGATAAAGTGTTGTATAAAGATTAGGTGCATTGTGTTGTGTAAATTGTCTTGTTAGAATTAACAAAGCCCTATAACAATGAATGCATCATATGAACACACCAGTATTTAGCCTATTGGTGTTGCATGGCTGCCAAATTAATGCAGTGAAGTTTGAGTCTGAAATGGCTTCCTTGTTTCATCACCAGAAGGTAGTTGATTATGAATATCCAATATTAGAATCATCATGCAACTGAGATCTGAAAGCCCTTCTATGGTGAAATTAATGTTAGGCCTTGGATCTAGCATGTCAAAATGTTTGCATGACTAAAAGAAATGAATATATCGTCAATAAGTATGTGAAAATATTTGCAATTTGGAGAGTGAAATTCATTTGTCAGATGAGCTTTTGAAATGAAGGTCATGTCTCCGGTGTTTGCATAAATTACAGCAGAACCCCAAACAATGCACAGGTGCATTACACAACTTTCTTCAATGAGATAGTGACATGAAGGTGTTGGTCAATCTTACTACAAAGTTTACAGCAATCCAATGTTTGGTTACAACATTTTACCATAAAAGCCTTTGATTTGGGTCTTTTGACAGAATTGTTTTTCTTTAAATTTGTGCAAATAAGGTATCTCCACAAAATTGTTCTAAAGTTTACAGCATTCAGAGCGGTGAATGCCAAGGTAAAGATTGAAGAATTTTTTTTTTTTTTTTTTACTGTGTACAACCTCAGAAATTATTCAGTTGAATTTCTATCTGATTGCATTTGCCATGACTAAAGAATGATTGATTGTGTGAGATATTCATGTTTCCATCTCACATGTTTTCCCTAACTTTCCAGATGCTGAGCTACGTGTGCTTTGTCAGGAGGTGATGGAGTTACTCAAGGGACTTGTGGGCTTGGAAACTTTCTCCAACATCTACGCTGCTGTGCAGAGGAACGCCAGTGAGAACAGGCTGGCCAGGAAAAGGAAGCGCGCTCTTGAGGTAAGGCTGCCCTCATCTGGCTGTGTCTTCAAGCAAAGGACAGGCAGATACAACTAGAAAGCTGTGGAACTGATAAGATAGTATCAAACTGTGTGACAGGCTCCTGCAGGGATAGCATTATCCCGAGAGATACCTGCACCCTTCAGGGATGTGAGAGTTCAGATTTTTTTTCCCCTCTGCCCGAAACCCACTTTTCAGACTTTCTTTTCATAAGTTTCAGATTTTGTCATACTTTTTTCTGCAAGTACTCTCACACCTAGACCCTTGCTAGTAGCATTTGTTAACCCTTGCTGTGCTTTACTTGGTTTGTTCGTGAATACTGTAAAACCACAGAATTTTGCATGCGTGAAACTTACATGAATTTCACAAGGAGCCAAGATTTACGATCGTAAAATGCACATAAAAGTGATTGTCTACACACTGCATAGAATGCCAGTGGCGGTTTGCAAAAGTTTCATTCTGTGAAAAAAGCCGTTGGCTCCAATTCGTTAAAGTTTCATGCTGTGAATGTTTCTGGTTTTACAGTAGAGATGACTTAATCCCCTTTAAAATCCCTATTGTGTCACCATGGCCTTCCTGTTTGACTGAGGCACACTGCTACACCTGAGTGGGCTCACTCTACATTTTACAACCAGGTCAAGTTAAATGGGTTACTGAATGCTGATGGAAAAGCTTGTAAAGTAAAGCTAATTGCTTTCACACATCAAGGGTTAAACCCATGAAAATTAAGCAGTTTATCTTCTGTGCATCTCCTGAAGAAAGTTGTGACGATTGCTGAAAGTAGGGAGGGGGGCTCCCAGGCCCCCCACCAGATTTCGGCCATCGACCACGCGATCAAGATGAAAATCGGCACACACATTGCCTGTGACGTAATCTAAAAAGACAAAAAGTTAATATTTTTTTGTTATCATTTATGCTTATTCATGCTAATCCATGCATACTGTATGCGTGAAATCAGACTCTTTGCTCTAAAACACTAAATAAAACTTCAAGCGGGCACTCGTTTGTGTAAATATAGTCAGCAAATGTAAGTATTAAAAAAAATTGCCATCAAAGAATTTCTGAAGTATTTGTATTGTTTTTTCTATTTTGTATGTATTTCTCTGTTTTCAACTTTTTGTTTGTTATTGTTTTCTCAACAAAATTTATCAGTGACATTGTTCCAAGCTTGAGAATTGATTTTTGATCAATAAGACCCAAAAAATAATCATGCTTTTATGAAATTTGACTGAAAGCACAATTTACATTGAAATTGTACAAGAATTCATTTATTTATGCGTAACTTCAGAACCACGTGATCAGACGTCACAAATTTGGTGTCAAAAGATGCAGGGGACTTGAAAGAAAAAAGTTGTAAAACCCTAATCCCCCGGCCTAGTTAGGGCTAACATGTACTTGTAAGGCCCCCTATTACATATCACTAGAACTAAGCTTGCTATTGTATGTTACACTTTAATGTCTCATTGATATCATGATTTAATGGAATGATGGTTCTAAGGTGAATGACATACAGGCAGTAATTTCAGATTGTCATACAAAACAGCAAGGAAAATATGCAACTGTGCTGTTATGGTATCATCAATCCGGAATAAGTTCATAATAATGCCCACTATTTTATACTACACTGATATCCAGTGATTTACCTTCCAGTGACAAGATCAAATCCATGTTGTGAGATACCAGATATATGTGCAGTGTGTTAAGTCTTGATGACCACGCAAATTGCATGGGATCTAGCCCAGCATGTTGGAATATTACACTCCTCACTGCAGTTAGAGCTGGTTTGAACTCTTGCTGCAGCTCAACCCCAAAATGGGCGTGGCTTATTACCATGTCCGTGATCTTCTCCCTGCAGGCGGTAGCAAACCCAGACAAGGCTGCCGAGAGGAGGATGAGGATCCAGCAGCTGAAGAAGGAGGCTAGGAAGAGGAAACTACAAGCTTTGAGACCAACCTACCACATCAACAAGAGACCCAGACTGAAAGGGAGATGAGGAAAGGAGAGCTTTAGGAAGTGTGGTGTCAAATCACTCCAGAGAGCATGGAAGAGACCCATAATAGGACAGAGCATAGGTTATATCTGTCTGCTTTTTCTTAATTACTGGTATTTTTTTATCTGGACAGGTTGTGAGTCCCTACCTCAGGGGCTTAGATAGTCTTCATAGATTCAGTTTCTCTCTCTCTCTCTCTCTCTCTCTCTCTCTCTCTTTTAGTTGTTGTTACTGTCACATACATGCCAATTTTTTATATCTTATGGGAATATCCATACACTTTCTTTAAGAAAGAAGAAGTTTATTCAACCCCATATTCCTATTTCATTTTTCTTATATTAAAGTGAAAACCTGCTACAGTGATGTATGGGAGATGTGTGAAAATTCATATTGCCCCCTTTTCATGCATTATATTCTCCCTTTTATTTATTGAAATTCAGGTTTGGCTTGTAGGCTTTCACAATGTAAAATGGAGAGAACCAAATGTTCAGAGTCATAATCATGAACCTGTCAGTGCCTCTTCACTGTGAGATTAGTACCAGCCAAGATATGACAAGTTATTACCTCCGCCAAGGGGGGAGGTTATGTTTTCGTTACCGTTGGTTTGTTTGTTAGTTGGTTGGTTGGTTGGTTGGTTCGTTCGTTTGTTCGTTTGTTTGTTTGTCTGTGTGCAAAATAACTCAAAAAGTAGTGAACAGATTGAGATGAAACTTGCAGGAAAGGTTTAGAATGACACAAGTAACAAACGATTAACTTTTGGCAGTGATCCGAGAATTTGGGGGGAATTTATGAAGGATTTTTGATATTTTGGCCGGGAGGGTCAATGAACTTGGGAGGTAAGGCTGCGCGTATTTGAGGATTGCATGCGCGCACCAAAGTGCGTACTCTAGTTTTTGCCAGGGCGAGGCGCGCGGTGCAGCTGAGGGTTTATGACGTAACAAAGGCTGCTATATTGGGAAATTGGGCGGCTTTCAGCACACAATGCAGTACGTATGGGTGGAAATCAAAGACGCTTGCTACTGTCTTTGGTGGAAATCACTGATCTCTGTGGAAGACCAAGATCAGTGCGGGTGGAAATGGGCTGCATGCTTGGCGGAGGTCTGCGCTCTCAGAGTGCTTCTCTAGTTTTATTTCTGTGCACATACCAGAAAATTTTGCAATGGTCATATTTCTCTTACCCTTTTATTGCGATCGCCCTTCGTCCGGCGTCCGTCGTGCGTCGTGCGTCGTGCGTCGTGCGTCGTCCGTCGTCCGTCGTCCGTCGTGCGTCGTCCGTCGTGCGTCGTGCGTAAACTTTTTACATTTTCATCTTCTTCTTGAAAACCCCAAGACCGATTTTCATCAAACTTGGCAGGTAGCATCCCTAGGGGGTTAGGAACTCAATTTGTTAAAATGGGCACCATGCCCCACCCAGGGGGCCCCCAGGGGGGCCCAAACCCCCCAAAATTAAGGAATCTGTAAAAATCTTCTTCTCTAGAACCAGAAGTGATAGAGCAAAGTTAATACTATGAGTTAGTACATTGATGACTGTAGTTTCAAGTTTGTTCATGGCAAAATTAGGGGTGCCCCCCTTGGGACCCAGGGGAGGGGGGTGGGGAGGGGTTCTAATGGGGCCTAAATTGTACATTTTCATCTTCTTCTTGAGAACCCCATTACCCATTTTCACCAAACTTGGCAGGTAGCATCCCTAGGGGGTTAGGAACTCAATTTGTTAAAATGGGCACCATGCCCCACCCAGGGGGCCCCCAGGGGGCCCAAACGCCCCAAACTTAAGGAATCTGTAAAAATCTTCTTCTCCAGAACCAGAAGTGATAGAGCTAAGTTAATACTATGAGTTTGTACATTGATGACTGTAGTTTCAAGTTTGTTCATGGCAGAATCAGGGTTGCCCCCCTTGGGACCCAGGGGAGGGGGGTGAGGAGGGGTCCTAATGGGGCCTAAATTGTACATTTTTATATTCTTCTTGAGAACCCCATGACCCATTTTCACCAAACTTGGCAGGTAGCATCCCTAGGGAGTTAGGATTTCAATTTCTTAAAATGGGCACCATTCCCCACCCAGGGGGCCCCCAGGGGGGCCCCAAACCCCCAAAATGAAGGAATCTTTAAAAATCTTCTCTAGAATCAGAAGTTATAGAGGTAAGATAATACTATGAGTGAGTACATTAATGACTGTATTTTCAAGTTTGTTCATAGGAGATCAAGGGGTGCCCCTCTTGGGGGCAGGGGGGGGGGGGGGGGGGGGGGGGGTTGGTTGGGAAGGTCCAAATGGGGACCTGAATTGTACATTTTCATCTTCTTCCTGAAAACCTCATGATGTATTTTCATCAAACTTGGCAGGTAGCATCCCTAGGGGGTCAGGATCTCAATTTATAAAAATGGGCACCATGCCCCACCCAGAGGGCCCCAGGGGGCCCCAATCCCCCCCCCCCCCAAATTAAGGAATCTTAAAAAATTTGGGCCCTTATTGTACAGTTTCATCTTCTACTTGAGAATGCCTGGTCAAATTTTGGTAGAGCTGTGAATAATTTAGATTAGTGACTGCGTGAAAGGTGAACTTGCGATACTCAGGTGAGCGCTAGACCCGCGGGTCTCTTGTTTTTGTCCCCGCCGAACGAGTTCGAGCAGGGGACTATGAAACGGGCTCCGTACGTGTGTGTGTCCGTGTGTCTGTCCGTCCGTCTGTCTGTCTGTCTGTGCGTCCGTGTGTGATCAAAATGTTCAATTTGCTACTTCTCTGTCATTTATGAGCCAATTTTAATTCTGTTTGCTTTATATGATAGCACTACATGGGAGCTTTGAAACTTCTACACAGAATTTCAGTTGTGACCTTTGACCTTGACCTTTGACCTATATTGTACATTTTGCTTCAAAATGCTACTCCTTCGCCATTTCTAACCCGATTTCGATTCCGTTTGCTTTATGTGATGGCACTAGGTGAGGGCTTCAAAACTTCTACACAGAATTTTGACCTTTGACTTCTTTGACCTTTGACCTTGATTTTTTGACCTATATTGTACATTGGCTACAAAATGCTACTCCTTCGCCATTTCTAACCCGATTTCGATTCCGTTTGCTTTATGTGATGGCACTAGGTGAGGGCTTCAAAACTTCTACACAGAATTTTGACCTTTGACTTCTTTGACCTTTGACCTTGATTTTTGACCTATATTGTACATTGGCTACAAAATGCTACTCCTTCGCCATTTCTAACCCGATTTCGATTCCGTTTGCTTTATGTGATGGCACTAGGTGAGGGCTTCAAAACTTCTACACAGAATTTTGACCTTTGACTTCTTTGACCTTTGACCTTGTTTTCGACCTATATTGTACATTGGCTACAAAATGCTACTCCTTCGCCATTTCTAACCCGATTTCGATTCCGTTTGCTTTATGTGATGGCACTAGGTGAGGCTTCAAAACTTCTACACAGAATTTTGACCTTTGACTCCTTTGACCTTTGACCTTGATTTTTGACCTATATTGTACATTGGCTACAAAATGCTACTCCTTCGCCATTTCTAACCCGATTTCGATTCCGTTTGCTTTTTGTGATGGCACTAGGTGAGGGCTTCAAAACTTCTACACAGAATTTTGACCTTTGACTTCTTTGACCTTTGACCTTGATTTTTGACCGATATTGTACATTTTGCTACTAAATGCTACTTCCGGCGGGGACATATTTTACTTTTTTCTCAAGTTTACATTTCACTTCTTATTAAGAAGTTGAATTTATATTCAAAATGTAATGACAAGACTGATTGGCATTTGCAATGATTTTGAATGCAAACTGTCTGTATGAATTACTTCCCACAGGTGCCAAGTTTCATTGAATGATGCATTTTGCTCTTACAGTAGTTCACGTTTTATTCTTACCAGACGGAATGAACTGGTATAGGATCAAACACAGTATGTTCAGATACTTTTGAAGACCAGTTTTACTCTGCTTGTAGCATAATTAGTGTATCAAACACATGGAATAGGTACTAACTGATAATGTGAGCTTTAACCCTGGAAGCATCACAGAATGTCAAACACCAGTTTGAGCCAGAGTGGCCAGTACTAGTGTTCTCTTTGCCATTTCTTTCCTGATACATTAAGTTTGCTAACTGTATCATAATGTTCTTTTGTGCAGAATTTATTCTTGCAGGAAAAACAAAAACAAAAAAGAAGCACTCTGAAAAATTTGTTGCATTTGTAAAAAGAAAGCATGACAGGTAGTGAATGAAAAACCATGAAAGATCAATAATAATTCAATCAATAATGAAAAAAGAAAAGCATTTGAAGTGAATGTATAGGAATCATATTTGCCCTAGACTGACATGGTGTGCTTCATATCTAAATCATATTTTGTATGTGCTGTTTTCATATCATATAGTAATGTGTCACGATGTAGTATATAGTGTTATTTTTGCCTGCAGCAGCATTCCCTCTTCATCATGCTGATCATGAAGTTATAGATGTTATGAATTATTTTTGTTGAAAAATGAGCAAAGAAAATGGGTGCCTTGACACAATTGTAGTGTTGCAAAAATAGTTGTCTTTTATTTTTATTGCAAAAGGTCTCCCCATGCAGCCGTGTGGGAATTAACAGAGTTAATTCCTCTCTTTCACTACATGAAACATGAATGACTCCATCAAAATTGTGTCCTTTTCAGCAATTGCTCAGAGATCTTTTTGCCCTGTTTTGTTTGCCCTGAAAGAGATCTTTGTTTGCTTCAGGTATACATTTCACATCTCATGATGAAGGAATCTGAATTATTGTATTCCCCGAACAGAGTTCGTAGGATACTATGGATTTGGCCTCGTTGCGCCGCGTCCGCGTCCACCGCGTCCGCCGCATAGATTTTCTTGTGAGCGCTCTACTGGCAGCAGTTCTTCTTCAATCATCTTCAAATTTGGCATGAAGGTGTATTATGGTAAGACGAAGAAGCCTATTGTTTTTGGTGATGGCGCCCTCGCTTGTTCCGTCTTTGTACATGAAAAGGTAAATTTGTAAGGGTCTGCTTGTGTGTGCGACGCTGGCCTTGTTTCTCGACCAATTTTTTTTCAAATTTGGTATGTAAATGTATCATAGTCAAATCTATACACCTATACACCTATATAATGCTGCCCTCACTGTTCCACCTTTTACAGGGTCAAAGGTCACCCTGATCATGTCAAAATTTGCTGAAGTGCTTATTTATGCAATAACTTGATTGTTACTCAATGGATTTTATTCAGACTTGCTAAGGAGATGTATGGGTGGTCATTCTACTGTACATGAAGGACACAACAGTTTGTGGTGATGGCGCCCTCAGTGTTCCGACTTGGATGCCAATGGACATTTCTTTTGTGTGCTCTATCAGCTACATTTCATATCAGATTTTCTTCAAATTTGACAACATAGTGAAATGAGGATGCCTATATTGTTTTTGGTGGTGGCGCCCTCGCTTGTTCCGCCATTATACATAAGGTAAATTTAACAGGGTCTGCTTGTGTGTGCGACGCTGGCCTTGTTTCTTGACCGATTTTTTTTTCAAATTTGGTATGTAAATGCATCATAGTCAAATCTATACACCTACACTATTGATAATGCTGCCCTTACTGTTCTACCTTTTACAGGGTCAAAGGTCACCCTGATCATGTCAAAATTTTCAAAAATGCATGCTTATTTTGGCAATAACTTGATTGTTACTGGATTTTACGCAGACTTGCTGAAGAGGTTTATGGGTGGTCGTTCTACATGAAGGACACAACAGTTTGTGGTGATGGCGCCCTCAGTGTCCCGACTTGGAGGCCATGTCACATTTCTTGTCGGATTTTATTCAAACTTGCTATGGAGATTTATGGGGAGTTATTCTAGGTAACAAAAGTTTTCATTGCCAACGCTCTCATTGTTCAAACTTTTATAAGTTGACATGTCATATTCCTTGTATGTGCTGTATATACAAGCCTCATATCTCTAGTGGGATTTTATTGTATCCTGCGACAGTTGCCATATTATACAACATTCTGGCCTAAAAAGTAATCCAGATGGGGTATGGGAGACGGGTTCGGGGGATACATGTGCTCGATTGCGAGTGCTCTAGTTTAAGATAGATTTTGAATATGCCTTGTGCATCAAGTGTGATGAGATGTATACGTAGGCATAGTAATATCTGTTTATTGAGAATCTTGATACATTTTGTACACTACATTATGATATCATGATATGCCAGTCATTTTATATGCCTCCGCCATGAAGTGTTGCCAGAGGCATTATGTTTTTGTTTTGTTTTTTGTTTTTTTGCTGGAGTATGTCAAAGGTGATGGCAATAAACTTGTGGAAATGACACAGGAGCAAAATGAGTTATAATTTGTGTCTGTGTGTTATTTTTGTGCATCTTTTCATAGTGACTGTAGGACTATGCTAGTATTAAACTATGGTTTTTCTGCTCAGGGATTTTAAAAGAGCACAAAGAGACAAGGGTTAATTTAACTCTGTGAGAGAAACAAACTTAAGTCATTGGAAGTTAATCTCTCACTGAATGTCATTCACCCTGCACTCTCTCTCTGTCTCTCTCTTTATATGCATACATACTAAATGTGTATATCTCCACCCTTCCGGAGTCTTGAGTGTCTATTCTATTCGGACTACCGTGGTATTCATGTTAATACACATACAGTATAATACATTAAAATTACAGTCAAACCTGCCTTAGCGGGCCACCTGTCTATAGCGGCCACCTGCCGTATATGGCCATTAGCAACAATTCCCCCGAGAGATAACCCATTTTGATGACCCTGTGTATAGTGGCCACCTGGCACCTTTTTCATCTCCCTTGAAGCAGGTTTGACTGTATGTGTGCATGTACAATTGTGTGTGTGTATGTGTGTGTGAACATAAATTGACAGCATGCAAGACCTATCAGTTTCAAGAAAGGTCGAGATATACTCATTTTGTATGTACACATATACTGATGTATAGATATTTCCTCTCCATGACATTTCTCAATGATACACACTACACAATAATCTTGTCATCCTGGGAAAGATTAAACCCTACATTGACACCCCCCCCCCCCCCCCCCCCCCCCCCCCAAGATTTCGGCCATCAGTCGCACGATCGTGGCAAAAATCAGCATGCACGGTGCCTATCAATAATCTCAATAATCTCTGAATTACGCTAATCATGCTGATTTATGTACAATATATTATATGCATCATATTTCAAGCTCTAAATCGCTAAATGAAGCCTCAAATAGGCTATTTTTTTCTTTAGATATTCTTAGTAGTAATATTAGCAAATTTATGTGAAAAAATTACAGTATCAAAATGAATTTCTCATGTATTTCATTGGGTTTTTTTAAATTTCTTAGATATTTCCTTGTTTCTAATTTGTTATGTATTTTTCTTTTTTATGTCTGTTTTTCATTGTTTCTGTCTATAGAATAGTTGATGATAACCAAAGGGATGTTATCTGAGAAAAATCAGGGAAAAACATTGATCTTGCACTTCTCGTAAAATACAAAAGTCATTGGAAACTGCCATTTTCGGTGACATTGGTCATGAAAATGTGCTATATCTCTACAAGCGTCGCCCCGATTTTCGTGAACAGCATCCCAAAGTGTGTATGTGAGAGAAGAATTCTCTCACATCTCTCTCTCTTGGGTTCTATGTACAGACATGAAAATGTCTTGAAATTGTTATTTTGTATAATAATAACATTTATGGAGTAAACATTTGTATATCCAGATAAACAGTGGAGAAACATTGAGTGAATCAAATTGATGTCTGTGAAAACTTTGCTTTGAACAATGATGGGAGGGTTTGTAAACTGTTTTTTCTCCACCATCAATGCAGAACATCTTTAACCACAGACAATTATTATTACATGTATAAGAATGCAGCCTTCCCCACTCTATCAAGACACATAAACTTATTACTAATTTTTGTGTCTAAAGAAATTTGAAACCTTAACCATTTTTCTCTTAAAAGAAAGACATGCAAGCTGTTCTGAAAGCATACTACAGTGCAGTGTGTGTTGAACTCAAACTGATTTGACCAAGATGATTAGAAAGAGAATGCTTATTATACATGTATTTGATGTAACTGGATTTATGTTAAGGTACTGAATTACCAGGACAGTGACACACAATGAATGTGTATCCTAATATTTTGACAATTTTGCACATGAGTAAAATTAACTTCTGTCATGATAACAAATGCAACAAATACTTTTGTTTCATTCTGGAATAATCATTAAGCAAATATAAATATATGCTTGATACAACTGACTTGAACACTACATACTAGTATGTTGTGATTTACAGGAACCCCGTAACAGTATACAGTGTACATTCCATTCAGGTCCTTGCTTGTTCTGAACACTATTCTATATCATCAAGTGCATTGCTTAATGTGGAAATTCAAAGAAAATTATAAATCACCCCTCATTATTTGCTGTGTTTATGGTAGAATCAAGTTTTACTGAGGTAATAAAATGGAACAATCTAACAGCAGCAGACGACATGTAACTGCTAAAACAAATATGATAAGTGCATTCATTGCTACTGAAGAAGAGTTTAAATTACTTCGAATTACGAAGTTTTAAAAGCCCGCCTAACAATGGTGACTGTGAATGAACAGCAAACCACCCAGCGCGGCCATGCGGTTGAATGCATAACTCAAAAAGTAGAAAGGCCAAGCGAATGCTGACAATGACTTTGGGCAAAGTATTCGGGGCGGGCAAGTGCATGAGAGAGATTAAATTTTACCTTGTATGTGATAGATTGTCGTTACTGTTGATGTTTTCAAATGACAGGGAAAAGCATTAGATTCACTTTGCCTTGGTATGGCATTTACCCAGGCTAAATATCAATACAACGCTCACCTAGGAAAACAGTTACACCTTTGAGTCTCTGTATTGTCTCTTAAATTTGATAGGATATAGTCTGCTTTTGCTTGCTGAGTCCATTCAGTTACGTCACCGACTAAATACTGGTTAGTGATATGGTTAGAGTAAAGATTAGGGTTAGAGTTTGGGTTAAGGTTAGGATTAGGTTCAGGATTAGGACTAGGGTTAGGATCAGGGGAAGGGTCTGGGATAATTGCCCAGGAGGTAATTGCCCTATACCCCCTTCTGCACCACCTTCAAACTTAATTTTCTGGAGTATTTTATGAAAGACTTGCAAAATGAGATGCTTCATCAAACTCGGGCAAAAAATAATATCATTGAAAATCTAGGCTACACATGTTTTCATGAAATAGAGATACAAAGAACAATATAAGCACTAAGACTGAAGGTCAAAAAACTTGATCGTAAAATGTGACAAATTCGAGGGACTGTTCATGAGACTTGTCAATATGAGCGCGTGGAGCTATGCATATACCCTAGCCTACGACTGTATGGCTGATCGGAATAGATATTTCATGGTCGAGATCCTTACTGACAGGTCGATGCCTTGGAGCCACGCCGTCGACAAGATCGTCGATGATGTCGGTAATGAACGAGGGATTAGATCCTCTCTTCTTGCCACTACGGGCGCGGTTAGTCACTTCATTTCGCTCTCCCTGGCAGTCTTTTTCAGGGCTAGGAACAGACCCCTGAATTAGCGCGTCGATGATCTCCTGTACGAAAGAAGAGGATCTCGTAACTTTTTCACTTTCTTTCCCAACGTCACTACCGCTATTGTGTTCAGCTACATCTCTTGACGACTTAACTTTCTTTGATTTCTTTTTTCGTCGGCCACTTCCCGAGTCATTCCTCTGAGGCCGTTCTTCACTGTCAAAAACTCTGATTGTCTTAGCCTCGAGAGCTTTTACGTCACCAGACGTATCGGAAGTGGAAAGATCCTGTTTCCAGTGCGATGTTGACGGTGAATGGTAGTCCTCCTGTACTTTGTCAGGTCCTGCAGAGCATGATCTTTCAAGCTCACTGTCATGTCTTTCAGGATGTTCCGGAATTACCGGAAGCTCCAAGTTGACAACGTTCATGTTTGAAGCAGATTGACGGTTATGGTCAAATTTCGACAACAGTTTGTCTTGGTCATTGTCATCTATTATTGCAGCAGTAGCAGAAGCTACACTTGGTACATCAATGAATTGTGCTTTCACCGCGTCCCCACATAACGATCTAGAAGTCATACCTTTCGGTCCCTCTTTTGTCCATATTTTATGTGTTAACAAGCAATCCGGTTTGTTTGTTATCTTATTAGCCTCACTTTGGGTTTGAGCAGCCTTTGCTTTCCTAGGAAGAAGGGTAATCTTTTCTCTTGCTAGGACTTTAGCTAATTCAGTTTCGGTGTCGTATAGTTCATCGAGCTTTTTCTCGATGTGCGTCATCTTCGTTCTCGTGTGTTTGAGGTCATCTGTGAAAGACCTGTTAGGCAGTTGTTCCAGCAGCTCCATGGAATGCGCTGGGAGAGGTCGTGGAAGCTCCAGTTGGTGAAACTTGACTTTGAGGTCAGACTTTTGTTTCAGAGAGTAGATGTAGAGACTTGTCAGCGGCTGAAAGGGTTCAAATGTGGGGAGGGGCTTGAAGTCATTTGGTAGTGACATGTGCTTGTATTGGTTGGACTGGTCGTATCGAGCATGGCGCTGTCGACGGTCAGACAGCACATTTGGAAACATACTGTCGTCTTGTTTTAGGGGCTTGGAACCATATTCATCAGGGAAAGAAATCCTCTTATCCAGCGGTAGTTTCCTGATCCAGTGCTCGACGTACGAAGTGTCGTTCGTCCGACTTGAAGGGATGCGTGCGGGGGTTGTCTGCATCGCAGCTCTACGTCTTTGACGCAGAACTCGATTACGTTTCGGTTCCACGGTACTGTCATGTGAGCGTTGGGCTGGATCCGTGGGATCATTAGCCTCTACACCAAGGACCCCTATTACAGGTAGATTTCCATCCGATTTCTGCGCACCACCCTTACCGGCTCGCTTTTCGATGGGTAGGAAGGGATCCATGATTTCAGGAAGGTAGGGTAGCTGTTGAAATGTGTCGGAAATGAGTGACGTTTTGGCAGGAGATTGAGAAAGTAGGCCTTGCTTGGACGCTCTGTAAGCTTCCATTGCTAGTGTGTTGTAGTCTTCATCAGAGGATGTAGATCCCTCTGTTCTTCCAGTAAAATCCTTAGTCTGGTCTTCCGAGCAGTCGTTTGTTTCTTTGGAGTTGTTCACGTGGAATGAATTACTGGTTAGCTGAAAGTCTGATTGATTGGCTCGAATGTTTTGTTGATCAGCTTTGCGCAAAAAGTTCTTCAAATATGTTTGTGTTTGTGTTTGTGTTTGCGAAGTGGAAGTGTCCAGTCCAAACTGGACTGACTCCCTTTCGTTCTCTTCCTGTAAAACAATATCATTTGTCCCATTTCGCATGGATACCAGACTCGTATCATTTGCGTCATTCTCGTTTTCATGTGTCACACCCAATGGTCCAAATTTGTCGTGTTTCCGAATGTCCAGCAGATCTTCAGCTGTCTCAGTCGGGACGTCTACAATCAGTTTTTTCTTTCTCTCCTGCGGTCGATTACTTTCAGCAGCCGTCGATGAATTTCCTTGCCTTTCCAGAGATTTCCCTTCTTGTTGTCTGTTTCCCGTGAGTACTTTCTCGCCAAATGCGGACCCACTGTTTTGTTTCTGACTCTCACGCATAATGCCAATGAGGTAGTCGTGCGTCGCGGAGTAATACCATTGTCTGGGATCGGTGAAGTCGGCAACGATTTGACGATGGCTGCGAGCTAGTATGTCGTCGGGCTTCAAATGGCCTTTACTGACGGAATCAGAAAGGCGACGTCGTAAGCTGTACTTCAGATCTTCAGTGTATCGATCCATTTTGGACCGCCTTCTGAAAGACCGTTGCTGATTGTAGGTAGACATTGCGTTCGACTTTTGCCCCGCTTGGTGAAACAACGTTTATATTAGCAAAGGAGATACCTGCAGAATAAAAACAAACAGATATACAGTGATTGAGAAATAGAGAAGAGTGGCTCCAGTCAGCTCATATGTATTTGAAATTTGTACGATGTACGATTACTATTCATTAAATATTGTAACATTTTCAGTTCTTCCTTTCATTCTCTATGTAAAGTTTTCTGTGATCAACACGTGACAAACGTTTCTGCGATATGCGACACAATGCCTCATCCTACTTTTGACACCATGTGATCGATGAATACTCTGGTATTTAATCTTCAGTAGTCTTGTTCTTGTTAGCTCTTCACAAATAGACAGGTTGGATGCTTAAGTGATAAACATCTTGTATTCCTTTCCTAGTCGTATTTATGTCTCAGTGATTATGTTCAGTGTTTCATGTTCACAGCTTCCAATCAAAAGGGTCTGCAAGTAATGTAGATTTTCCATCCCTATTGCATCAGATTTGCATTCAAATTCCTGAATATGCGTTCAAGTTAAACCGACTTTCGTCAGCAATCTGCTCCCTTGATTCATTTTAATTCTTTGAGCATTCAATTTTGTGTCGTATCATCCATTTAAATGCCATTTCATTCAAATTAGAAGTTTTTTTTAGGTCTGAGAAATATACAAATGGTGTACTGTCAGAATCTGGTGGATGTCATTATCTCTTTATGCTGCAATAGAGGTACAACCGCGTAGGCCACGTCTGAGAAGCTGTAGTCCTATAACCGCAATTAGACAGGATAATTCTGTCGTGTCTATATTGTTAATTCCGTAAAATCCATTTTCCTTTGTTCTGAAAAGGACTTCAACAAGCATATGATTGTAACTGACTTATGAACTGGTATCGTATCATGTTGAGTTAGATATTAATGACGTGAGTACAACAACCCGAGTAAATAAGAATTAGTGAGTGTTTATTGTTTGGATACTAATCAGCACTTCATTGGCGTTGCTATGTACAAACCTATCAAGCTATATTTTACCGACAGATTATGAGCGCACATCGATACATGCATGTACATGTAGTATATATTAATATCATATATGCATACATATACACACGGCACAATGAGGCCAGACACCCCAAGACCACGCTCAACCGTGAACAAGACCAAAGGCCGAAAGCTTGGAAATAAAGTGCTGTTGGCAAGCTATGTCACTGGATGACATCTACTTTATTCGTACGCTTTCATGCATTAATATAAAGGTATAGATATACAATGCACGTATTATATATGTATAATCATATGTATATACATATACATATATGTAATTGTGTGTGTGCGTGTTTGCGTGTGTGTGTGTGTGTGTGTGTGTGTGTACTGTAGCTTCCTTGGTATGTTGCATTTTTATTTCACCAAACTAAGTGTATTTTCATAAGTGCCCATCCTGCTTGAGTTTCAAATATCTCATAGATGTACAATAATATCTTTTTTTCCCCTTCATTTTTGAAGTGAATTCTTAAGAATCCCTGCAATGAAAGAATGAGAAACATACGTGCATGCATTCACCTCGGGCTCTGCAGAGTCGCGTTGCTATGCCGACTGGTGTGATGGGTGGCGTGGACTGGGAAGTACCACAGGGTAGCGCCCGATCGAGTCAACCCGGCTTGGTAAACACTCAATAGCGTCTGCTAAAGAAAGAAGGTTTAGAGAGCAAACATGAACGACAATAGAATCGCTTTCAAGTCGGAAAAAACTAGAAATAGCCCTAATGTCCTTCACACGATTACACTCTAGCTATACCCAGCTATACCCATGTAAGATAATGCCGGAGCTGAATCTTTTGATTAATCTTCAGAGTAATAAGTCTTGCACTCACACATAATACATGCATAGGGCCTACATAAACACATACACGCACGCAACCACGCACACACACACACACACACACACATCCACACATACGCAACATTTTTCTCGTACTTTTTTTTCTTCACAATCCTAGACACTCATCTACACAAGTATAGATAGTAATCAAATTTCTGGAGTTGTTTTCATAGATCTTCGAAAGGCATTTGATACTGTAGACCATAATATATTTTTACAGAAATAATAGGTTGCAATCATATTTAAATGATAGACAGCAAGTGACGTAGTTCAAAGGAGCCAAGTCGACCATCCTTCAATAAATTATCATATTTTTAGGTGTGCTACAAAGGTAAAATCTTGGTCTGTTATCTTCAATTTATGTTAACAATCTACATGAGTTTACTCCAGAAGGTGTCATAGATATCAGGTACGCTGACGATACGACCCTCACTGTCCGTGCTAATGATGCAGCAGTTTTGGAAGAAAAATAACTCTTGCACCAAATGAAATTATGACGTGGATCAAGGAAAATAGTCTCGTCCTTAAACACTGACAAAACTTGTGCCATGATACTAATCTCGGGAAAATTGAAAATTTCAGTATCTCATTAAACGATAGTTTGACTTAAAAGAGTTCAGTTCACAAAATATTTAGGAGTCTTAATAGATGAAGAACTGAAATGGTCTAACTAAATTGAAAATGTAAGTGAAATTACCCAGAGAAGTATTTGCATGATAAAGAGAACAAGAGCTTCTTCTTCTTCTTTTCTTTTCTTTTTTTTTTTTGCAAAAACAATCCTTACAGTTACTCTATAACAGTCTATAGTGTTACCACGTTTTGATTACTGTTCTGCTGTTTGGTCGAACAGATTTCAATCCCCATGCAACTAAGCTACAAAAAATTCATGACAAAAAATATTACACACCGTCGGCTGACTTATTCAAAAGTCTTAAATGGATGACTCTAGACAAACGTTTCGAGTTCAGTCGCGTTATGATGACAATTTTGCATAAATGCGTTCATGATTTAGCACCTTCTTACTTCAGGAACACTTAGTTAAGTCTAATGATGTACATGCACATCACACAAGGCAAATACTAGTAGACAAGTACTTGTGCCAAGAATTTGCTCTGATTATCAAAAGTGTAGCCCAATCATATCTTCTTTACTTGAATTAAACAAGCTAGATTACTCAATCAGATCAGCTTCTTCCATAGATTCATTTAAAAGATTGTTTTAACAAAGCTGTTATTTGTAAGTAAACACAACCAATTATATATATATATATTATATATATATATATATATTATATATATATATATATATATACATATATATATATATACATGAATCATTCCTGCACAATAGCAACTTAATTGATATTTCGGCATTCTGGTTAACTCTTGTTGTGGCATATCAATATACACTGTATCTTTTATGTCACTTTGCAGTGTATACGGTATATATGATATCTACATTTTCTTCTGTATACGTTTGGCACTTTAATGTACATAATACAATTATGTTCATCAATATCATTCAGAGCTCCATCGAAGACAACGACGTATTACCCTGACAAAAGGTGAGAAATAAATGAATAAATGAATGAACGAATGGATGAGTAGATGGATGGATAAGTAAATGAATAGATAAATAAACAAACAAACAAATAAATGAATGAATAGATAAATGAATGAATAAATAAATCTGAAAGAAACTATTATGTTCACTTCTTGTCCGTACATGCGAGTTTTGGGAATGCAGTACCATTCACGTCACGGATATACATGTAGTAACAAATTATAGGCATCCTGTATAATCGTTGCCACAAAACTGAAATAAGTAAAGATTTGGACTAAGATATTCAGTATGGGCGAGTTTCCGATATTATTGTTATTATCATTATTATTATTATTATTATTGTCATTATTATCAAAATTATTACGATTGTGTTAGAAATTCCTCATACATGCTTGATTCATTATAGAGGGGAGATGACTACAGAGATAACGGTGTGGTAATTAAGAAACTAGTAGGACTTTTTTAATCTGTAATCACGAAAAAGCCATACAATATGTCGATAAAACAAATCCTTACCTTCCAATATTGAAAAAAGGGATTATTAAATATTTTCATTTTGTATCGAGTGATTGAAATAATTCTGATGGCGTTATTCAGAATATAAGGAAGCAGGCACTTCACAAATTATCTAGAAGACTAGAACTAGAACGTGACATCATTGCCGTAATTACGTTGTCATGGAGCTATTGAAGTGAATAAATGCAATCCACGTTTAAAAACGATATGTATCTGGGATGTTGTACATACATGATGTAAGAAAAATCGGATGATATTCATTGAATGGTGACATTACAATGAAAGACATTGTGTCCATACTCATTTCTGTGAAGAGAGCAATTTATTTGTTATATAATTACTTGTATATTTAGAAGTTCATTCAATCAAATTTGGTGAGTCCTAATATACCCAATATTATTGTGTTGAAGAATGTTCTTTTTTACAACGTACCTGTTTCCGTTGATATATCACGAAGTCAAAGACAATAAATACGGATGGCATTAATCGCTGTTAATACTGATGTGCATGTGGATGAATCACCGACAGCTCCAAACAGACTGAAGAAATATCACAAAGATGTCAGCTGGCGGAACAGCAATTCTTGTTGTAACAATTTTTGTTAATCCTGGTGTGCATGCCTTAAATCGCCTTTCTCACATAAGGAACGAAGTCTCATGACGTTTTTTAGTTAATAAATATAGGGACACGCTTGTACAAGATCTACAGCAAAGCTCCGTACGACATTCCCTATAGCCGCCATATCATCCGCTGATCTTGTCCTGTTGTTAATGGTCGAGATGCCTCTCTACAAAGAGTAGCTATAATCCAATATTAAAGTCTTGCAGAGCACAGGCGATAAGTATGCACACCGCATTACAACAGTCCAATCCAGCATGACGTTTAAGGGTTGGAAGTTATCCCAACTGTTTTCAAACTGTGATTTGATGTGATTAAAATGCCGCGAAACCGAGCCTCCGCAGATACGCCTCAACAACTAAGGAGTTAGTTTACCAGTTTGTTTAGGATAATGTTACAAGGCATTTCTTTCCAGCGTAAAACCCCCCCCCCCCAAAAAAAAAAAAAAACGCACTATTGATTGGCACGATAGCTGCTCGAGACAGTGTTCAAAGTTCATCCTTTATATCAGCAAACGACTGTAACATAATTAAATTATGTTCCAACCAAATCCGTGATGCTCACGGGTACTACTTGAGTATGTAACTTATCAACAAAAGGGCGTAAAGAAGCATTGTTTGGCGAAGATACGCTATCAAAGAGCTATATTCGATGAACACGCTCCTTTAGTAGGCCTACATGTAATGTAAGCGGTATTTCGAGTGAAAATGCAAACAAAGGGGGGGGGGGACATTTGAAGGACTCTGCTACGACGACGAAGAGGGGGCTCTTCTTGGATAAAAGTATGCATTCAATCAGCACCGTACAAATAGGCTGGGGGAAAATATCATGAATCTGTTATTATATGGGGGCCTATGTGTTTCGTGTACAATGTATAAATTGATAGCACCCAGACAAGTATTTTCACATGAAATACTGGGATTTTTGAATGGGCAGGGGGGGGGGGGGCGTCAAAATCGGAAATAATGGAGATTTCTGAGGGATAAAGTGAAGCGATCCGATCGCAGGTACTGTCTCGGAGGGGTATGTATATAGAACTGTATGCGTGTAAAAATCAGTTGACACATAATCAGCCATGAAGAAAGAAAGTCTCCTTTGTGCCGAATACTTTATTTCAGTATTATCCTTCTGTAGGATTTGTGTTGTAAAAGATGCCAACCATGCACCTCTTTCCAATGGATCAATCTCTGGTAATGAATGTGAAGGAGTGCAAGCTAGAGACGTTAGTCAAGTTCATAGGCGTACGAAGAAATGTGTTTTATTTTGGGGTGCAATAATGAATATGTTCAGTATTTTGGGGGAACACACAAAACGAGGTGTATAGCGCAGCGACGGGGGGGGGGGGGGGTGGGGGGATTGGAGGGAGTACCCCACACTACTGGCGAATAATCCGTACCGAAGAGTGGGGGATGATCAGCGATAATCATCACATTGTAGCACGAACTTTACAAGCCCACAATACATACACGCTCGCGATGTATACGTATAGCTATGAAATTAAATTGAATTACAAAAATAAAGTGGTAAGGACATTTATTTTTGTATAATAATGTAGTATAGTGTTTTATTTCTATCAGATTTCCGAATTTGCTTAAATCAAGTCAATTACAACGATCATCCTCATGGGCGTTGAACTATTTTCCCGGGGGGGGGGGGGGGGGGACTTTGAAAACGTACAATGTGCAAGGAAGCGGAGGGACCGAGTTTGGGGGGGGGGGGGGAGGGTAGACTTGGAAAACAATTTGCGAGGAAACGAAGGACCGAGTGGAGAGATGGGTACCAACTCCAACACGAGGGAGATTTTGCATTTTCAGACCTTTAATTCAGAGATCTTGTGCACAGTTTTGGTGAAATATTCAATTTTTGTTTCTATCAAAAAAAAAAGTAAGAAACATTCACATTCAGGGCGATGTGCGGGGAGAGGGTGGGGGTAGGCCCCCTCCCACAAGAGGGAGATTTTACATTTTCAGACCTGAAATTAAGAGACGTGGTGCACACTTTAGTGAAACATTTGATAAATTTTCTGTCAAAAATACATGGTAATGATTATTAAGTTATAGTCAGGAAGATGTGCGAGGGAGGATGTGGAATATCCCCTCCCACAAGAGAGAGATTTTTGCAAGCGCTTTAGAAAATTATGAATACAAACCCATTAACCCTATAAAGCCTATAGGGGGGCACATTGTGCCCCCCCCCTACCATAATAGATTTTCGTTTGCCACTCCTACACCCTTTACCCGATTTCAACCAAATATGGTGACTTTTCCTAAAATCTTATTGAGAACATTTTGATATATGATAGCTATGTCCGATATCGCTGGTTGCCATGGCAACCGTAAACTGACAACCATGTTCGTCAGATTTTGCATGATTTTCTGTTCCATCTTCAGTTAACAATATAATAATGGATGAAATGGGGGTTTTCTTGGCTGTAATTTGCTGAAGGAGCAGAATGTGAAGTAATTATGCTTGTGAATTACCGTCAAATGGTCTTCTTAGTATTTCCTTTATTTTGTATGTTACATAGGCATCAAACAATTATCATGATTGAAATAATCGAAAATGCAGCATTTTCCAAAGACTACTCTTTTACTTTATGTTATTTTCACACAAGCTTTGCCTGTAATATCATGTTTTTATCATATTATCAATTTGCAGACTCAAAATTTCAATATTTTGGAAATATGAAATGTGATACCAAGATAATAATGTACCCATTCCAAGCAATACATCATAGGTTTTTTATATTTCTTTATATTGTAATGAATAGCGCCCCACTTCATGTTGACATTGAGAAATTTCAACCATAACCAATAGTGAAGGTTGACTTGCTTTTCCTTTGTGGTAAATATGAAAATGATTGATATAGAATAAAAACATATATACTGGGGATAAAGAAATAAAAAGAAACAACGTGATTAGCATATTTCCTGTGTATTTCTTTATAATTTGGTAAATAGCGCCCTCAGTGGATGACCTTGAGAAATTTCAAATGTTGGGTCATGTAGAGTATGAGTTGCTCCACCCATGTGCCAAATATGACGGTCATCCATCATGTAATAAAGAAGTTACATAGGAGGGCACAATGTGCCCCCCCCCCCCCCCCTTGGGCCTGGAAGGGGTCAAAATAGCTTGGGCTTTATAGGGTTAAAGATAGAATAGAGTGGCTCTGTTTAGCTCTCACTATAGACGGGCCTGCAAATGTAATATGCCGAAATCAATACAATCACGTTTCTCTTTTTCCGTTCTATTTTTTTTTTTTCATGTCAGGGGAGGGGGTTGTTTGTAAAGGCTATACCACCTCCTTCAGGAGCGCCGGGGGTGGGGGGGGGGGGAGGTGCACCCTTCATTCCTCCCCCCCTTTTTTTTACGCCCATGCCCCACACCCACACAGGGAAGATTTAGCATTTTTAGCTTTGAAATTTGATAAGCTGGGGCACACTTTTATTGGAATATTTGGAAAATTTTCAATCCAAAACGTAAGACGATAGGTTAGTTCCTTATTCAAGTTGAAAGAAAACCCAAACAAACTAAATTACGCAATATTGTTGCGTGATCGTCTCGTTTACTGACCATTCCTTTCTTTGAAAATCTTTATATGTTATCGGCAGCAGCCGAGTTGGGGATACCACCTCACAAACGAGGGAGCTTTTGCATTGTTATAGAATTAGAATCAACCAGGTATACTGCACACTTCTGGTGGAATATTTGGGAAATGTTCACTTAAAGAAGTAAGAAAAATACAGTAAACATTCGGGGGGAAATGTGAGTGGCTATTGATTGTTCTATAACCGCTGTCACCTCTGTGTGCATGTGCGCCTTCACTGTGCTAAGTCTGTATAGATGAATCTGACTTCAGACTGTCAGAGCAAGGAGGTTCGAGAAATGGAGTACGTCACAACAGTCTGAGACCCCGTTTACAGTGCGAGGCTCGTCCGCGGCGAGGCCCAGCCCCGCTTCAGTGTAAACGCGCAAAAGGCCAAATGCGAGGCCAAAATCGCATTTGGCCTCGCTCTGAAGGTGGTCTCGGCCGCGGCCTTTTCTCAGTGTAAACGTAAACTGGGCCAAATGCGCGGCCAATTTTAGTCTTGCTTCCAAACCCTCTGCCTTTACTATTTCGCTGTTCAGGATATTAACCCCCTCAACGTCGAAAACTAGTATAGTTTAAGGTGGCTTTGTCCTGCAAAGGATTTTTTTCCTTCGGCTAAGGCCTTGGCCCGAACGGCGACTTCGTCGCCACGGAATTCATTTGGCAAAGGGTCTGAAAACCAGACAATACCAAATTGCATTTGTTTACAAGTAGAGCGCCACTACGACAACATATTGAAAGGTTTGAATCAAAAGCGCGGCCGAGCATAGCCTTTAAACAAGGCGACTCGCTCTGCGTGCCCCCGTATAGCGCGTTTACCCCACAAACCTGTTGGCCGGCGAGTGGACTCCACTCGCCGGCCAACAGGTTTGTGGGGTATACGCGCTATACGGGGGCACGCAGAGCGAGTCGCCTTGTTTAAAGGCTAGGCCGAGCCCGGCAGTGTAAACGGACAAAATTGCGGGGCCCGGCCTCGCACTTGAGGCTGGGCTCGGCCGCGGCTACCGGCTCGGCCTAGCCCCGCATTGTAAACGGGGTCTTATTCACTTTGATCCCATGCTCGAAGCCGCCACTCAAAAATATTTGAAGTATGTGTCAAACTGGATCTGCAGCTCAGATGGGAAGACAATTGACTCGTGTCTCATTGCATAATCACCAGCCACTTTCCAAGGAAGATATGTCTTTGTGATGGTAATTACTTTCGCTATCCCTACTTACAAACGATGGGCGGGAGACAATGGTAAAGGCACGGGGGTGCGCGAATAGAAATTGCTCAAATATTGCTGGAATAGATATCAAAATCACTCGACTGTACGTGCCTGTACGCTAATCTGACATATTAATTTATAAAGAACTATACTTGAAGATGATACCATCATTTGGCGGAAATAAGGAGAAAAGTGATAAAACCGGCTTTCCATGAGGGTAGAATATCAAACACTTTCACAAAATACAGCTCAGATTTACACTTTTGCACATATTTTCGAACGGAATTGACTTTTGTTTTATTATCATTAGGTGAAATTTCATTGCTTTTGATATATAAACGAGCAGCATACCCGATATTATGTTAGCCAAGGCTCGACACTAACGGTGCACATGGCCCGGTGGCCCGGGGCCACCAAAAATGAAAATCGGACCACCAAATTTCAAAAAAGGGCAAATTTGGTGGCCCGCCTCGGGCCACCAAAATTTTTTGAAAAGTATGTCAATAAATTCGTAACTTTTTGCGCCGGAAATTTGCTGTTAAATTTGTTCAAAGGATGGATGAAAAGGACTGAATGAATGTCTGAGAGTGAGTGTTGCAAGTTTGTTGAAGTTTATTTATGAGTAGATATGTCCAACTTCTAATTCTTACTATCATAAATCTTAAATATTTGACTCATTAAAAAAAAGGACTTTTAATGTTTTTTATTGGGGTTTTTTCGGGACACCAAATTTTTCTCTCGGGCCACCAAAAATTTGAAATTTAGGATTTTGGTGGCCCCATCGGGCCACCAAACCAAAAAGTTAGTGTCGAGCCATGTGTTAGCGTTAAAAATGAATTTTCAGATTGCTCAGAAAGATGGCGGCTTCAAGCATCGAACATCAAGGCACAAATGCACCTGTGAAATTATTTTGTCCATCCATAGAAAACTGACAGCTGATTGAATATAGTCAGTTGTAACTCCATCTCTCGAACCTCCGTGGTCAGAGCACTGCAACTTGTGGCGGCCATAACTGGTGGGCTTCCAAAGAAGTTCAAAAACACTTTCAATGGGTTATGCAATGAGCCAGGTGCGCTGCTATGTCAGTGCAGAAATTATCTTTTGTTAGGCAAAAAATAACCTTATGAATGGGGTGATCCATTCATTAACAATAGGAAAACGTTCATGGGCCTAACTCACTAGTAGCAAATAGAAAAGGGAAACAGACGAAATTCTGGGGGTTGAAAATTTCTGGTGAGCAAACTGCCTGGTCATTGTCCAATTTGGATCATACTGGTTCTTTTGTCAGTGACGATGCACGATTGCACAATATTGTCATTTTTCCAAGAACCTGAATGTACTCATTAAGATGCATATAATCAGCTAGATATTTCGCTCAGCCATTTACTCGGAGTCAGACTTATTTCGTGGTTTGTTTTGTTTCTTTTCTTAATCTTTTCTTATATTCAATCATTAGGCGTTTTCACACCAGACCGATGTTTCGAAATAGCGCGCTATTTTGCTGACTATTTTCAGCGAAAAATATCTCGAGCTTGGATTTTTATCGGGCTGATGTGAAAACGCCTTCTGGAGACTGTCTCACTGCAGGTTTGAGTAATTGTTTTCTCGAGCATTTTTCCATGTCTATATGTACGGCATATTGACAAGGGAATGTGGGACCCTGTGAAAGAACAATAATAGGCCTGCATTTTGTAAATACGGCTGAATGGGCAGATGGGCTGTTCCTCCGTTTCTTTGTATACTAGCTGTAAGTATCTCTCTCTCTCTCTCTCTTTTTCTTATATTGTGCACATGTCATTGGATAATGTTAAAAAACAACTAGGCCTCCAACAACAAGACTCTTTAACCAGGCGATTAAACCTTCAAGGTTATAATCGTACGAATTTGACTTTGACTTCGAATTAAAAAAAAAAAAAGAGGCTGATTTATAACTCAATTCGACCATTCATAAAAAAAATTAAAAAAAAATTGCAGGCCAGATGATAGTCGTCTTTTGGCATGAACAATGCATGGATGAATAATGAATAGTAGTAAACCATACGTCGCCTCACCGCTAGGTAATTCAACTTCATCAGTCCGTATCGCTTTGGACGGTGGGTGTAAAAGGTCCTGCATGCATACGCAAAAGAAAGTCGAAATTAAAACCTCGAGATTATTGGTGAAGCGTTCACACGTTCTTGGGTTTAGAATCGCGATGATGATCGTGCTAATTTGTGGAGTTTTTGTGTCCACACGTGCATTGCGATCACGATGCAAATCTCAAAATTTGCATCCCGCTATGTATCCCGCAGGCACACTACACGACTTTCGGTCGCTCGACTGACAGACTTTGGATCCGAAATAAATCTTAATAGGCCTGCCTTCAAAATAAACACACTTGTTCATTTCAGGGGACCGTTTCATTAAACTTTTTGTCAGTGATTTACACTGACAACTGTTAAAAGCTACTGAAATCATTGCGTCTGATTGGCTGATACAGAGATGCCAAGTTCAAAAAACTTTTATGAGTGAGATTTTTATGACTCGGCATCTCGGCGAACGAGGGGGGTGTCCCCCTCCCATGGTAGGGAGCTTTTTTAAATTATTAGCTCTTAATGATGAGATCTGGTGCATACTTAAGTGACTATTTTTTACTAATTTTGAAAAGCAAAAGGGAAATATACCTTCAATTGCAACTATCACTTTAATCCTTTGAGCTATATGCTCCTTATTTTTGGCCCAAATTGCAGACTTCACCAGATGCGTGAGAAAAATTAGTGCCATGCGTGAGATCGTGAGACAGACCCTAAATGCTTGAGTCTCACGCAGAATGCGTGAGACTTGGTAGCTCTGCTGATAGCAAATTTGTCGGTGAAAACCTCCGACGAACTCGTTGATGAAACGCCACCCTGGGGACCGTTTCATGAAACTTTTTGTCAGTGATTTACACCGACAGCTGTTAAAAGCTACTGAAATCCTTGCGTCTGATTGGCTGATAGCAAATTTGTCGGTGAAAACCTCCGACGAACTCGTTGATGAAACGCCCCCCTGATCCGAAGTTGCTTAGTCAGGCGAGTGTTCTTATGCGACGCGACCGAAGGCGGGCTCAAGTTGTTGTCTGGTAACCAAAGAGTATAAAAGCTAAGAGGGCGTACTCTCGCGATTTCGCACGCAAACGGGTGTAGTACGCACAGAACTCTAGAGTTCTGTGGTAGTACGCCATGGAGCTCCACCACAGAACTCTAAGAGTTCTGTGAGCTCCACATGGAACCCAACGGCGGCCATTTTAGTAATAATACGGCGAGCTTCTTAACACGTGAGCCTATGGAGAAAACCCTACCCTCCTTACATTTTCTTCATTTTAAGGAAGCACACAGCGGTAGAATTGCGTTTCATACCTCAAAACATCACAAGAAGTATATTTTCTGTCGATACGTTAAAAAAAGATTGAAGTAATGTCATTACTTTTTAATATGTAGTCCCTCAAAGTTTGTGTTTGAGGTGACAAACGCCGTCTATCTCTCTCTCTCTCTCCCTCCCGAAGCATAATTTTGTCTACTTCAGCTCAAACTTTGTGGGACAGCAGATTGGAAAATGAATGACATTTCTTCAATTGCATTTCATGGTTAGACAGGAATGATACTTCTGTATGACAAAACGAGATCCTAAGTACATCTCTTCCCCTGTATGCCCCCTAAAAAGGGAAAAATTGAAAGGGAGACAGAAATACGAAGGCCCAGTGATACGGACTGATTATGATCACGTAAATTTACCCACGTAAATATACGCCCTCTATCGGTATGTTGCTTTCAATGGCGCAATGGCGTCCGTTTTTCGCCCATGAGCGTACTACAATGTACCAAACTCCGCGAATTCGCGGGAGTAAGCCACAGAACTCAACGTAGCTTGCATACTCTATGCTGGTACATGGTAACCGTGCGTTTGTGCGAGTTCAAGGACCTATGTTACACTCTATGTAGCTAGGATCAAGTTGATTATATGATCCTGCTCTGGGATGTCATGCCTCGACCCTACTTGTGATGCTGAGTGTCCTTTCAGACAACGTATAATACAGCACCCGTGTTACAATTACACCCAACCCAATATCTTATTTTTAAGGACACTTGTAGTTGTTCTCATTCAGCAGCAGCAGGAAAAGCCGGTAGTCGGCTACCTCAGTCCCACTTGTGTAATTTCCTGTGGTGTACACCGTGCACAATTGTCTAACACGAATGGCTACAAACGCTGATGTAGGGGATCACGCAGGTGGCTCCGGATCCGGCGCCGGGTACATTGGGCGAGATACAAATACAGATGGCGATGACGGTTTCGTCGATGAAGATGTAAGTCTTGTGTAGTACATGCTATTTATTAGTCTAGATTCTAGTAGGTAGTATCATTACCATGATTCAGCATCATGGCATGAATGATTACGACTTACGTAAAGCTATCCAGAATATTAAGATTTAAAATTTATATAGAGTCTACTAATAATATAGCTTAGGCTTAGCCCTAGGCAGCAGTTGGAAACATTACAAGCTTCAGTAACCGCACCGATGACCCTAATCCTGGGGCGCTCCGGTCCGTTGTACACAATAACACTGTGGGAGCTTCGCGTTTGCCCTGGTCGCATCGCAGTTACGGTGACCCCAACATGTTCGTTACTGGTTACAGCACCCCTGGATTAGGGCTTCGGCTTTCAGTCTAGACAGCGGGTAGAATTGTTTGAAAATAAGATACTAGTAATAGACAAGACTTCCTTATACCCCACCACTTGACAATGTTTGTGGGACTGTTAGTGTGTGCATTTATGCGTAAGCTAGCAAGCAAGGGTAGGGTAGTGTAGTAGTAGAGTGGTATGGAAAATTAGTGGGGTGGGGGACATAAGGAAATCTTTCTTAATTTAGGGAGTAAAGACTAAGTATCACTCATTTTATTAGATGATCAATGACAAAACAATGTGAGACACAAATGACCAATTGCTAGATACATGTACTACATATGTGTATCTTGGTTTCCTCTCTCCATATATCATGCTCTTCAGGAGCTATTTGACCAGCTTGAGAATGAGGATATTCCTGCAAGTATCCGTGAGGCCAGAATGAATCAACTAAAGCGGGAGGTGGATGCAGCTAAGGCCATACAGGAGCAAGGGTTGGGGCTGTACAGGTAAGAGCCATCTACATTTTATAATTATTTATTGTATAAGCTTTTTTTTGTGCAGGTATTTTCACAATTGGGAATGACAGAGACATTTTCGCGAGATGTTGTTTTGGGGGTTGTGACACTAACTAAGGCTATCTTAAGTGTCTGATGTCTGTCTGTTCATGATATTTTTGTGTGTTGTTAAAGTGTTGATTCACAATATTTGTGAAAATTAAACCCTGTGAAATTAACAGTTTTTATGCTGCATTGATACAGCTGCTGCACTTTTTTGAAAGAAAACACAAGACTTCATGCATTACGAGTGTCAAAGTCAACAAGAAAACCTACCACCATGTGATGATCATGCTGTAATCACTTCTGTGATTTGTAATTTTGCATAATAAAGTGTGACAAGACCACTTCCAATACCACCACTTCCAATACCAATGTGTGTGGGACTGAGTTTGTGCATCTGTGCATTTAAAGTTGTCGAGGATAGGGCAGTGTAGAGTGGTACACATGTATGGAACAATAGTGGAAGGGGGAGACATAAAGTCTTTCCTTAAGTGCATTTGCAATGCTACCAAAGCATTTTTTTCTTTAAAAATGGGGAATAGTCTATAGAAAAATATAAATAGAATAAAAATGAAATGGTAAATCATTATAATGATAACATTCTGCAGTATTGGGAACACTGCCCAAAGTGTGTGGGTGGGTGGCAAAAATATTTCAGTGGGATATCCGTATTGTGACTATGTAACTAATGTGTCAGTCATGGGTTGTGGGTCAGTTATGGGCAAGTCCAAGATAAGGTCCCCTCAGAAGGCAAAATTTCATCTTTGTTGAATATTGATATGTTTGGTATCATTTTGAAGCTTATGAGTTGAAATTTTGATTTCCAGGGAGGAAAATATGATATTATATAAATTTATGCAAATTTCAAAGGCTTCATTTGCATAAATGTAAAATACAGCATTATGTATGGGACATTTATAAAAATTCATATTTATTCAAAGGAAAGCAAATTGTATTTGATTAATATGTGGACATAAGAAGTTCATCAGATAGTTTAACTTGGTATGAAAATTTAGGGATTATGCAAATGATTATGCAAATTAGCTAGTGTCCTATCATGAGATGTCCCATACGTAACAAATTGAGGTCATTTTTTTAGGTTTTTTCTTAAATTTTTGAGGTTATTTGAATGCCCTTTTGGGAAGTTCTAATTTATTGTTTAAAGAAGATAACAGAAAGAAGAAAAAATGGTAAAAGAAATATTTTTTATCAGGCAATTAAATAATGTTACGTATGGGACGAATGCATTGTGTACGTATGGGACATCCTCATACATATTGCATGTGAATGCATGTAGCTAGCTAGGAAGGTCTCTCAGTACACAAATCGTCAATCATCCTGCAGAAAGCATCCCAACTTTGCAGCTACTTGACACTTTATAGACACTTGAAACAATACATGTACTTGACTGAACAATTTTCAGAAAAGGAGAGGGGGAGATGCCAAAATACACAATGAAAATCAGCATTAAAGGGATGGTATAGTTTTCATAGAAATGGGGTTTCAGTTTTCAACATTTTACAATATGATTGGAAACTACTTAATGAATTATTAAAGAGCATACAATTCTAAGACTAGAGAAATTTAAAGTTTATTTGATGAAGATCCAAAATGAAATGGCTGAGATATCAAAAAACAAACAAATATAAAGTAAAACGAAGTGGTTGTAATGAAAAATGTGACCAGCTTTCATTAGGACACCACGTTTCTGGATATCTCAGTTATTCAGTTTTTAGTAGTAGCCACAACAAAAATCCTGGGTATACATACTGAGGTATGACTTGAATCAACAACCTGATTTCTAGACAGACATCATACTGGATCACTGGGGTTCTATGCAGCAGGTATTGCATATTTATTAAAATTAATATTTCTTGTGTCAAGTTGTTTTTTTATTGAAACTGAATGGTAAACTGCCCTTCATCAGTGGAAGTAAATGCTTTACTATTCAATTTTTTAGTAGTAACTATCCTGATAAAGATACAGGGCATGCATACTCAGGTTGGTCATAAAAATATAAAATATGATTAAATATGATTATGATGGTAAATATTTGGGGAATATTGATTCCCATGACAATCTGAATCAGTATTTGAGTAATTTCAACTGATTGTACTTCAATAATTATGCAAAATACCCATAAACATCGTTCTCCACACACTAAAGGAATGGGGGACAAAGGGCGTGCATACTCCGGTTGGTCATAAGAATTATAAAATATGATTGGATATGATGATGATGGTAAATATTTGGAGAATATTGTTCCCTTGACAATCTGGATCACTATATGAGTAGTTTCAACTGATTTTACTTCAATAGTTAATGCAAAATATCCATGAACATGGTTCTCCACACACTATGAATGGGGGACAAACTGTCCCATACGTAACTGTCCCATACGTAACACGTCATGTCTGTCTTTAATTAGAACCTGTAATTAGTGCTTTTTGTCTTATGACTTGAAACTTTCCTCTGATGATCTTGAGTGTTGTGACTTTCATCACAGTGAGTTACAAGTCGTAGAATGAAATACTTTTAGAGAGTTTTGAGGTTGAAAAAAGTGTTCAAAAAAACAAAATTTTTCTGTTCCCATACATAACGGCACATATTTTCTCTTCTACAATTTAATTGTCATGGTCATTTTTCTCCATTTTTTACATGATTATACTTCTCCTAGATATCAGTCACCATGGTAAAGTTCAATATGATCAAAGGCCATTAACACTATTTTTCAGGTCATAGAAGTCTCTGAATGTCCCATACGTAACGCACGCATTATCTTGGACTTGCTCTTATCTGGTTTGAGGGGGCACATTGTGCCTCCAACCATATTTTCATATTTTGTCACTCCTACCTTTTTTAATCCAATTTCACCAAATCTGTTGATTTTTTTGTAATCTGATGTAGGCATTATAAAATAGATAAAATTGAAAAATGTATTTTCAAAAACAAATTATTTTGTGTTATAAATTTTTCACACAAGTTTTACCTGTAGTATCATATCATCAGTTTGCAAACTCAAAATTGTGGGTTCTGGGAAGTCAGACTGGGAAACTCAGACTGTTCTCTTTGGTGTCTGGGTGGCAACTTCTTTATTAAAAGAAAGAAAGATATTATTCAGAGGGGTGAAGGTTCAGGTGCAAGTTTCTTCACTTTGTCTCCCTCTACAAATTAGATTTGTTAAAGGCAGCCGATCGCCATCCCTAATGGTACGTAAACTCTGAACGACCGAAGTTTGTGCATGCAATTGCGCAATGCCAGACTCAGTGCCCTATCCATAAACGTGTGGAACAATGCTGCCAGTGAGACACGTGTGTGTGTGTGCGTGTGTGTGTACGCATCATACACAAACATTGTCACCGCGAGCTGCGGTGATTGGAGGAGAGAGGCCAGAAGACGTGTGTGTGTGTGTGTGTGTGTGTGTGCGTGTTTGTACGCATCATACGCAAATATTGTCACCGCGAGCTGCGGTGATTGGAGGAGAGAGGTCAGAAGCCGCGTGGCTCTTTTGGCCTCTCTTCATGCGCATGCGCACTGAGAGTGTGCGTCCATTCGGAAGCTCCCGTGGCTCGCTCGGACAGCCAGTTTGGGTTAGGAGATTAGCACAGAGAGCTCTCTTGTAGCCCACAGAACTCTTACGTTTTGTTCGCTGACCCATTGAGCCAGCGCTATTCTCATTCGGGGTCACTACATTTGATACAGAATGGGGGAGGCAGCGTGTTGCGTTCGTCTCCGTGCCGCACAAACCACTCACCACGACTGAGTGTCTTTAAGATCGCAACTGCTGATCTGTAAATTAACAAACATGTCGGGGGAAAAAAAAAACAAACTTTCCTGGTGGTAGTGTCGCTGCCCGCAAAGCAGTAGATGACAGGTTCAATCCCACTGGTTCCTTTTTTCCGACATGTTTGTTAATTTACAGATCAGCAGATAATACATGTGTGTTGTCATGCCATCCCATGCTTGATTTATGACATGCTCTTCACTGAAACAAAATGAAACATCCTGTTGAGTATTTAGTACTCATGTACATTGTGTCTTATGTGAATTACAATATTCTTATTGTCATCACTATTTGCAGTTTCATTATATAAACTCTCCTGAAATGAAATCCTCTGTGATAAAACTGAGCTTAAAATAAGTGAACAGTTGTGACAATTAATTACTTCATGCATTGTTAGTAATGACTCAATTGCTCACTCTTTTACACCAATCTTGTTCTTTCAACAGTGAAATAGAGAAGGAGGAGGATGTGTTAAAACAGACCACCAGCATCCCACGCATCATAATCCATTTTTACCACACAGACTTCAGGAGGTGTAGCATTATGGATAAGCATTTAAAGGTATCTATCAGTGGATGGAATCCAAGTAATGCTTAAAGGGTGTGTACAGTTCTGGTCGAGGTGAGGATTTAGCTTTTAACGTTTTGCGAGATATTCAGAAACCACTCTATAAGTGCCAAAGAGCATGCGATTCTAAGGGGTATCAAAAGTTTATTTGATGAAAATCGGTTTTGAAATTGCTGAGATATCCCAAAACAATGTGAAACAAAGAGATCCCAATAAAGTTGTGGCATGTCGCCTTTTATTATTATCACTTTTTTGGATATCTCAGCCATTTGAAAACCAATTTTCATCAAATAAACGTTAAATCCTTCTTAAAATTACATGCTCATTCATATTACATAAGAGGTTTCTCATTATCTCACTTAAGAATGTTCCAAACATGAATCCCCACCTCAACCAGTACTGTACAGTCCCTTTAAAGTCAAATGAATTCTTTCCTATGTGTTACAAAGAAAACTAGATAGATAGATAGATAGAACAAATAGATAGATAGATAGATAGATAAATGAATGAATGAATAAATAAATAAATGAAATAAAATAAAGAAAATTATGCGAAAGTCACATTGAGAGGTTTTTCTGTTAATTTTTATTCAAAATGTGAATGTTCGAAATCAGATGAAAGTTCCATAATCATTTAACAAAATTAAGAAAAAAAGTGCAAAATACGATAACATATACTTACATGAAAATGAACTAATTCATGAAGTATGTCTGAACTTTCAGATGTTGGCGCAAAAGTACCTGGACGTCAAGTTCTGCCGGGTGTGTGTGGACATTGTCCCCTTCTTCATTCAGAAGCTTCAGATACAGGTCCTTCCAGCTGTTTTGTGCTTTATTGATGGAATCGTAGCTGACAGGTAGGAAGTTGATTGATTAAAAAGTCATTCATATCTAATAGTGATTTGCTGTGAGATTCCCTGCTGAACAGAAACCAGGTTCTGATCATTCACTTAATCTAGTCAGAAATTATGGGGTCAAATGAGCCTAAAATTTATCACAAACTTAATACTTGATGACAGCACGAGGCAAGAGACTGGATTCAAAGATTTGTCAGTCACTATGATCGAGTAATGTGTGCAAATCAGTCAATTAACTACAATCACTGAAACAAAGGTCTAGAAGACAGGTACAAATTTGTACAGTACTGGTATATTCATCAAACAAGTCAACCTGGGTATTACTGTGGTGAATATAAGATGTCCACTCTTTCCATTAAAACAAACAAAAAAATAATAGAGAAGTATTAATCAAGTAATAGTGGAGAATGAAAGTCTACTTTGTTGTAAATGGGCTTCTTATATCTTTGAAAGAGCAAATCTCTAGCAAAAAGAGTGAATCTTCAGTCTAGTAGCTGTTGTAGAGTTTTGCACATTGAAAATCAAGTATCAAAATTGTCTTATGTCAGGAAGCACAGAGCTACCAAGTCTCACGCATTGTGAGTGAGACTCAAGCATTTAGGGTCTGTCTCACGATTTCACGCACGACACCCATTTTTCTGACGCATTGGGAGCATAGCTTAAAGGACAATTTCACCTTTATAGACATGTGGGTTGAGTTAATACAGCAATAGATTAGTAGAACACATCAGTGAGAGTTTGAGGAAAATTGGACAATCCATTCAAAAGTAATGAAATTTGAAGTTTCTGCTCAGTCATGGCTGGATGAGAAGACTACTATAGCTTGTGATGTCACATGTGTACAACGTTCTTAGGGTAATATGAGCCATTGGTCTGAAGGTGACATTTGTGCAGTTTTCTTTAGTCTTTAAAAACATTGCGTTGGATAGAAAACATGTTAACAGTATATGTTTTTATAATACAGTAATATGCTTGCACAAACTGGACTTTCTCTATGTAATTGTTGCTGAGGGAATTAAGTTAGATAGCATTCACAAAGTAAATTATAAAACAAGTGCAACCAGATGCATTGGTTAGAATTCTACATACAAGTGTATTTGTATCATTGTTGCTCTTGTGAATATGCATATGTAGGCCCTACCTGTAGACTTCATTATGGCAAGAATAACATGGTAAGTAATCTGGGAGTCCAAATCTAAGGATCTTCCATTGAAATAGCCCACCTTCAAAAGGAGAAGGGTATATGGAATTACAGTACTATAATCAGCAGGTCTTCCATACCACCCCAAAGGAACATGTTTTGTATTATGTACCAGTAAAAATGAATATGGACAGGATGTGTGCTATGTTTGTATCATCAGGATTGTGGGATTCGATGAGCTTGGAAACACAGACAACTTCACCACACCAACACTAGAGAAGAGAATGTCAAAATCTGGTGAGTCAAGTCTTTGTTGTAGCCACAATGTTTGATGTTGAAAATTCCTGAAAAAACAAAAAACAAAAAACAAAAAACTAACTGGTATATGAAGGAATGTCAAACCACTGGGCCATCTAAAAATTTTGATGTGAAAATAATTTGATTTTGTACATTGCGTGTGTGAATATGTTGTGGCATTATTGAAGCAGAAATTATGTGTTAGGAGCAAAGTGATGAAGGTGGGCAAGAATGTGATCTTTTCTTGATGACCACTCTTCTGTCTTGATAGCATGAATCATCTTCTCATTACTCAGTCATTTTTAGTGTACAATTGTACTACAGCAGCTGTACCCACTATGCAGTGACATACATTGGAATGGCGAACCAATTCAGTACATCCATGTCTGTGATGATTTTGTACAATTTGTCAATAACATAACCTTTCAGTATGTTTTTGTTTGATCTAGGAAGACGGAAACAGATATGAATTAACTTGATTATTAGAACTGCTTTGTCGCATGCAGAAGGTAGCATCTTTTCTAAGTTCAACAAGATTCTGTCCACATACAGTCAAATTTGTCTATAGTAGTCACCCAAGGGAGATGAAAAAAGTGGCTGTTACAGACAGGGTTGTTAACATGGCTTTTCTCTTGGGGGAATCGTAATAGTGGCCGCATACGGCAGGTGGCTACTAAGGCAGGTTTGACTGTATTAGCTAATGTTAACTTCCTTGTCGTATCTTGCCAACAATACAATAGCATGAATGAATTGATGTTTTTAGGTAGTACATGTGTATAATGCGTTGCGATGTCACCACATTAGAAATCAGCATTTTAAAAAGCTGTTGCACTCTTAGTGTAAAATTCATGGAAGGTGAAATAAAAGGTGAGAGTTTGCATGGCAGGTACACTTACATAGCACAACTGTTGTGTTAATACTTCATGGAATTATACACTGAGGGAATACCATACCTGATACACTATACTGCTCTCTGTATTCATTCACAGGAATCATCAAATTACAAGATAGCATCAGCTCCAGCAATAAGACCATTTTTGGCTTTGACAAGAGGAGAGGAGATGACAGCAGCGATGAAGACTTTTGATGACTGCCATGTTGTCAGTCTCTTTGTACCACTTCCAGTTCCTATATGTGCTGCTGTATAAAGTATACCATGAAATGACTCTTGGTTAGGTGTGGGCAAATGTGCTCTGGAAAGATACATGTATGTGTGGTACACTACAATTTGTATGTTCTGAAACTTAGCCATTGCGATCATTCATCATTCAGTGTTTGTCGTCTGTTGTGTGTGAACTTTTTACCTTTTCAGCTTCTTGAAAATCCCATAATGTATTTTCACCAAACTTAGCAAGTAGCATTCCTAGGGTGATTGGACCTCAATCTGTTCAAATGGGTGTAATGCTCCCCCACCACCCACTTCCCCTTTCAGTGTATTGCAATAGAATATATACAAATGGATGCCATGCCCCCTGGAGACCCCCCAAATCCCCCCAAATTTGCTAAGTTCTTCCTATGTAATACTCTGCATAAATACATGGAAGGTGAACTATAAAGCTAGTTCCACTGGGTCTCTTGATTTACATTTACCTAGTAAATGATGTTTATCAATGAGAGTATGCCAAGTTTTAACATAAATGCCTGGCACTTGATGTTTGGAAAGGTTTTGTTTTTGGTATGACAACAGGTACTGTGTACGGTATGGTATGGCCCAATGTTTCTCCGAAAAAGGTAAATACATGATACAGTGCACTCTCATTATAACAAACATGGTTATAATGAAATTTCCGTTACAACAGAAGTAAAAATTAAGGCCGCAACATTATCCACTCTATGTACTTTTATTGTTTATTTGTTCAGTTATAACGAAATTTTGATACAATGAAAGAGAACTGCCGGGCCCAAAACTTCGTTCGACTAATTATGTGCCATGCTAGAAATCCCCTGTGTGCCACGTTATTCTGAGACACCAAGGCTGTTATGCTTTGAAAAGAACATTCTGTTTTTCAAATCGATGTCACTTTTACATTTCTGTCAAAACCTGGTCATGTAGCAAGCAAACTTGTAGAGTAAATGGCAAGCCTTGCTTTGACGTAAATTGTGTGACAAATCTATGATTGTTTTACTTTCAAATGACCAGTAACTTCATTACTGTAAATGCATGACTTTTGCGCACAAAACAGTGATAGAAACTTACAATTTACGCGCAAATCCAGTAGGGAACACTGCGTGCTGGTCAGTCACCACATGAAATGCTACCTATATGTGAGGGGAATGGAATCGCGACAAACGCTTTCATTGTACTGCGGCATTTGGCAATTTATCGATCTGTTTTGGCGGTTTTGTGCATTTGAGCAGAATATGCGAAGTTGGCACGCCGTCAATTGAGTCTGGCGTGTGAACGTGGCACACAAAGAGTTAACGGGAATCCACTTTTCACATGGTTCACAAAATGAGCTCTGTACATTTACATGTAATATTGTATATAAAGTTTATTGATCAGGAAGCCTAGGTGGTAATATATTTGCCTGGCATCTAATGTTTGGAAAGATTTTGCTTTTGTTTTAGGGCAATAGTGATATTGTATAAGCTAGGTATACATTCCCAATATTTGAGTATGAAGTAACTCTTCTATTAGAGCTATATGACAATGTTCCCTGCAAAGGTACATGTATAATATAACAGTAGCTTTAGATTTTCGCGACGGGGACGTTCGGAAGAAAAAAACATGTTCTGCGCATGCGCAGAATAGTATATCAAAATCGATCTATTTATAGCTCGCGTCATCTGAGTTTAACTACGCATTCTGTGCTAATTTTACATCCGCTCAGTTCACGACGTAGAAAGCTACTTCATGTACCAATCATATGGGGGCCCCATTTAGGTTGCGTCCTAGCGTAATATAAAGCTACTTTTCAGCACGACGCAGGGATAGAGGAAATCGTCCAACACACTCGTCTCAAATGTCTGCGCCGCAACTCTAAAGCTCCCTAATGTTTCAGATGAGCTCATGTTGCATTTAAATGAAGTTGAATGTATTTATTATGCAGAGGATGTTCGAGTCTTGATGCTTGGGAAGATATGCTTTTGTTATGGCAACAGGTACATTGTGTGGGCTTGGTATTCTCAACATCTAGAACATGTAGCATGAAGCATGGACCTAGTACACTTGGACATACATCGCTCGTTGATTAATTCAAACTCGGGTTTCTGTCAAAAGCATCGCAAAAGCATTTTAAACATACTTACCAGCTTTGATCTCATCATGACCGCCGACAGCCAGCCTGGATAAAACAAGACGGCACTTTGAGAAATCTACAAACTACATGCGCAGAAGAAAATAACTCTATCACATCAAGAAAAGTGCATTATGTGCTGTTGTAGTTTATATTGGGAAATCATCGCCCAGCTAATTTCATTTGCAAAATGCACGTACATGTACTTTACTCGAGAAAGCAAATATTTTTACAGACTGATTGTGATTTGTAATCTAATTTTCCCCATTTTTTGCACATTGTTTCAGAGTAAACATGGACAGTAACGGTAGACGACATGTATGTATTACCATTAAGCAACATTACGTGCGTGTCCACAAGTACGTATCCACTTCAGTAACTTTGGAACACAAAATTTGTCATATTTGGAGGTTTGCTACTCCCCATCATCGATGTTGATTCAAAGCCAGTTGAGTCTGAAAAGACACCTCAGCCAAAGAAGACCGAAATGAGGGAAATGCTTCTTTTGTCAGTGACGATGCACGATTACACAATAATGTCATTGTCCAAACATCTTAATGTACTCCGATGCACATAATCAGGCGGCAGTAGTGATGATGGGACCAAAGAAAGACCTGCGTTCGTCATCGGTATGTGTTGTAGGTCCATGCATGAAGTAACTGTTCGCATGGTACGGACCAGTGTTCTCTGGAGAGATACACGTATGTACTGTATGATATATGTTGTTCTCAAAAAATGAACTGTTTTTACATTCAAATTAATTTATTCAAGCAGAGTATGTGTATAATGCCAGGTCATGACAGATTTACCTGACACTTGATGTTATGAAAGGTTTTTCTTTTGTTATGGCAACAGGAAATTTGAGCTCTTTCTTTTTTACAACCAACTTCCCTATTTCTTTTTTGTTTCCTTCTTGTCTACTCATGTGCATGCTGGGGGGGGGGGGGGGGAGGGGGAGGGGATGGGGAGTTGTGTGAAGGTGCTTGTGGATATTGTGGTGTAGGTCAGTGTGTTCGTGTGTGTGTGTGTGTGTTTGTTTGTTTGTTTTTTTTTTGGGGGGGGGGTCCCAGTAGAGAATGGTTATGTACATGTAGTAAATTTATCAAAGAGTCAGTCTATTTTTAGGTGTGGGAGCATGTGTGGGTGTTTTGAAGACGGCTGAGCTTACTTGAGTGTAAAATTGTAACTCCTCCTTACGCTCTGCATTACTCAATTGCAGAATCAGCTCTTGTATTGTGGATATGGCTGCCATAGTGTGTGTCATGTCATGCCATGATATCCAGTTCGTATTTTGGGTTTATGGCGATTGGGGAAGGTATAGGGGCCGGGTATCTTTGTTTTGTTTGTTTCATTTTGTTTTGTTTTGTTTTTTAATTAAAAATGCAAATCCCAAGTTATGGTATGTACAGTGTACGTATGTATTAAAGGGACTGGGGATGAGTGTTCGGTTGTGCAAAACATGCGAAAGAGAAGGTGCTTTGGGTATAAAATGAAAGGTAGATATGTAACTTAACATGTGTGAAAATATCTTGGAAATCGGAATCTTCTCAAATGTTTTAAAAAGCGAAAAACAAAACATACTTTTCTGGAAAAAGACCCTTCGATACGATGGCGATACGTATTTGAATTGCGGAATACTGCTTGTTGACTGCGAACATCAAGCCAACTTACAGCGAAATCAAGCCAACATGCCGAGTGAGCTGCGGAACTACTAGTAGTTATACGTAGAGCAATTGTGGCTAGCTCTACGGCTGGCTGTGCTATGGGCGCGGCGAGCGCTGGCCGCACTTCACTTGCCATAACTCGCATCATCATACACAGTGTCCAGTGCTAGTGCTTCTAAGCTCGAGCTGCTGTACGATCTTGCGTGTTTTCATTTGATGAGAGCGCTAACCTAAAATCAAAGGACTCCTCCTTTTCAGATTCACATGTCCTTCTTCCAAGATATTATGAGAGCTAGTTCTATCGTCAGAAGACTCGGTAGGCTACGTATCCTAAAAGCCATCAAACTCCATTTATTACAAGATTCTTCGTTGAGAAGTACCGAAAGCGGGATAGGTGAATGCGGTAAAGTAATACGTAGCCCGACCAGACGCCGGGCGGGCCTATATGTACAGCGACTGGGCTGTGCGTGTACGTACATATAGAAACTTTTCCGGGTAAGGACGGACACAGCCGGCCCAGCGCTAGGTCGGTACCATGTACGCAGTAACTGCCGTGCTTCGCACGGCGTCTGGTCGGGCTACGTAGAAAAAAAAAAAAATCAACGAAATCTCAATTTACAATAATTTACAATTCATGTAATTATTACATGAAACACAAACGGGTTGTGTTATTACATGTACATGCAATTCAATGCAATCTTCATGGCAAACCCATTTTTTTTTTTCTTCAAAGATTTGAAACACAAGTACCGAGTAGGCCAGAGAATTCGAAGTATCCGGTACAATGTTATATCTAAACTTGCATTGGAACTAACTAATAGTTCATTTTTATTACCGGTACAACTTGTCATGTATTTGTAATTTCATGTGACTTTAATAGTTGTAACATTTATTGTGGATGATTTTCTTCACAATTGACACATGCACATACTAGGTTAGAAAGTTGGTCATTGGTATGGCTTAGGCCTTACCTATTTTCTGTATAAATAGGGTTAATTGGAATTATTTCACAGATACACACAAAAATGTTGGGAATCAGATCATTTTCAGTCTTCTAGACTGAATAATGTGACACCTGTAATAGTCTAATAACCAATCCAACAATTTCTGAGGCTATCTTATACATTTTCTTATTTATCGTATGTACAATGCAACCATGCATGATGCAATGTCTTGTTCACCTATACAAGGAGAAAATCAAGACACAAGGAATAATCTGTTCAAGTCAATTATTTCCACATAGGTCAACAACATTCACTCAGTTTTATCTAGAACCCTGATTGGGTTTTTATCATCAGAACACATTTTTTTCTCATTGGTAAATTGACGCTTAACAATTAGCTAGGCCTGTATACACAGGTAATATCTTGTTGTGATATTTCAGTGAATTTAAATCTAACACATTACTTATGTAGGGCTAGGGTTCACTTAGCTCTCTAGCACTCATCACACTAAAAGCAAACTAGGGCAGCACACATGTGTTACTTGGAAGGAGTCCCCTGGCTAACTAACTTGTAGCCAGTTTATTCTTCACATAATTTGGCATGGGTTTACATGTAAATGTGGGTTGTTACATAAATATGCATACACAAAATCAACATAACAAAACATGCAAATAAAGAAACAAAGGTTAAAACTAAATATTCATAATAATATGTAAATGATGTGCAGGCTTGGGTGATTTAGGCATGATTTCAGTATTACAGGGAACAATGGGTGAGAAGTGAAAGAGTGGAAAATGTCATGTGATATGTGGTGTGTCTGTGATACAATTGTAGGTGGGGTGTGTGGATGCATGTGGATGTGAATACCGGTACTACTGTATGTGTGGGTTGACGTATTTATGTGTAGAGGGGTGGTACCTGTAATAAAAGAAGGGGGGATATACTTATAATAAAAGGTTCAAAATAAATCCCTACACTTACGTTATACTACCATGCATAAATACAAATTTCATGTGCACATATAAATTGCATGTGTACATGGGACCTACATTAGAAGTTGTGTGTACCAGGGTACACTGACCTTACATTTTCTTTTATCTTTGCATGTATATTTGCATTTGGTGTTGCATCATGAGCACAGGTTCTAATTGCAAATGTGCTACATGTATTTAGAAACTGCTCTCACAGTAATGTGATGTGATATACAATGTAGAGATAACAAATGTGTGCTGGCTACTTGCATGTAGGCCTATATCTTTTAAATATAAAATGTCATAATAGAAATAATTGTAAAGCAAAGATTGCCAATTGACACAGGTAAGGTAATCATTTGCAGAAAAAAAAAGAAAAAAGAAACTGCTCAGCATTCTGTCATTAGTCAATTTGGGCATCTACACATTATACTCCTATCATATTGAACAATTATGATAATAATACTATAACATGTAAATTAAAAGAACCTTACAAATGCAACCACTTTCAAATAACTTGTACATTTGCAGGGAAAAAATATTGAAGTGAAAGTCCAAGAATCAATGTCACAGGGTTAATGACTTCAAGTACAAAGAACACTATACCATTTCAGTGTGGAGACCTTCTACATATTGCATTGTCAAACCACAATTGGTTTAGGGTTTGAGCATATACAATTATATCAGAACATCATGTAGGGACCTACCAAAATGTATATTACAATGTATTTTTATATCTATGTGAATGAAAACTGAACATCTTGTTTGAAGCACTTCCAACACATTTGTTTATCAAAATTCATACTTTTTTTTTTTTGGCCACAAAATATAGATGCAATGAATATTACAAGGGCACAAACTCCATTTACCACAAAAATATTGTCCTCATAATAATGTGATTTGATAGAGTTATCACAAAATTTTGTGCTGAAAAAGTGTCTTCCAAAATGCTGATGGACAATGCTACTGTGTAGGACCTGCTGTGCCACTTGAATGTAACACATGGCATGATATCAGTGATCACATAAATGATGAGGATAATAATCATTATGAAGATGATGATAGTAATAAAAAATTAGCAACAACAACAATAGTAGTAGTAGTAATAATAATAATAGTTAGAGCAATAATGAAATGTGTGAAAGGCCCTTCAGTGATGTACACTGTTGTGCATGACAGCCCTGCTTAAGTTCACTTTAAAACACTGATGCAATATTTTATCGTAACGGAGTAATTGTAGTTTTTCACCTCTGAAACACCTGGGAAACACCGGGGGAAAAAAGACCAAATGAAAAACAAGAGACCCGCGGGTCACGCGCTCACCTGAGTATCGCAATTTCACCTTCCATGCATTCTTGCACACTCTTACCTGAGAACATTGGAAACTTTAGGTCTGCATATGGATCCCTCCCCCCCCCCTCAACTCGGGGGGGGGGGGGGGGGGGGAGGGGGCAGGCAGTCCTGGATCTGAATCTGCAATTAACAAACTTGGAACTAAAGTCATCAATGTTCAAACTCATGGTATTAACTTTGCTTTATCATTTCTGGTTCTAGAGCAGAAGATTTTAAATATTCCTCAATGTGGGGGGGGGGGGGGGGGGGGGTGGGCCCCCTAGGGGGCCCCCAAGAGGGACATGGTGCCCATTTGAAGGAATTGAGATTCTATCCCCCTAGGGATGCTACCTGCTAAGTTTGGTCAAAATTCATCTTGAGGTTTTCAAGAAGAAGATGAACATGTACAATTCAGGCTCCATTACAAGTGTTGGACTTCTCCCCAGCCCTCTCCTGGGTCCTAAGGGCGTGGGGGGGGGGGGGGGGGGGGGGGGGGGGGGGGGGAATGAATCCGCCAACCCCATGAAAAAAACTTGAAACTACAGTCATCAATGTACTAACTCATAGTATCATCTTAGCCCTATCATTTCTGGTTCTAGAGAAGATTTTTAAAGGTTCCTTAATTTTAGGGGGTTTGGCCCCCTAGGGACCCCCAGGTGGGCAATGGTGCCCATTTGAACAAATTGAGATCCTATCCCCCTAGGGATGCTACCTACCAAGTTTGGTGAAAATCAGATATGGCGATCTCAAAGTGAAGATGAAAATGTACAATTTAGGCCCCATTAGGACTCCTCCCCACCCCCCTCCCCTGGGTCCCAAGGGGGGCACCCCTGATTCCCCCATGAACAAACTTGAAACTACAGTCATCAATGTACTTACTCATAGTATCAATTAAGCCCTATCACTTCTGGTTCTAGAGAAGAAGATTTTTAAAGATTCCTTAATTTTAGGGTGTTTGGGCCCCCCTGGGGCCCCCCAGGTGGGCCATGGTGCCCATTTGAACAAATTGAGATCCTATCCCCCTAGGGATGCTACCTGCCAAGTTTGGTGAAAATCGGTCATGGGGTTCTCGAGAAGAAGATGAAAATGTAAAAAGTTTACGCACGACGGACGACGGAAGACGCACGACGGACGCCGGACGAAGAGCGATCGCAATAGCTCACTTGAGCCTTCGGCTCAGGTGAGCTAAAAAAGGACAAAACACTTTGTGCCTGGATATTGCAGCCCTTTCAGTTTCCAGTAACAGTTTAACGCACATGCAGTTTAGGAGTTTACAGGATTTATTTTCCCTACTTGCTACATGGGGCAAGAACAAATTTTCCAGGCAATCAATTCACTGTTTCATTCTGATTCACACATTTGAGTACTAACATGTTTGTTGTTACCTCACAGGAAAGACAGAAATAGAGAGTTCAGAGATATAAATGTAGTGTCATATCAGTTATCACTGCCATCACATGAATGTAGTCTATGATTGGAATTGATGTTATTCATGTTCAATGCGCATTTATCAGAATCCCCAACAATCCTGGTACAAAGGTGCAGCTTTTTCATTACTAACATGTCTTTTGCTATAATACACAATGAAGGCATAAATTGACAGTAGGCCTACAGGAAGAACTGGTGTCAGAGCTATTATCATTGCCATCACTTGGATGCACTCAACATAATTATGATATTGAAGTCATCCAAGTTCAGTTTTCAAACATTTGCCAGCCACAAAGAAGAACATGAGAGGGGATGTCACTGGCTTCATGGAGCTAAGTAGTTGGGAGGGCTGGTTCTGATTGATGAGAGGGGATGTCACTGGATTCACTGAGCTTGGTGGCAGAGAGGGCTGGTTTCCACTGGCGAGATGGATGTCACAGGTCTCACCGAGCTGCGTAGCCTAGAAGAGGCAGTCTTATTTGGCGAGAGGGGGTGTCACTGGCTTCAACAACCTGGATATCTGTGATGGCACTTGGATGTGATGCTAGCTGTTCCACTGCAATAGAGGCCAACAAGCACATTCTATTGATCTCTCATCTAATGACTGAATGTTGGTAATAAAGTAACTACTACACATTTACAATGAAAAATTATTTTACTACTCATATAGACTCAATTAACTATTCAGTAATACACATAGTAAATATTCTCTTTAAAGACTATCATTCAAGCAATGACAAGTTTAGTACTGATGAAAGCAATTATGTTATATGCTGAAAGTCCAATGAAAATAGCTCATTTTATTTATGATATTTACATAAAAATTCCCTAATATGCATGCCAAAGGGACGTCTTCATCATCTACTGTAAAAGTGGAAATTTCTTGCGGTGTTGGTTGAAATTTTCACGCATTTCGCGTAAGCCGAAACTAGCGCGAAAATAAAAGCATGCGAATATTTTTGCTCGCCATTTGTTCAAGTAGTTGATGTCTTGATTCCGCGGAACTATAAACATGCGAAGCTCTTCTTACCCCGCCGACCGCAAAAAATTAGTCGCGCTAAAATATCCACTTTTACAGTAACCTGTTATCTCCTTACATCTGCCCAGGCTCTGATAAAATCAATATCTGTCAGCACTCTCACCAGGTTTTGATCCACTTCAATTTGACCCAAGTCCTTTCCTCAGAGTAGCATTTTCCTCCACAACTAATTGGAGAAGGCAACGGCATTCATGAACTTGTCCTTTTTCCATTTCACAGGGGCATCTGGACTGGAGTTCATCTGTATATCAGACACAATGAAAGGCATTAACACGGACTTACAATTAGGATAGTCCCGTTAGTTCTTCACCAATCAGTAAATTTAGTCACAGAACTTGCTATCCCATGTATTTCAGTGTAGAGTCTACCAGGTAGCTTTATCTTGTAGTGCTCACATACATGCAACAGAGAAAACTCCATGAAATATGTTAGAAATAGACTGTCTACTGTAGAACTTAAATAGCAACTAGAAATGTCGCTATGGCGACTGGTATGCCTCCGCCATAATGCATGATTTTCCTAATAGGTCTAGATAGTACATGTGGACAATGTGTGATTACATTTTCACAAAACTGGCAAAATATTGAAATGACAACTTTGTCACAAATGTGTTGAATGTTCACCTTCCTTGACCTTGGTTTAATTGGATGAATAGGAGAGCATGTATTTGGGGATTTAAGGACTTTAACTTGACTTTGACCCATTCATACATTTATGCATTGAGTAATTTTCATGGTACCGGTATGGAGAAAAAGTGCAATTTCTGTACTGGATAGTAAATTGTTACCATGTTCATCTGGCCTTTGACCCTAAAATTCATAAGATACTAGTAATCACTTTCAGGTAGAACATGCATAAATATGCAGTAAGTTTCACAATAAACTGAGCCACTTCTGAGATATGGAGGAAAAGTTAGTTCAGCACTTTCACTTGATCTTTGACATTTTGACCTTTGAGGCAAAAAAAAAAGAAAAAGAAAAAAAAAACTCTCCAGAGAATTTCTATTAGGTTACACACGCATACACCAAGTGTAAAAAAAAATAATAATCCTGCTGGCATTGCATGAACATGAGGGAAATAGTAAAATTTTGATGTGCTGCACTTGACCTTTGACCCCTGACCTTTGACCCCATGAACCCTACATTCTCTAGATAATCACTGCCAGTCAGTACATGTATATACTATGTTCCATGAAGATACCTTGAACAATTTTCCAATTTACAGAGAGAAAAAAAAGAAGTTTTAATACTTTTACTCGACCTTTTGACCTTTGACCTTTGACCTCATGACCCAAACTTTCACCAGAGAATCTAAATTGGGTAATACATGTATACACTAAGTTTCAAGAAAATATCTTCTGGCATTGCATAGATATGGTGGAAATAGTGAAATTTTATGTATTTGACCTTGACCTTTTGACCTTTGACCTTGAGCACGTGCACCCAAAAGTTGATAGGCACAACTTCACCCCCTAATACACATACATGCCAAGTTTCATTAGGATACCTCAACAGGTTTTGATAGTTACCTTGTCCACAAAATTCATTACGGACGGACGGAAAGACGGACGGACGGACGGAAGGACGGAAGGACGGACGGACGGACGGAAGGACGGACGGACGGACGGACAACCCGAAAACATAATGCCTCCGGCACCACTTCGTGGCGGAGGCATAAAAAGGAAAATAAGACCTACAGAGACCCTAGCCAAATTTTTGATGAGTTGACACTGCACATGACGTCGGGATGACCTCAGCCTCTCATTGTGCATCTGGGTAATTCTGTGAAGTTGGGGCACGAAGTGTGACATTTTAGCATAACTCAATACTAATTATGCTATACATGTATTGTTTATAGGCTTTGCAGTTGTATTGAGACCATACATTTTCCTGGAAATTTTGTGCCATTCCGACTCAATTTTGATGAAATTATTAAAACGATATGTAATGGTGTCCTGTAGCATCGTGACGTGTCCATGTAGCATCGTGATAGTAAACATTTGGTCCTAAAAGACAAATTAAGGAAATTAGCTTGACCCAAATTTGATATAATATGCATAATTACTAGATTAGTCAGATAGCTAAATATCTTAACTCTCCTTTCCACAGTTTTACACAAAAAAGGACACCGCATAGCATCGTGATACATTTTGTAATTTTCTTTTAAAATTGAAACTGTGTACAGGAAATTTGAGATATTTAGCTATCTTATTCATACCTTGTAAATATGCATATTGCATCAAATTTTGGTCAAGCTCATTGCCATAATTTGTCTCTTTGGACCAAATTTTAAAATATCACGATGCTACGTGGACACGTCACGATGCTCCAGGACACAGTGTTACATATTGTTTAATAACTTCATTAAAATTGAGTCTGAATGGCACAAAATTTCCAGGAAAATGTGTGGCCTCAATGCAAATGTAAAGCCTACAAACAATAAATGTATAGCATAATTGATATTGAGTTATGCTGACATGTATTTTGTCAATATCACGATGCTACATACATGGACACTGCCCCAACTTCATGGAATTACCCATCTACAAAGTAGGCCCTATTTATTTATATGTTGTGTATACAACCTCATATCGGGCCTATGATGTCTTTCAATCCAGCCACATGCAAGGGATTTGGGGGTCTGTATAATTCCACATACAATCATATAGTAGGCCTATATGTGGCTGCAATGTACAAACTATGTAACTTGTAACCCTAAAAGTAATGATCAAGACAACTATAATCTTATTAACCACTACCACAGCTTTGGGTTTAAAAAAAAAATGTTATAAGTTAAATTACAGCAAGAATAAGAACAGCATCGTTTGAGAACACAGAGTTATCTATTCAATTTATTGATGTTTTGTGTACTAAATATCAACATTAACTTTCATTTGCAGGTTCAAAACAGTTGTTGGATCTAGGTGTATTAAAAAAGTACCAGGTACCCAGGTAATTAAAGTTAGTTTGTACAAACCTTTTGTACCAACGGAAGGGCTGGTCTCAATGGGCAAGAGGGGATGTCACTGGCTTCATCAAGCTGGGAGGGCTGGTCTTGACTGATGAGGGGGGACATCACTGGCTTCACCAAGCCGGGTATACGCTAGCTGGTCGAAACTGACGAGAGGGAATGTCACTGGCTTCATCAAGCTGGTTAGCTAGGAGGGCTGGTCTCAATTGATGAGAGGGGATGTCACTGGCTTCACCGAGCTGGGTAGCTGGTCAAAACTGACGAGAGGGAATTTCACTGGCTTCATCAAGCTGGGTAGCTGGGAGGGCTGGTCTCAACTGACCAGAGGGGCTGTCACTGGCTTCACTGAGCTGCCTAGTCAGGATGGTCCTTGAATGCGATGCTGGCTGTTGCTCTACAAAAGATACCCACAATAATATCTGACAGACCTTTCTCAACAATTAGCACCTACTGTGCTACAAAGCATACACCATTAACCACTACACTGTAGAGACTGAGTGAACTGCGCTACAATGCATATACGCCATTAGCCACTTATGTATGTACGCACAATAGATACACTTCAATCAACATTTTTGCAATGCCATGTGTACCGGAGACAATAACAAGGTACTGGTACCTTACCAAACATGTGAATTCACGTTTTTGGTCCGATCATAGCTGTGATGACAACATATACGGTACACAGTTGAGTCTCCACAAAGTATTTTGTAAAAACCGAGAGTTACCAGATTCGCTGACACTTTCATTCATTCAGTGTCGTTTCGTAAAATTGGATTTCTCGCCTATCGCCAATTTGTAACAAACGTCAGTTCTGATGAGTGTCGTAACTTTCTTATTTCGACATTTTGAGACCCATAATTTGACATGAAGGTAGAATAGGGCAACATAATCCAGAATACGGTAAAATAGGAATTCGCGTATTTACATGCAAAACACAAATAGCGTGCCATTTCTTACTGTGAACAGCGATTTATGTGTAATAGAGAAGCACATTTCAAAAAGGAGAAATGTTGAGCCAAATTTGGGATGTCATTCATAGGCAAAAAAATTTCCATGTTAACTTATGGTAACTATACACAGCCCAGTTGCTGTACGTAGGTACAAGGTACGGGTACATAGCGACAGGATTCGCACAGCGTACCGTACTTACAGCGTCTACCACTCCTAGTCCGAGGCCTTTTTTCTCTGCCATTATAGCTGTAGCCCGACCACACGCTGTAAGTACACTGTGCGAATCCTGTCGCTACGTACGTACAGCGACTGGGCTGTGTATACAAGTGTAGTTACCATAACTGGAAATTTTTTTGCCTATGAATGACATCCCAAATTTGGCTCAACATTTCTCCTTTTTGAAATGTGCTTCTCTATTAATTACACATAAATCGCTGTTCACATTAAGAAATGGCACGCTAATAAAGTGTTTTGCATGTAGATAATACGCGAATTCCTATTTTACCGTATATCTACTGGATTATGTTGCCCTATTCTACTTTCATGTCATTAAATTATGGGTCTCAAAATACATAGGTCTAAGATACCTACCATACCTCAATCGCATTCTGAATACACCTTTTTGTGAATCTGCATGTAGCCTTTCTCCACATATGTGAGTATTAAAAATCTCAGGCAAACTCTGATAGGCCTACAAGTATATCTTTTAGTTTAACTGGTTAATAGAAAAATGTTAGGGTGTGGCATAGGACACCTAACAAAATTACTAATCTAGGCCTACTATCAGTATTACTAAATAGTAGGCCAATAGTGTGTGTAGATCCTCTAAGTGACATCTCTATCAATTAATGTTACACTAACAACACTAAACACTGTAACAGTTGTTATAGGTCCTACTCACACTGAACTAGTATGACTATGAGGTCTTCCGAGTTTCACAAATTTATTACCGATCCAGCCGAAGTGAAATGACATCTCTGTCGTTCAGCCCCTTATCTTCTAGTGTCTTGAGGGGAATTGGGACTCTACATTTTATTTTTCTGTCACCATCTCCATACTCTGTCACTGGTTTTCATGGTCTTCCTCTTCTTGGAGACAGATCTCTCGCTCTCCACCTGCGGCTCCATTGTTTCGAATAGTGTGGATGGTATTTATACGCAGCCAGCAGATCAGAGTTCAAGCGGACCCGTGCCAGCTACAAGCTGCCGGGCGGATCCCGGGAAATGCACCGATAACGCTCGCTAGCCAGTGAACAGGCACCCGGGTTTCGCCTCGCAATTCTCATGGTCGGACATCCGGGTATTTTGCGTGTCACGGGGTCATGGATAGCGTTGGAGTGAAAACAAACCACTCGCGTGAGCCTGGAGTGAACGCTGTACGTGTTTTCTGCCGGGGCGCCCCGCGAGCATAGCGCTAGCGCACGCTGGTACTGTAGCTGTGCGGGCGGCAGGATTAGGCCCTAGGCCTACTCTAAATTAGACCCTACCCTAAGTACTACAGTACTAACGTTAGACCTACCTGAAGTTTCTATGAGGTACTAAGTAAGCGTAGATATCGGGGTAGGGCCTACTCAAAGAGGTTCTACTGCACATCTGGCCATTTTGTCGGGTCGTTGATCCAGAGTCCTGCCGCGATTTCATACGGGCACAGGTCCAGTCCGGCCGCCTTAAACTTGGCAAAATACCGGGACCGATCGATCGACAGGATCCAGATTCTTAGAATATTGCTGGCAAGACATGATGCATGTATCTCATGAATGATGGCACAAATGACAAAATGAATAATGAAAAACAGTCCCCATGTCTGAGCTGCGTAGAGTTGCACATAAATTATACGCGTCGCACATGCACAGCATGCAGTATGCGCATTTAATATGCAGGCTTAGCGCTTGCAAGCTGTTTGTTTTCACTCCAGTCGACCGGAAGTGACGTGTAGCCGACCGCAAGAATAGGGGCGATATCTTGGGCTTGCTTTTCGCCGAGGAGAAGGCAATACATTAACGCTGTGCCAAAATCGGACAAAAGAGGGAGGCAAAAACAACACTTGAACGGAGAGCCTCTAAGCCGACCCCCCGTGATTTTGACAAGCGTTACATGTAACGCTCTTCAAAAAATCATAGATATCTTCATAATGCCGTATTTTTCATCGATTCTTTTTCATTGCTTAGTCCTTTCATAGACATTGGTCCTTGTTTTTGCCTGTTTCACTTCATGAAATAGCACTTTTGCATTTTGGGTTCCAACACTCATCCCCAGTCCCTTTAAGGTTTTTTTATGCCTCCACCACAAAGTGTCACTGGAGGGATTATATTTTTGGGTTGTCCATCTGTCCGTCCATCTACCCGTCAGTCCTTCTGTCTGTCTATCTTTCAGTCCATAATCAATATTGTGAACTGTGTAACTTAAAAACCGTTTGAGGTGTCCTAATGAAACGTGACATACTGTAAAACCAGAAATGTTTGCATCCACTTTAATTTCGTGAATTTTGCACAAGCCAAGATTCGTGAAATTAAAATGCATGCGTAACTTCTTTTCTATACTATATGCATTGAATGTCAGTGACAGTTCGCAAAAATTTCATGCCGCAAAAGAGGCTGTCAGCTCCCTTTCATGAAAATGTCATGCCGCAAAAATACCGTACATGTATCATGTTTTACAGTATGTACAGCCCGTATATATGAGTAGGATAAAATTGTGCCTTTTTGGTGCACTTGCTAGAGATCAAAAGAGGTAATTGTCAAGTTCTTAACATTTCACTATTTCCTGCATATCTATGCAATGGCTGGAGATATTATCTTGAAACTAGTGTGTACATATATATATTACCTGAAAAGATTCTCTTGGAAAAGTTTTGGGCCATGAGCCAAATTTCAAGTGAAAATGCTAAGTTCACTTTTTTCTCCATATCACGGAAATGGCTCAAGGTATCTTCATGAAACTTAGCACATTGTAGGGCTACATATGCATATACTACCTGACAATGATTCTCGTGGGAATGAGGGGGGGGGTGGGGTATGAGGACTAAAGTTAAATGCAAAAATTGTACATTGCGTATTTAATGCTGAAATTACTTTTCTCCATACCTCGGAGATTACTCAATGCAAAAACTTTATCAAACTACACACTGTATGTACAATATTATGTATACGTGCATTACTGCTTAATGATCCTGTATGGAAATATTATGTGGCCATGGGGTCAAAGGTCGAATTAAAGTGTTAAAAAGTTTTTAAAATCCCCATATTTTCAAAAACGCTCAAAGTATTGTCATGAAAATGGATGTTACCAGTTTAGTGATTAGTTGAAGAATTGTGGACCATGGCGTCATAGGTCAAAGGTCAAATGAAAATGTTAACAATTCCCAAATACTTTCTCCCTGATACAATTTAGCCATCCATCCAAATGAAACCTAGTTCAAGGAAAGTAAACATTCGACACATTTGTGACAAACATTTCACAAACATTGCTGGGAAGTACTTCTGGGATTACGATGTATTGTTTTTGTTTCTGTGTAGCTTTTTTTTTTTGGGGGGGTGTCTTGTTTTTTGTTTGGTTGGTTGTTGTTTGTTTGTTTGTTTTTAAATGTTTTTAATGATGGATTCCCGTTCCTTCATATTTTCCTTGTTGAAATAAAACATGAATGGGAAGACAGAGAAAAATCACAAATCACCCTCTCTCTCTCAGTTAAGGATTTGTGTTCTACGCGGAGCTTTAGCGTATCCCTTCCCTTGTAGGGGAAGTACGTGTGGGAGAGTTGAGCCACTTTTTACATTTAGTGATATTGTTCAATAACTATACACAATTTATGGATTATTCGTTCGCTGGTATATACTACAACTATTCAGGCATAATATGATAGCCCAATAAGACACCTAGCACAAACAACTTGGGGGTGACACTTCAACAAAAATATTTTGCAAAATGGCTCAAGTCTCCCTTGATGTGGTGAGAGTTGAGCCACGGGGTTGGGAGAGTTGAGCCACTATGCTATAGGCCCTACATATCATATTAAGAAGTTCAGACTTATGAAAGAAAATGACTATGGAAACCTATCTAAGGAAGAATGGTGTCATGGCAACAGAGGGGGCGGGGCGTCTGTTTGACTTACGGGTCATCGGATGGATAATGTGGGTGTTGTTGGGGTCCACCTACGATCACATGATCAGGATTTCTAGATGCACCCTGATTGGATTTGCGTAATAAGTCAACTGTTGGTGTTAGCAGGGAGGTGAGACAAAAGAAACCGCCTGTAGGGCGTCATTCCTGGCGAGAACACCACATACCTTTCCAATATTCCTCTTCTCATCCAATTGCAGACCCGTTTCTTTTACCAAAAAATGACACTCATTGAGCCACTTGAAGGGAGGGTTGAGCCACTTGAGGGCTGAGCCATTGGAATACAGGGTTTAGCCATGGCACAACTCTCCCTCGACACGTTGGCACAACTCTCCCCTCAAAACCTACGAAAGTGACCGCACCAAACATGTTGAAATTTGCTGAAAGGAACAAATGATATACAAACTATCTGCTACTCCAACTGATTCGCACTTATCCTCTACCATAGGTGTGAGAGAAAACCACATATCTGACAAGTGGACATTCACTTTTGGTGACCAAAAATGGTTTTTCTTTGACTATTTTGTCATGCTTCGTCCAACGTCGCTGCCTCATACACTGGTATATAGTTAAATAGGCATGAACAAGAAATGGCAGCAGCTGACTGCTGTCAGTCACTATGAAGATGTGAGGTGGCCTGGATCAGGGAGGTGACGCTGGCTTTCACCTCCCTGCCTGGATCAACTCTCCCAGTGGCTCAACTCTCCCACACTTCCCCTACCTAATTTTCTCGCCAACTTTTTCTCGCCCCGTTGCTAGGGCACGTGCTAATGAGCCTCGGAAATTGGAGAACAAAAGGCTGGCGTGCACGGTGGCGGCGAGACTATTGGATGCTCTTTAATCTGATTATCGTAATTGTTAAGGTTCTTTTCATTGTAAGCGGATTAAACTTGACTATTCGCTAATTTGCGATAGTGTGATGTATGGGTTTCCCGGATTTAAAAAAAAAAAAAAAAAAAAACTTTGACCATGAAGATAGGGCCTACCTCCTGGCTTTGACTTTCCGATTTGTTGGGATGGGTTAGGCGGCGACAGGAAGAGAAATTTGGAAAAACAAAAACAAATCATACCCACCTTTGGCTCTTGTTCCATTAACTGCAGGGTATTCTTGCCACCTGACATAACCCATTTCATTTTATATCCTTTGTGATGAAGTCTAACAGTATTAGAGAAAGTGTAGAAAGTGATGTTGCTATATACTCAACGAATTCTTGATTTTCTAGTCCAAACAGAACTATCGACGTTCTATAATTGATTGGCGGGAGGTCAAGTCTGGGAAGAGTTTGCCTCTGTAGCGAAAATGCTAGGAGGGGATAACACATACAGTGTATTCTAAATGAGGAACAAAAACACAGCCCACAGAGTGTTCAAGCCATGTGCTGACTTCAATTGACTCCCTCTCAAACAATGAAAAATCCTTGTGTCTACGAATGATAACGAGCCATTGGCGTAAATCCCGGAGGGGGGGGGGGGAATGGCCTGTACAATCATTCCCCCCCCCCCGAAATTTGAGGAAAAAATGGACGAAGCAGAAATGTGATTGTATCAATTTTGGCATATTGCATGACGTTCGTACGCCCGCCTTAAGACAGGTAACAGAGCTGAACAGTATTCTATCTTGTAGGAAATGTATACATAATTTTCTCAAGTGCCCGCTCGCTTCGCTCGCTCGCGAAGAAAGTATTATCGGCATAAGGTATGTACCAGACGTTGACAACGTCAAATAGCATAGGCTTATATGTAACACATGCTCTGAAGCGAGCAACTCGGGACCATCTGCAAATTACGTACGAAAACAAACAAACAATAACAAAAACTCTACCGCCATATTATTGAACCCCCCCCCCTCCAGTTCCTGAATCATTCCTGAAACGATGATGACTCTGATACATCTATGGGCTATGGGCAAGAGTGTGCAGCAGATCTTTCACTTACAAAAGCTCCCTCTTATGCAGAGGCGTCGATGGAGGGGGAGGGGGATGGTTCCCCCATAAGTATTGGGGACAAACAGATCATTTTGCTCCTCCTCGTAACTCCCGAGATGTGGAAATGTTCTTACTTTTTTGATAGACATGATAGAAAACTGTCTAAATATTTCACCCAAAGATGGCTGAATGTCAATTCTGAAAATACAAAATCTCCCTCGCGTAAGAGGGGGATAGGCCTAACCCGGGCCCTCCCATACCTTCCCCGTTCAGTCATTTCTACTTAATACCCTCAAGATTGACAGATTTCAAAATGTTTCATCTAAAGTGTGCACCAGGTCTGTTACTTCAGTTTAAAGAAATGCAAATGTTCATTGGGTGGGAGGAGATATCCAGATACTTTCAATTAATGGAGGGTTCCCCCCCCCCTCAAAAAATAGTATACACTTCTGGGATTGAAATTTCCCTAGATTACATCATAAATGTGTTTACGAGATATTTTCATCTGAATTCTAAAAATGCAAAAGCACCCTCGTATTCAGGGGCATGCAGTTAATTACGGGGGGGGGGCATGTACCCCCCATCCGCTGGTTGAAAAAAAAAAAGACTTACCAAAATGGTAATTCAAGGGTTTAGTAAACTGCTTTTCAAATCGACATGAAAGGGTGATCAAGAAATAAGATATTTTCTGAGATTTCTTTTAACTATAATTAAAGAGGTATATACTGCGAAACATCGTTCAAAAAGCCCGGAGCCGACAAAAGATTGTGATTCAGCGTGATTCCTGGTTGGCATTCGGAATATAAGCAGGATGTGCGCAGTGTACTCAAAACATCCGAACGGCAAAAAAGAGTCTCTGCAATGTTGCGCAATGATCAGGCCCGTAGCCAGGGGGGGGGGGGGGGGGGGGGGGGGGGGGTGGGCGGTGCGTCGGGTGCGTACGCACCCCCCCCCCCCCAAATTCTGAAAGGTCCACTTTTTCATAATAACGGTTTTTAGCAATTCTCAAGATAACAATCCAAATAAATATAAAGACACATTATATGCTACGTAAATGTGGAAGAGTACGTTTAAAGGGTGTGTACAGTTCTGGTCGAGGTGAAGATTTAGCTTTTACCGTTTTGTGAGATATTCAGAAACCACTCTATGAGATGTCAAAGAGAGTGCAGTTCTAAGGGGTATCAAAAGTTTATTCGATGAAAATCGGTTTTGAAATGGCTGAGATATCCAAAAACAAGGTGAAACAAAGAGATACTAATAAAGTTGGGGCATGTCGCCTTTTATTATTAGCACTATTTTGGATATCTCAGCCATTTGAAAACCAATTTTCATCAAATAAACGTTGAATCCTTCTTAAAATTACATGCTCTTTCATATTTCATAAGAGGCTTTTCATTATCTCACTTAGGAATGTTCAAAACATGAATCCCTATCTCAACCAGTACTGTACAGTCCCTTTAACAATGTTAAAAATAATTGTATGAAACCCTTTTGTTGTATGAACCTGTAGCAGCACGTACCCCGTTAGTTTACCAATAAGTCACCGGCCGAGAGAGGGAGCTATTTTTATCGGTATAATCATGTCACTCTCTCCGGACGCTCCCCGATGGCAAAAAGAAACAAAAGAGCTAATTTTTGCTGACCAGTCCTTTGACCACGGTTATGTAAAAAGGTACACGTAGGCTTATCCCATAATACTTGCCACGTAGCCCCCTTTCCCTAACATTAACCGTGGACATAGCTTTTTCTCTCACTCTGGCTCCTCAACCTCCAAAGGAGATGGACATAGACCATCGCTCTCCTGCGTCCGATACAAAAGGGAGATGTTATATTATACTTTACAGAGTCAAGTCCATCCCGTATTGAGTCAGTTTTACATTGTACTATAATTCTTGGAGTTCATACAATACACCACATCGGTGAGGTGCTTGTTTCAAGCAACATTAATTCTAAATAGTTGTGGAACAATTATACTACGAAGATGAGATGCCTTCCTGTCATATTTGCGGACGCTGCATGAGGCTTGCATCAAAGCTCATCATCTCGCATCTCCTCCCATCGACAACCCCGTCGTCAATGACTAAGGATGAACTTCATCCATGTCCAGCTCACCACGAATTAGCGTAAATTTATTGTGAATCTCCAAGTGGGATCGCATCCTTAACAATCGATGTCAACGCTATTGATGTGAGTGCCGGGCGATGACGAGGCGGCGAACACCGGTCCCGTTCCAGACAGTGCGTGTACACGTCAGCATCTCGACCCGGAGTTCATCGTGGCAGTGCGCACTGCAGTTCGCGATCGCGATTGAGGTCCCCTTTGGAGAGTGACGTGGCCGCTATTTTACCCTGGAAGCGACTTGGGACTCTGTTCGGACTGTCGCGGTGGTTCGTAACTTATGCACCCTTTTATTTGTATTACCGCTCCTAATAATTATAATCATATGTATGTCCCCTCAATTTTAAGACCTCCTTTTAAACGTTTTGACCACATATAATTTGGTGTAATTGCTCACGGAGAGTCGTATATAACCAATACACTGATTGATTCATATTCTGGGGGAAATACCCTATGATTATCACCTGCGTGTGATATAATGATGTACACGACAATAAAGCGGGTATAGTATTGAAACTTAAATATTCTGTTGTCAACGCCCGTTATTACAATTAGTAAATCGAGTGGAATCATAACTCGAGACGTTGGAATATGGCTGTATGATGAGAGTGTGTTTGGTGTGTAGTTTGTTACATAACGATAATGATAATTATCTTGCCACGTTTAACACGTTCTGAGGCCTATCTTCCAACAAACCATCGGATCGTCCCCATGCACACAAACACAATGTTATGTATCAATTTGTGCGAGCTATTACATATTGAAACTTTCGGTCATCTGCGAAGCCGCGCTTCCGCGCGAACGCTACAACACGTAAAACGGGTCAAAAATCGACGCATTTTTCCACAAAATCTGCCATAACTTTTAAACTGTTTAAGAAGCAAACTTGGGGCGCCCGGATTCTGAAAGTGGACACTTTAGGGATTATTTATGTGTATATATCTTTATTGTAACATTTGTAGCAGTGACGCAAATTAGATCAGAAAAGTACCTTATGAGTAGAACAGTCCAAATTTGACGAATTTGAGCATATTTGCCGTCTTGCAATTCTTCCAGACGGGATATCTCGAGAACGGAAGATCGCACAAACTTGGGGCGCACGGTTTCAGAAAGTAGAGGTTCTGCCCATTTTTGTGACAGAAGAATCTTGTCCATTGGTTGAGCAGTCCTGACGCAAATTTGCAGTAAAGCTAGACTACCCATTCACAATAGCTGTCATAGGGAACGTGTACAATCCATACAGAACTATCACGTGACGAGACTACCAACGAAAATTTGAGCCGTTGTCAGCAGTGTGAATTCCTGTGATTTCAAGCTTTTGTTTCTCGCCAAATATCATTTTCAACGCAATATCCAGATACAGTTGTATGTGAGACATTATCTAGATACGTAGCAGCCTTATTGACAACATAACTATTAAGTTTGGGAGCAAAAACGACCAAATACATTCCACATTCCATCTCATTTTTCGATGATGGCTGTAGTCGGACTGGTGCATTTCCTTCGGAGGTGGTAATAATGTAAGTAGTTGCAACGATCACCTTGCCACCTGCTGTCTGCAATCGGGCGCTTATATATATACACGTGTTGTACACAGGTAATCAACTGAAATAATGTTGTAAAGGAATGATAAGGTCATAGACTATATATCATTTCAACTGTAGATTTAACCCGATTTCTGTCACCTACACACACATTATGCCATCAGCGGAAGTGTTTCCGCAGGAGTTGTTCCGATGGAAGCACAAGTACCAAACAAAACCCCCCCAATGAACGTCCGTCTACTGCAGCGGAAACAATAAAACAGCGTGATGCAGACATGTTTCCAAATGTTTTTACATTGCTAAAAATATGCTGCACCATCCCCACAGTAACCAGCTGCGAATGCGAGAGAAGCGCCAGTGCCTTACGCAGACTGCACGATTATATCTGAGGGCCAGCATGACACAAGACAGGCTGTCTGCTTTGGCACTCATGCATATCCATTACAACTTTGACGTTGATAACGAGAGGGTGGTGAAATTGTTCGCCAGAAAGCATCCCAGAAGACTGGAACTTCAAACAATGCTTAAAGACTAGAAAAAGACTAAGCGAAGATCACACTGCACAAGTGCACATTCAAAGGACCGGCAAATGCTCCCCTCTAAGTCCTGTTATGTAATCATCATTTTCTATTTTGGATGATTACTTGCCTGTCTCAATATATTGTTGATTATTAGTTATACATTTCTCATGTTGTGACAGTTCGATTGGTTCTCATTTTGAAGTGAGCCAAAACCTACGAACATTCTCACTTATAATTTCCAAAGAGTATTATGCAGGTATGCAAACTCAATTTAGTTGTATTTCATTTAAATGTAATGGGTAAGAGGGTATGAGAGAGAATGCTGAGCTATGAAGTAAAATGGTAAAGTAAAAAGTTTGTCAGATAGTATTACAAAAGCCTGAATATCGCAAGAGCTCCGGAGTAAAAACAGTCAGGGAAAAACCCTATGTATGATAGCATTGTGAGAGCGTTAGACTGCATTGTGACGCATCGTTATTTAATTTACATTCTTTATTGATATATTTTCATAAATATCTCAGGTAATGAGTCGGATTGGATTACAATTCTCACTTACAGCTTTGTTGAAGTCTGAGTCAACAGTATCACACAGTACTTCAAGACGTATTATAGTACAAACGATTTCTTGAGCCTGCACCGTTTCAGGCTCTGTTCTGGATACGGCGGTAGAAACTCATTCTTTTTTGTTGTTTATTTTATCATTATTTACTAATCTCTTTTCTAACTTACAGGTAGCAGATTTCTTTGCAGGCCAAATTCGGAAATGTAGTGTTGATTATTACTTATACATTTTCTCATGTTGTGACAGTTCTATTGGTTCTCATTTTAAAGTGAGCCAAAACCTAAGAACATTTTCACTTATAATTTCCAAAGAGTATTATGCAGGCACGCAAACTCATTTTAGTTGTATTTCATTTAAATGTAATGGGTAAGAGGGTATGAGAGAGAATGGAAAGTGCTGAGCTATGAAGTAAAATGGTAAAGTAAAAAGTTTGTCAGATAGTATTACAAAAGAAACTCATTCTTTTTTGTTTGTTTATTTTATCATTATTTACTTATCTCTCTTCTAACTTAAAGGTAGTGGATCTCTTTGCAGCCCAAATTCGAAAATACCTAGAGACAGCTAGTAACCAAATATGCTACTGTAATTTAATAAATAAGAAATAACCATTCCAGTATGTATCTTAGTGTGCACAGTAAGACAGATCAAATCAAATAGGAAAACATCTGAGCACTAAGCCTGAGGTCTGAATTTGCACTCAACTTCTTCCAATGGCTAACGGATGTTTAATTTTTGAATTTCACTGACCTCCAAATTTCACAAAGAAAACCTTCTTAGCATGATGGTTAATATGACATTTGACTGATATTGGAGATGTTTGCGAATCGGATCTACTACCTTTAATATTATTAGATCTAAAATGATTATTTGAAAGTTCGGAAATGCTGGAAATATCCTACCACAAGGAGGCAAAATATAAATGGTTCACATTTACAATTCATTTTGTTTTAAAAATTTTCTTATTTATTTTCGTTTTTGACAAACTCGCATACCAACGGCTGATACTGTATAGTAAAGTGAATGTTTCATCTTCCAAACAGCATCCAATGGGATGGAAAACTCCAACTGAAAGGTGGACACCGTGACCATACTCGCTAAAGAAAACGCGTAATAGGGGTCGTTTTTTCTCACGGATTAGATGGAAAGTGTGATGTACGAGCGTATATAATCAAAGGGTATTAAAAAGGCCGAAATTTGGGAAAATGGTATATTGTTCAATCATGATGAAGTACTTCTTTAGGGTGCAGGAAACATTTAAGGAATACTTGTTTTTAAGGCCCGAAAAAATCATATGATCATCAATGGTTTAGGGGCCATTTTGAAAGTCCATGTATGAGCATGGTGTCCACCTTTTAATTGTCGCTAGCCCTCCCGGGACAGTATCAAAGGACAGTTTTGTAAATTAACGCCATCCCCCCTTCCTTTAAAAATCCTGGCTTCAGGCCTGCTAACGCGGGTATACAATAGAAAAAATAAAAGTTAAAACAACACCAGGAAAATCACTATTCTCAATTTTGCGGCGCGCTACGCGCGCAGTCTCGAACACAATTAAACTTTGCAACTTCCTGGCAAAATGAGTTTTTACTATTTCCTAGATGAAATACCGTAACGCGATTGCATGCAACAGACAAAAATACAAATTTCCTCGAGACTTTAAAACGTCATTAAAACAGTCAAAATTCACAATTTGCGGCGCGCTTCGCGCGCAAATTCTTATACAACTTTTGTAGTTCGGTCGTCCAAAGAATATATATATATATATATATATATATATATATATATATATAATTGTGTGTGTGTGTGTGTGTGTGTGTGTGTGTGTCATCATTGGTATTGGTACCGAAGGTCCGTTTTTTTAGTGACCGCACCCCCCCCCCCCCTTGAAAAATCCTGGCTACGGGCCTGAATGTGATGTAGAATGTAAACCTTTGTACCTTACGCTTCGTTGTATCAAAGCTAGATCATTGATTTTGCATTGTTGCTTTACATACTTGTCTATATTAAAATGCCTTTCATTGTCAATAATAAACTTGACCTGGGCTATTTCCCAACTTTTCCATGCATGTAAAACACACACACACACACACACAAACACAAACACAAACACAAACACAAACAATAAGTGGATTCTCTAAAGTGCAGATTTTCGACATCCTTCCCCCGCTTGGTCACTTCGACGCCACCTCGCTGATCATACCTCCCCCAATCATGAACATAGACCGACACCCTTGACTACCAGTGGCGATCCAGGGGAGGGGGGGGGGAGCGCACCGGGCTCCCCCCTTAATTTCCAAAGCAAATAAATGTAGCTACAAACGGCAGTTTTAGGACTGTAAAATTTTCAAGCTAGCTCGCTCTCCTGATATTGCTGCCAGTAATTGCCAGCAATTGCGCCCGGTGCGCCCCCATCCCTTGATTTCCAAAGCGAAAAAAGTATAGCTACAAACAGCAGTTTTTGGACGGAAAAATGTCAAAATTTTCAAGCTCGCTCGCTCCGCTCGCTCGCATTTAATCGTTATGTCATTCTCCTGATGTTGCTGCCAGTAATTGCCAGTAATTGCGCCCGGTGCGCCCCACCCCCTTAATTTCCTAAGCGAAAAAATATAGTACAAACCGCCGTTTTTGGACTGTACAGTGTTCAAATTTTCAAGCCTCCTTGCTTCGCTCGCTCGCATTTAATCGTCATGCCATTTTCCTGTTGTTGCTACCGGGTAATTGCCAGCAGTTGCGCCCGGTGCGCCCCCTCCCTTAATTTTCAAAGCGAAAAATATAGCTATACAAACGGCAGTTTTTGGACTGTAAAATGTCAAAATTTTCAATTTTCAAGCTCGCTCGCTCGCTCTGCTCGCTCGCATTTTATGTCATTCTCCTGACGTTGCTGCCGGGTAATTGCCAGCAATAAGTTGCGCCTGGTGCGCGCCCATTCCTTAATTTCCAAAGCGAAAAAAGTACAGCTACAAACGGCAGTTTTTGGACGGAAAAATATCGAAATTTTCAAGTTCGCTCGCATTTAATCGTTATGTCATTCTCCTGATGTTGCTGCCAGTAATTGCCAGCAGTTGCGCCAGGTGCGCCCACCTCTCCTCAATTTCCTAAGCGAAAAAAATAAAGCTACAAACGGCCGTTTTTGGACTGTACAATGTCCAAATTTTCAAGCTCGCTCGTTTCACTCGCTCGCATTTAATCGTCATGCCATTCTCCTGATGTTGCTGCCGGGCAGTTGCGCCCGGTGCGCCTCCTATTATCCCTATTATCAAGGTGAAACGCGCTTGCCCACTTTATCGATCGATGAACCAACAAAAATTTTGAGAAAAACAATGAAGGGTCACCAGGTCTGGTAAACATACGAAATTATACATGTTTACGCTTTTAGAGTAAAATGTCAGTGATAATGTCGCAATTGTAGGTCTACTTTTATCGTATGAGAAGAATAGTATTAACCAGATGTGCTCGGATTTAATGTAGTATTGTGTACTTGCAAGTTTGCATGTAGGCCTATGCTAGGCCTATATAGATCCGGGGATGACCTCTTCTTGGCCGGGAACGACTTTGGGGGCATTTTTTTAAGGTTTTTTTTTTTTTTTTTTTAGTTTTTCACGTCTGATTTCCGTTTGAAAACTATTTTTGAATTGATATTTCTGCCAGTGGGATAGAATACTTTTACGAGTTAAAAAAAAAAGCAAACAAACAAATGATCGCGAACATCATGCACATGGTCTGCCCTAAAAGCTGCCCCCACCCAAGTCAATTGCTAGTAGTCCGCCACCCCCCCCCCCCCAATCTCTTTTGTTTCTCACTTTTCTCGATTCCCCACTTCCCCATCGAAGTTCTTTTTAAGAGCCAAAAGTGTGGGGGACTTGCTATAATAGCTCCCCCCCCCCCCCTCATACACACACACACACACACACACACACACACACACACATACACACACACACCCACACACACAACACACACACACACAACACACACACAGGTTCACTTCCTACGTAATGAGCTAAGCTGACAAAAACCTTCAGACGTAGGCCTATAGACACGTACACTAGTCATGTCATATCAGTGCTTGGTATAAGTAGGGTCTACATGGTACAGACAAGAGTCACCTCCCTGTACAGACGCAGGCGCAAGCTCGGAACCGTGCTGATGAGACGTTACTTCTAATCTAAGTTACTTTAAAGGTTATTTGACGATCATCCCACGTGTAAGTTTCTGTTTTATGTTTTACATAGCCGAAATTTTCGGCTTTTCTTCGTCAATCCAATTCAAAGTGTTATTTTCCCAATGAAATGATTGGTATAAAAATTACGGCATACGATACAATATCGGGGCTAGTCCCATCCCATTATATTTGTGTTGGTGGAGTAACATCACACATCTCTATATGCATGATTATGATTATGGAATATGATAGGTTCTACAACCAATAACAACTTGGGCATTCATGCACTTTACGGCGACTTGAGAGTCTGTTATTGAAAAAGACTTTAATCTCTGAAGGGAGACACGCTATTTTACCTTCCATTCTAGCCTGACCAGACACTGTGCTGCGCACAGGGTCTGACATGTGTTAGTGTTTCAACGTTGTAAACGACCGTCACTATTGACGGCAAAATCACATAAAATACCTTTTATTTTGTATGATTTTAGGAGTAATATAATTTGCAACACTTACCTACAGCGTATTTTCCTGATGGTTGAGTTGAATTCGGCGTTTTGTTGGTATCCAGACCTTATTGTTGAATTTTTCGGAGTAGATTGTGCGGTGGCATCTTTTCCTTCGAGAGCTTCACAAAAACAACAAACTACCACGCATGCGCATTCAGAAGTGGTTGCTTTTTACGTACGCCCGTGCGCCCGTGCGTTTCATGTGTTACGTAAAGCTTGTAGTAGATCCGCGCGTGCTGCACCGGCAATGATTTGAACTTCTTTAGTCGGGGTCATCCGACTATCTCATCACTTCCGCCCCGACTACCTATGTTGTAGTATACGAGAGTGAATGCTATTCATATAACACGCAGATGAGGAGTGAAGCAGTAAGGACGTTTACAGACCTGATTTCAGCCATAGATTTCAGTAAGTTTTAGACGTAATTAAACAAAAAATCGCATACCGGTTATTGAATGATGGTCATAGATTACGATTATTCCTTATATTTTAGTTTTCCACGATTAATAAAGATATTCATGAAGGAAACAGTGAACAATAACAACGTCCGCGAAGGAATAGAGGTGCAGCGCTGTCGCTTCGCGACAGCGCTGCGTGTAGTTACCTTCCATTCCAATTTAATAGTAATACCCCACCTAGACAGAAAGATCCGTCTGTCCGGAGGACTCTTAATTTTGCCATTAACGCTGTCCTCCGTAGACAGCGGAGGGGATCCGTACGGAGGGGATCCGTGAAGCCAGACGCAGTCTCCGCGGAACATTCCCTGACGGACAGATACAGACCGATCTTTCGGTCAATACATTGTACCTCGCCTTGCCTTGCTGGTGCATGGTGGGTTGATGTTTTGATCTAGAACCTCGAGGTCTCAAGTTTCTAACGTTAATTCTAGGCTAGTTAATTCTTCTACATCCAACTCTCTAAGTATATACAGGTATGGACAGCATGGTAATTCCGGACAAGCACATTCTGTGTACTAATGGCATTCAATACGTGCAGGGCTGTGTAGACTAGCCTCACAGTCACACATTCACAGAGCGTTGTACTTGTATGGACCGAAATCACGAAAAATGCCACACAAAAAAGTAAAAAAATGCTAGTTTAGATTAACCGTTAGAAGAAGACATCGATTTTTCACATGATGTGAATATGTTTGAAATGTTCATGTTAGACATTTTCCTGTAAAATACAAAATTTGAGTCTCATTTGCCAATTTTTTCTTTGTCGTTCGCTTGGTAGGAGAGTGTGTACGGTGAATTGTGAGTATGAAATATGATTCTGGTGCAAGGACAATATGCAAAATGAGGTCAATTATTCCATTACAAACATCATGTCCGGAATTATAATGCAGTTTTTCACTGCGAAAAAAGACAACTTTTTGAAGAGGGGTATATTTGAAGTCTATTCTCCCCAAATCGGAGTGAATAATTTTCACAATTTTGCCGAATTTCTAATTTTCAGGAATTTGTGAATAACTCCTGCTATTTTTGGTCGAAATATCATCCTCTGAGTGAGTACGGAATTCAGAGCCACGAAAAAAAAAGCGTCTGGTTATACGATCAACTCTCCTACTGGTAAAATTAACTGAGTTTAGATGTCTGGACTTGGACCTTGGTTGGGGCCAATCCATGCCCATACAGCCATGGCATTGGAAAACAGTTGTAATTTCGTTGCAAGTGTGGTTGGACCTACTGCACTTGTTACTGTAGTTGTACTTTTTTTTTTAATGAAATAGCCATCTTACATATTCTTAGAAAATATTCCTCAGTTTCACCTTTTATTTCATTCACTATGGCAGAAAATAGACCTCTAGCTCTACCACAGATTCATATCCTGACCAGAGCTCAGATTTCTAGAGGTCAAAATAGTTCCCCCCCCCCCCCCCCCCCCCCGCCCTTTTAATACTAGTGTAGGATCTTGGTTGGAATGTGGTCATAGACATTTGGGTGTGTGTGCAGTGTGTGTTAGTGTAGTAATACAATAGTCAATATTTAGTAGTAAACTTAAATTTACTAGAGAGTGTACTATCAGGGAGTAATTACATGTAGGATCTTTACATGTCTACAGTGTAAAATGTTTTCAGTGCAGTTGAAATCGATTATCAAGGAGTTGGCTCAAGTACATCTGTAAGTTATCCATGCAGGCATTATTTGAGTGTTTGAAAAATGCTTGCTCATCTACTACCTGTAAGAATGTAGCCTAAGGGTGCATTTATCATCTCACTTCTGGCATAGAATTAAGGTTTCTAAATGACTTTCAGGGAGATATTTGCAGATGATAAACACAAAGCTGCTTTGATAATGAGGTTAGAAATTGCCTTCCTGTGACGCAGAAAACTGTGTGATCTGAAACGCTCTTAAACCAGAAAAGTGTTTCTGTCAGCAGACGATAAACGCTTAGTGTTTATAGCTTGGACATACCCATGCCAACTTCTGGAATTCCACCTGTTTCCAATTTCGATACATTATCATTGTAAATAGCGCATACCATGCTCATGTATACAATACATATACCTATCAATATTCAATGCTGGGAATCATAGCGAGAAAACAATTCTTTTTCAGAGAATGGTGATAAGATTTTGAGATGAGGGAATTAAAACGTATTTCAGCTCAGTTGGCACTCAAAAATCAGGTCGACTTACGCGAGTTGTCGACTTATAAATGTCGACTAAGACGAAGAAATTTTCATGGAATAACAAAGGCAAAAATCGGGACTTTTTTATCGTGTCTACTTAAGCGAGGTTTACTGTATTGCCAGAAGGATGAGTGTACGAGATGCCCTGCCAAAGTTACAAAATTACATGGGTAAAAAGGATATCGGTATTTAAAAAAAACCACAAAAAAAACCAAAAAAAACCTACCGACCCTCTTAGGTTTTGACAATTAAGGGCAAACAAACATTTTTTTTTTTTTGCCTAATGGTGATAATGATATGGGATATATAAGTTGCCAAATCCATCTTAATGATTAAATGCTCGTGGTGCAACTTGTACAAGATATGAATTACATACAGCATACATAAAAGAAAGAAAACTGCAAAGTGAAACAGTACAGGACATACGTATCAAAATAATGATAACCAATTGTTATAAGCCAAGTTAAACAAATGCTTCTTGAGATTATTTTTGAATACTTCAATGAATGGAATTACATGTCAATTGAGGGAGTGAGTTCTATAGAGAAGACCCTGATGCATGCTAACATGGTCTCTGCTCCGGCTCCCCAGGTCAAACTACTAGTACTCAATGGAACTGCACAGTGACAAGGCCTTCCTCTTGACTCGTGATAAAGATGATAAATGCACCAACTCCAGAAATGTGATTTGAAAGGCATTTGCAAATGGGTTTTGGTACTTGGTATTATTTCAAACACGGGAAAGATGGTAAACACAGTCTTGATAGTAAATTAGATATAGTATTGTAACCACCCTATGGTACAATAGGTTAGGGAGGGAGACTAGCTTCTCTTGGAATCTATTATGACGTAAATTTTACCTCCTTACATTTCCTTATCGTCTGCTTAACTGCTCATACTTATACTTATCTCCAACCTTACTACGTTTAGCTACTAGAGTGTATACGTCAGTGTCAAAGAACTTCAATTTGCCTTGGCAATCCAGGAAGCATAACACTACTTCAGACAAGGTATAGTGGCATCTATTATTACAACAATAGATGACATTGATCGATTTATCATTATTGTGTCTTACTTCAAAATATTCTCTGAAACTTAGCGATTATCGTTAGGTATCACTTACCAGTGTTGACACTATAGTCACTGTATCCAGTTGTTGTCATTGTTGATGAATAGACTTTTATAGGCTCCATTAGATTTCACGTCGATAACTTTGATAATTATTGTTATAGAGTTAGAAACTTCGTTGTGAGGTATTATCAGGAAATTCCCTTCATGATAGATCCATGTGTTTAACGGTTTGACATTTCCTTAGAATAACGGAACCGCTAGAAAAGTACGTGTTTCTCCTTCGGAAGTAACCTTGAAATGACAGAGTTTACGTAGTAGTCGTTTACGCATTACACATTACGCGCGTCCTATAGCGGACAGTGCGCGTAGACTGTACAGTGCGGAGTTTTATGCATGAAAGCAGAGGTTGACTCCGTATCCAAAACCTAGAATATTAAAACTCATATTATTGTTTAAATTTAATCTTATACACTGAGGGAAGTATCTGGTTACCGACATAAATGATAATTCCACGGAAGTTTTTGATTGGATTAACGTACAGATATTTCAATTCTATGAATTAAGACATGTTATGACGGATCGGTTGTAAGCCCGTGTATAGCTATGTATTAGAGGCATGTATTGACGCGCATTGTACGGTAGTGAGGTTCGGGGAAATTTCCTCGTTATTGGCCTTACAGTTTGAATTTGAAGATTTTTCGGAATAATTATAGTAATAAGCTGAGAAAGAATGTTTTTTTCTTCCCTTTGATGTATGTGTAAGCAGCATAGGCTATTCCAGTTTCTGATATTAAGGAGGTTTTGGTAGTCAAAGAAACACATTTTAGTTCGCACTGCCAATTCTACGCGTAGTACGTACGGACTCCGCGTCCGCGTAGGAGTGCTCTCTCCAACGTCCGCATAAGGTGTATAAATACCGTACAATTTTAGGCAGCTCGGCAGAGCGGGGGAGAGACGCCGGAACTAGAAGAACTCTCTAGAGACGTGGAAGACCAATACCAATGTACGCTCTTAGATGACTAAGATGACTAAGATGGGAAACTATGAAAATAGCTAAGAGTTAACCCCCCCCCCCCCATACTTTGCCAGATGAATGGTCCCTAATAGAAGATGTTATAACTCCTCGGACTTAGACGTCGGAAAAATCCAAGAAGACGTGGTACTATAGGAATTTACAGATATTAGACGCCGGAATGCTCCGATGAATAGACGCCGGAATGCTACACGAGACGCCGGATAAAACTCTGAAGTCCACTCCATAAATATTAGATGCCAGAACTTTCCCCCAATAGACACTTAAGTGATAAAGATTTCGCCATTTAGTGTATCCATTTTCTTGGCTAAGTTCGGCTTCTCTTAGAAACTCTATCAAGTTTATTCAATAATTCCTCTGGGCTAATATTATATCAATTATAAACTTCCGGGCTTATATAAAGCTATAAGTTTGATTTGTAACAGTGGCGCATTACATATGTTGTATATTCTGTGAATAAAGTGTACATTTTTGTTTTTGTGTTGAAACTGAAATCTTAGTCACAAACCTTGAATGATTATTTTTGTGTCCCATACTCAAGTTTGTTATTGGATTTATACTAATTCAATTCGAACTAGTATAAATCACTTTCGTTGAAGTATACACTTAGATAACACAGTCCAATTTATAAGTACTGAGTAGCGAAGTACCTCTATGCATCAAGATCATATACTTTGATCGAAACGAACTTATTCATTTGGTGGATAGTGCCCCCTGTCATATTGCGTGAATTAGCTTCAAAGATTAGTTAAAGTCTTTCCGCTCGGGACTTAATAATCTTACACTCGGCCTGATCACATGATGAATCCTGACAAACGACAACACAAGATAGAATATGATACAACACTAGCCAAAGATGGTATAAGCTACACTTCCGAACCTCCAATAATGATGAACGAGGAGAACAACGACGTTGATGACAGAGTAGAAGCAAGAGGAGGCCGCCACAAGTTTGGTGTCAGGAGTGGGATGATGTCATCAGAGGTAGAAGAGGCTACAGACGAAAGTGACTTAAATGACTCCTCCTCAGAAGAAACATTGAAATCCCAAGATTCAAAGAAGAAAAAGAAGAAACATGGCTTGCAAACACGCATTTTGGCTCAACTAGCCCAGCTCATGGAACAAATGGCGATGACCCTAACGAAGAAGTCTAGAAGACGCAAGTCCAAAAGACGAGCCGGTTCAGACTCAACCACTGAAGATATGTCAAATTCTTCGGGAGATAGCGAAGTGGAACTCAACTTTCACAGAGGAACAATAGTGAAGAATGAAGAACAACACTTGGAGGAAGAAGAAGAGATAAAGGAAGACGATCATGAAGTTCACGCCCCAACAACCAATCTACAAAATCATCAGGAAATAAGACAACCACTGACAGAAGTTGATCTTAGATTCGCCCATCAGATGAAGATGAGAGAAAGCAACATTCGTCCATCAATAATGCCGGACAAATATGATGGCAGCACCGATTGGAAAGACTACTCTTCACACTTCGAATCTTGTTGCGAAATCAACAAATGGAAAGACGAAGAAGCAGCAAAATATCTGGCAGCAAGTCTGAGAGGACCAGCTCTCCGACTTCTAGAAGAACAGAGAGGAACTAGATGGGACTTTGAAGAAATGAAGAAGAAGTTGTCCTTCCGTTTCTCCTCAGCAAAGCAGGCGGAAAGTTACCTACTGGAACTTAGAAATCGCAAGCGACGACCAAATGAATCACTCCAAGAATTGGGACGACATATCAGAGAGCTCACAACTAAGGCCTACTCAAACTTTGATTCTGAAGGACTCGATAGATTGTCTAGAATTCATTTCACAGATGCCATCCGAAGTCCCGAAATCCGTATGGGCATATTTCATGCCAAACCTACAAGTCTTGACGAGATGATTCAAGCAGCAATCACAACTGAGACATTCATACAGACGGAAACCGAACGAAGTGGCTGGAAGAAAACTTCGTATAACAGAGTAATAAACTCCGACTCGGATGTAGAGAAGACTATCAGAGACGAGGTTCAGAAGGCCGTAGGACGTGCCATGGAAAGTTTCATAGAGAAGAACTCAGAAGTGAAAAGACCATGCTCCTCCAAGTCTTCGGCACAACCTCCAGACATGACAGAGTATGAGAGAAGAAGTAGGAAGAGGGAAGATGACAGAACACAGAGATGTTTCTACTGCGACCAACCAGGCCACTTTGCGAGAAATTGTCGGAAGAAGCAGGAAGATGAGAGAAGACGCAACTACCGGTCAAACGACCAGTGGTCGCCCCAACGGGTCATGGTGCGGCCAAGCGCCCAAAATTACAGAAGACCCAACCAAGAAAGTCCCCTAAATACCCTGAGAGAACATGTACTCCAAGCATAAATCCAAGTGTAGAAGGCCTCTACGTACCAGTTAGAATTCATGGGAAGGAATACAAGTTCTTAGTAGATACTGGTGCCTCCGATTCTTACATAACAAGAAGAGTTTATGATGAGATTGATAAAGAAGTAAGACCTCAACTTAGGCACAGAGAAGGAAGAGCACACTTAGCTGATGGATCATCCTTACATTTTGATGGAGATGTGACACTCGAGATGACAATTGGACCAAATAAAGGGTTTACCACTGTGATAGTAGCTGACGTCAGTGGAGATGGAATCCTTGGCCTAGAAACCTTAACGAAAATGGGAGCAAAAATAGACTTAGAAACCTTTGAACTCACCACGAAATGGGGTAAAGTAGAATGTAAAACGGAAGAAGGAGAAAAGCTAGTCTGCCGCGTTAGTGCCTCAGAAACTACCACGATCCCAGCTGGTCATGAAGCCATCATACTTGGAACAGTGAATGAAGGAACCAAGCCCAACGCATTAGGATTGATAGAGTCAGGGACACAACTTGAGAAGAAGGGTCTACTAGTGGCCAGAACACTCATCAAGACAGGGGAAGTAGTACCTGTAAGGGTATTTAATCCGTCAAGCTCAAACAAAGTTGTTCAGAAGGATACTAAGATCGCTTCAATGACAATCGTACACAAAGAAGATGTAAATGAGGATCCGAAGTACATGACACTCAAAAACATAGAAGTTCCCAGCCACTTGATGGACTTACTGAAAAGGAGTACAGAAGACATACCAGACCAGTATCACCATGACGTAGCGAAACTACTCGCAGAGTTTCAAGATGTGTTCTCCAGTACAGACGACGATATTGGAAGAACTAATCTGGTACAACACAAGATTGACACAGGAACACAACGACCAATCAAGCAACGACCACGCAAACACCCTTTCGGGCAAAGGGAAGAAATCAAGAATCAAGTCAACGAACTTCTTCAGAAGGGTCTCATAGAACCAACTGACAGTCCATGGGCTGCGAACATTGTACTCGTGAAGAAGAAAGATGGAACTCAGAGATTCTGTGTCGATTACAGACAGCTCAACGCAGCTACAGTTAAAGATGCCTACCCCCTGCCTCGAATTGATGAAACTCTAGATGCACTTTCTGGAGCAAAGTGGTTTTCAACACTAGACTTGGCTAGTGGATATTGGCAAGTAGGACTAGACGAAGATGCGAAGGCAAAGTCAGCATTCTTAGCAGATGGTGGATTGTACGCTTGGAATGTAATGCCTTTTGGTCTTTGCAATGCCCCAGCGACTTTTGAAAGACTCATGGACAAAGTACTCGCTGGACTTCATTGGGAAACACTGCTAGTCTACTTAGACGATTTGATTATCTTTGGAAAGTCTGTACCAGAAGAAATCAACCGACTGCGACAAGTATTTCACCGACTACGACAAGCAAACTTGAAGTTGAAACCAAGGAAATGCCACCTTTTCAAGACTCAAGTAGCCTACCTAGGGCATGTAGTGTCAAACGAAGGAGTTTCAACCCAAGAAGAGAAGATTGAAGCTGTTAGATCTTGGCCAACACCAAAGACTGTGACAGAAGTTAGAAGTTTCTTAGGTCTTGCATCTTACTATAGACGCTTCGTAGAAGGCTTTGCAAGTATCGCCAAGCCTCTTCATCAACTGACAGAGAAGGGTCGTGCCGGACAGTTCGTATGGAGTCCTGTCTGCCAGGCCGCTTTTGATGAACTTAAACGAAGATTGATAACTGCACCCATCTTGGCATACCCTAGTCCCGAAGGAGAGTTCATCCTGGATACGGATGCCAGCAAGGAAGGAATAGGTGGAGTTCTTTCCCAAGTACAAGACGGAAAAGAAAGAGTCATTGCGTACGGTAGCAAAGTTCTGAGCAAGGCAGAACGAAATTACTGTGTAACTCGAAGAGAACTTCTCGCTGTAGTCACATACCTCAAATACTTCAAGCAGTATCTCTATGGAAGACATGTCAGAGTTCGAACAGATCACGGAGCATTACGTTGGCTCACAAATTTCAAACAACCAGAAGGTCAACTTGCACGATGGCTCGAGGTAATCGCTGCATACGACATTGAGATAGTCCACCGCGCTGGCAGGAGTCATGGGAACGCAGATGCCCTGTCAAGGAAGCCCTGTCGCCAATGTGGAAGAGAATCTGAATGTGTGTTAGATGAAGGACACACAAGTCACACTCGTGTCATTCAGATGACAAATGACACCGAGAAGATTGAAGTGAGACGAGCCCAACTAGAAGATCCAAACATTAGACCGGTACTTGAAGCTGTAGAGAAGAATACTCGACCAACTAAGGAAGAAGCCTCCTCATGGTCCTTCAAGAGTAAAGTGTTACTTGAACATTGGGAGCAATTGGAGATTCGACAAGGAATTCTCTATCGGAAATGGGAGTCCGAAGATGGAAGGGAAGTGCGGTGGCGACTGGTGTTGCCGAAAGAGAAAATAGAAGGAGTCCTGACTGAATTGCACGCAGGTTCCTTAGCTGCTCACTTAGGAACAACGAAGACGTTGAAAAGTGTTCAGCGGAGATACTACTGGGTAGGGATGAAGGCCGACGTGAGGTCGTTCATACGGAAATGCTCGGCATGTGCCCGACGCAAAGGCCCAAGTAAGAAGAGAAGAGCACCCCTTCAGCAAAGGCTTAGTGGAAGCGCAATGGAGCGAATCGCGCTTGATATTCTCGGACCGCTTCCAGAAACTGAAGAAGGAAATAGATACGTGTTAGTCATAGGAGACTACTACACCAAATTTGTCGAAGCATATGCAATGCCTGATGAAACTGCAAGAACAGTTGCACGGATACTAGTCGAAGAGTTCATCTGTCGATACGGAATCCCAAAGGAGATACACACTGACCAAGGAAGGCAGTTCGAATCCAAGTTGTTCAAGGAAGTTTGCAAGCTGTTAGGAATAAGGAAGACAAGAACCACGCCATTTAATCCCAAGTCTGATGGAATGGTCGAAAGATTCAACAGAACCTTGTTGAACATGTTAGTCACAATGCTGGAGCCTGAAAAGCACCAGCGCGACTGGGACAGGCATATCCCCTTTGCAACAGCAGCCTATCGAAGTACGGAGCACGAGACAACGAAAGAAAGCCCAAACATGATGATGTTCGGCAGAGAAGTAGTTCATCCCCCGGATCTCTTTCTTGAATCGCCTAACTACGATGAGGAGACAGATTACGTCAAAGGACTAAGATGTAGAATGGAGAATATCTACTCAAGAGTGATGGCACACAGCACACGGAATCTCAGACGACAGAAGCGGAATTACGACAAAAAGACAGCTGGGTTGTCATATGAACCAGAATGTTTCGTGTGGTTGAAAAATGATCTTAGGAGGAAAGGAGTAAGTCCGAAGTTATCCTTTGGATGGGACGGACCTTTCAGAATTATGAACAAACTGTCAGACGTCACATACAGGATTCAAGCTACACCACGATCTAAACCGAAGATTGTACATTTTGACAGACTGAAGCCATACGAAGGAGCTACACCGGATGAATGGTCCAATGTAACCCAGAATGATGAAGTGGCAAACACAGCTCTGTCGAGGGAAGCGCCAGATCAACCAAGTTCATCAGAAACAGAAGTACAAACTAAAGAAAAAGAACAAGGGGTTCTTACAGATTCTGGTTCAGGGCGCTACCCTAAGAGAAAAAGGAACCCTCCCAACTATTTCTGGAGAATCGGGGAATGATTCTTAGGAGGAAATAGTGGAATAAGTTTGGATATTTCATTAAAAGAAGTATATGTTTAATGTTTTGCTTTTTTTTGTCAGATGGGCCGCTTCGAGCGCAAACTAATGACAATCAGCCGGAGGCCCCCTGCCTACCGATGTCGTTACTGCAATTATGTATCGACGATCATCGAAATGGTAAAAGCACACGAGAGTTCTAGTCACAAGCAAGAGAGGGCACCTCTGACTAAGGTCATTCCCCCTCGGAGACGCTTAGAAGTAGTAACAAGGCGACCATCTGAAATCAAGAGGAAGATGTCTACACCGGATCTGACGGCAAGGAAGCCCACAAGGCCACTAGTGCCGTCCTGCAAGGCCAGGAGGCTTGCATCACCCACACCCGTGCCTTCACCGGAAAACAACCCCTCGGAAGAGGCAGTCTCTACCCCTACGACCAACCGAGATGTCCCGCCTGAAGAAGAGACAGCCACGTCCATAAGCCTCCACGAGGACGACTGGACTGAACTAGAAGATGATGTCGATGAGTCAACACAAACAGAATTCAACACAACGGAGGCAGAGACTCAGACAGACAACGAGACCAGGCTCCTCTTTGATGAATGCCACGAAGCGCTTCATTCCCACTCATCTTCTACCCAGTCTTTTGCCCTAGGGTCTACCCATGGTCGTGCCGGTACATACGTCGTGGAGACGGTCCACTTGCCGGAGAAGGGTGTCGTTTACACGAGACACACGTATCACCACAGTGAGCAGTAGAATCTGCGCGAATGATATGATATTATGACATGTTTTCTCCTTCTCCTCTTTCTCCTCTTTCTCTTTCTGATCTTCATCTTTGAGAATTGTAACGCCACTGATGTAAATATGTATATAGGGATTGTACTTGTACAGGGGATTAGTGGGAATCTTGTGGAATCGCTCATCTTCAAAAGTTTAAATGATTTCAATAAAATATGTCCTCCAGTGATTGGGCATTTGGCTTATTAGAAGATGATATTGTTGTCACATTTCACGATGCAAATGTAAATATAAGGTGATTGTGATGATTACGAGATGATTGACGGTGTTGACTTGTTCATGATGATGAAGACTAATTACATATACATACGTTCTTTGGATGGATACAGTGAAATGAGACAACGGTAGAATTTTCTAATTGCCAGAATCTTTCGGTTAATGATACGTTTTTCAAGTTCCGGTCAAGCATGCTGGATTGAGCATTTCAAATTGAGCATTCCCAAGATGTATTTTTATTTCATGGGATCCGTTAACATTTATTGTAAAATGCGAGGACGCATTTCGTGGGGAGGGAGGCTGTGTAACCACCCTATGGTACAATAGGTTAGGGAGGGAGACTAGCTTCTCTTGGAATCTATTATGACGTAAATTTTACCTCCTTACATTTCCTTATCGTCTGCTTAACTGCTCATACTTATACTTATCTCCAACCTTACTACGTTTAGCTACTAGAGTGTATACGTCAGTGTCAAAGAACTTCAATTTGCCTTGGCAATCCAGGAAGCATAACACTACTTCAGACAAGGTATAGTGGCATCTATTATTACAACAATAGATGACATTGATCGATTTATCATTATTGTGTCTTACTTCAAAATATTCTCTGAAACTTAGCGATTATCGTTAGGTATCACTTACCAGTGTTGACACTATAGTCACTGTATCCAGTTGTTGTCATTGTTGATGAATAGACTTTTATAGGCTCCATTAGATTTCACGTCGATAACTTTGATAATTATTGTTATAGAGTTAGAAACTTCGTTGTGAGGTATTATCAGGAAATTCCCTTCATGATAGATCCATGTGTTTAACGGTTTGACATTTCCTTAGAATAACGGAACCGCTAGAAAAGTATGTGTTTCTCCTTCGGAAGTAACCTTGAAATGACAGAGTTTACGTAGTAGTCGTTTACGCATTACACATTACGCGCGTCCTATAGCGGACAGTGCGCGTAGACTGTACAGTGCGGAGTTTTATGCATGAAAGCAGAGGTTGACTCCGTATCCAAAACCTAGAATATTAAAACTCATATTATTGTTTAAATTTAATCTTATACACTGAGGGAAGTATCTGGTTACCGACATAAATGATAATTCCACGGAAGTTTTTGATTGGATTAACGTACAGATATTTCAATTCTATGAATTAAGACATGTTATGACGGATCGGTTGTAAGCCCGTGTATAGCTATGTATTAGAGGCATGTATTGACGCGCATTGTACGGTAGTGAGGTTCGGGGAAATTTCCTCGTTATTGGCCTTACAGTTTGAATTTGAAGATTTTTCGGAATAATTATAGTAATAAGCTGAGAAAGAATGTTTTTTTCTTCCCTTTGATGTATGTGTAAGCAGCATAGGCTATTCCAGTTTCTGATATTAAGGAGGTTTTGGTAGTCAAAGAAACACATTTTAGTTCGCACTGCCAATTCTACGCGTAGTACGTACGGACTCCGCGTCCGCGTAGGAGTGCTCTCTCCAACGTCCGCATAAGGTGTATAAATACCGTACAATTTTAGGCAGCTCGGCAGAGCGGGGGAGAGACGCCGGAACTAGAAGAACTCTCTAGAGACGTGGAAGACCAATACCAATGTACGCTCTTAGATGACTAAGATGACTAAGATGGGAAACTATGAAAATAGCTAAGAGTTAACCCCCCCCCCCCCATACTTTGCCAGATGAATGGTCCCTAATAGAAGATGTTATAACTCCTCGGACTTAGACGTCGGAAAAATCCAAGAAGACGTGGTACTATAGGAATTTACAGATATTAGACGCCGGAATGCTCCGATGAATAGACGCCGGAATGCTACACGAGACGCCGGATAAAACTCTGAAGTCCACTCCATAAATATTAGATGCCAGAACTTTCCCCCAATAGACACTTAAGTGATAAAGATTTCGCCATTTAGTGTATCCATTTTCTTGGCTAAGTTCGGCTTCTCTTAGAAACTCTATCAAGTTTATTCAATAATTCCTCTGGGCTAATATTATATCAATTATAAACTTCCGGGCTTATATAAAGCTATAAGTTTGATTTGTAACAGTGGCGCATTACATATGTTGTATATTCTGTGAATAAAGTGTACATTTTTGTTTTTGTGTTGAAACTGAAATCTTAGTCACAAACCTTGAATGATTATTTTTGTGTCCCATACTCAAGTTTGTTATTGGATTTATACTAATTCAATTCGAACTAGTATAAATCACTTTCGTTGAAGTATACACTTAGATAACACAGTCCAATTTATAAGTACTGAGTAGCGAAGTACCTCTATGCATCAAGATCATATACTTTGATCGAAACGAACTTATTCATTTGGTGGATAGTGCCCCCTGTCATATTGCGTGAATTAGCTTCAAAGATTAGTTAAAGTCTTTCCGCTCGGGACTTAATAATCTTACACTCGGCCTGATCACATGATGAATCCTGACAAACGACAACACAAGATAGAATATGATACAACACTAGCCAAAGATGGTATAAGCTACACTTCCGAACCTCCAATAATGATGAACGAGGAGAACAACGACGTTGATGACAGAGTAGAAGCAAGAGGAGGCCGCCACAGTATACATAAATGCAGGGTTCCAACTTGTACAAAGTGAATCAATTGCAGACTACTGTTAAAATGGTACTTAATGCAAGATAAAAATATTATGACCTATGTTCAGTTTTCTGACTTTTTACATCTGAAATATGAAAATCTGAAAGTAACCATTGTTGTAGAATAAGTAAGATGATGTTTCATCTACAAGAAATACAAATGTATGCAATGTGGTTTAAGGATGTTCCTCAGTTGAGTTTGTGCGCATCCTAGCTGCGCAGGTTTCAGTGACGTAACAAAGAGCGTAGAAGCGCACGCACGAGTGATGAGCTGAGCTAGCTGAGCTGAGCTGCAGCTAGTAGATCAAGGTAGAGTGTCTACGGAGTGTACGGATACCCGACAGCTCCCCACCGCTGCTGCGCTGTGCGGCCTCGCTCGGCTCGCGTGCCGACTGTACGTGTTACAATCTGTATACGTACTATGCAAAGTTCAGCGGTCCGAGCCGCATACATGGTAATGGTAGCACAACACTGATCGACGGAATCGGGAAGCTTGGAAGTGGAACAGAGCTGTTTCCATTTTCAATCCGTAGATCTGTTTTGTGACTTGCAGATCATTATCTGTTCATCAACATGGTAAAGTGGAGTGTTAAAGGTACCAAGAGCCTATAGGCCGTAGTCAGGGTCTACGCACTAGTCTACTGGGCTAGGTGTTAAAACAACAACAACAACAAAACAAACATATGACACACATTTCATCTTTAGGTCTAGCAGCTAAAACAATCTGAGTATCTCTGTTAAAATCTAAATTAGATCTAAAGTTGTCATTACTATCACAAAATATTGTTGTTTTTATTTTTGGTTACAAAATATAAGGTTATGAAAGTATTATCAAACAAGTATTCATCACTTTCACCATTCATATATTAACTTTTGAGCTAATTTGGTGTAACAAAAGGAGAATCAAAGATTTTTTTTTTTTTCAGGGGGGCAAGGTACATCTCCATAGCTTACAACACGCACTTTACCAACCACTGCAACAACCAACACATGCAATCTACAATGAACGTCATTGTATTAAGATTTGTTTTTCCTTTGGAGGACCGTCAAAATAATGCCAAAACTCCCATTTCCTTATAAACTATATTCTTCTTCCTCCATTATCAGTTTCTGCACATGGTTACAGCAAGTGGGTAAAACAAACAAACAAGCGTACATATCAATATGGAGTTTTCCACGCTTGCATCCACATAATATCATTATGGCTGTGTAAGGGAAATAATAACAAAAACGCACATGGACCTTCCTTTCTGAGTATTTCTCACCATATCACTGCAATTGTGACACGTTTTTTGTTTGTTTGTTTGTTTGTTTTTTGTGGGGGGGGGGGGGGGGGGTTTGGAAAAAAAGAAGAAGAAAATGGGGTTTCGAGTTACCCGCTTGAGATTCATGCATCCTAGCAGGGTATATCCCTGCATTGGTTCCTGACAATGATTTCTGTCAGAAGGATTCTCTGCTAGAACTAAAATGAGCACATGAACCCCCCCCCCCCCCCCATTTTTACAATTGTCTGCATTACAATGTAAGTAACCCTTCTTCTACAATTTGATAAAGTTTTGTAAAAATGAGATGGGTTTTGGATGTACAGCATGACATTTATGAACCCCACCTAATCAGCCTGACAGGGCATCCATGATAGGTTTATAACCAGATTTTGGGGTCCTAGGGTGATTTCTGTCATCTGGGGATGCTGCCAGCACAAAAACTAGGACATAAACCCCCACTTTTTATTGTTTTTCTGGAATTAGGAAGCCTTCGTCTACAATTTGGTAAAGTTTCGTGAAAATGACATGGGTTTTGAATGAACAGCATAAGTCTTATGAACCCATCTTGTCAGGGCATCCCTGCATAGGTTCATGACCAGATTTTGGGGGACTTACGATGATATATGTCGCATGAGGGCACTGCTAGTACAAAAAAGAGCACATGAACCCCCTCTTTTGATTATTTTCCTGGAATTAGTAAGCCTTCGTCTACAATTTGGTCAATTTTTGTGAAAATGACATAGGTTTTGAATGTACAGCATAAGTTTTATGAACCCACCTTGTCAGGGCATTACTGCATAGATTCCTTTTCAGATTTTGGGGACTTACGATGATATATGTCGCATGGGGGCGCTGCTAGCACAAAAACGAGCACATGAACCCCCACTTTTTATTGTGTTTCTTGTATTAGTAAGCCTTGTTCTACAATTTGGTCAAATTTTGTGAAAATGACATAGGTTTTGAATGTACAGCATAAGTTTTATGAACCTTGTCCTCTTGCTCACCCCTAACAGAAAACGTCGATGAGAAGGATTTGAGATATTTTGGTGTTTTCTGCCATGTGAGGGCACTGCTCACTCAAGAATGAGAGTGTAAACCCTAACTTTAAAACCTTTTCCTCGTTTTAGGTACCTTTTTCTCCAATTCTTGCAAATTTGGAGAAAATAACGTGGATTTTGAAAGAATTATGGGGATTTAAGTTTGTCATTGCAGATTTTGTTGCCAATCATGGTCTTGATCCTGTAACGCTATTATTTTGGTACAGGACGGCAGATTAGTCATATTCTTCAAAGTCCCATAAAAGAAAATCAAGCACATAAACCTATGGTTTCATTTACATATTTGGGCTTCGGATGGGTCAAAGTTATACGGTATGGAAAGTTTGAAGAAAATGACATGGACTTCACTTTAAATGATGAACGTCCTTAAATGATGCTCACAAATAATCCACAGCAGGCATTTAGTAGTCTTTGAAGACATGTTTTTCAAGATGATGAAGAGTGGCAAATACATGTACACTGTAAGTTCTGTTCACTCTATGCCTCTATCATCAAGGTAAATCAAAGTAAAATTGCCTTGCGCCCATATAGGGCACTAGAGTTACTCATATGTCAAATGCAAAATCACACTCCCCTACAGTGAAAGATTAGTATGGCTTCATGGTGCATTTGGCCTCAAAGTTGGGCTTGGTAATGAATGGAAAAGTGGAATGTCTGAAGCTGTTTTCTTAACTTGTCTCCCCAAAAGCCAGCTGAATGCATCCATCATTATTTTAACAAGCCAATGTGTTGGAAATTTTGAGTGTAGGTATGTGTGTTTGTTTCAGATACATGCAAACTACAGGTGAAGTGATCTGCATTTTACTGCATACGCTACATTTCGTTGCTAATGACTTAAAAGACAATTCTGTAAGTGGTTGAATTCGAGAGTGAGAAACCACAGTAATGGAATGAGTATTCAGGCTTTCTTTTTCAAGAAAAAAAAAGTTGGTGTTTTCCCACCTATGCATTTCATGTCATAGCATTTCTCTTGTGCAAAGTAAAATACTGTCAAGTCGTTGATTTTCGGAATACCAGTTGACTAGTAAAATTCTTGAAAATAGAAATCAAAAACAGCATGATATATAGCACACACAGTATCACAAAATATAAAGGGAAATTATAATTTGTTTATTTACTTGTGAACTTCTTTTCTTTTTTAATCCCACCATGCAATCATGAATGCAGTGAATGCACCTGTAAGCATTGGATGTAAGTGATACTGTGTCTCAAGTAGCAGCCCAGGTCCAGACCAGTTACAGCTTCCAATGGACAAACCAGAGGCGGACCAGGCCCTCGTTGGGGACAACCCCACATCCACAGATAATGAGGAGTCTGGGTCAACTGAAGCTGATGCCAGGACAGGGGTATTGACTACCCTGTCAGCATCACAAAATGCTGCCAGTAGGAGTCGAGAGAGAAATCAAGAGATGGTTTTCCAATTTCCTGGGTACGTTTGTCTCCACGTTCTATTACTCAATAAGTCAGGTGGTTCCAGTTCATTCAGCAACTAGGCAATATATATGACTGCTGAGCTAAAAACCCACAAAAAGTAAATTTTGGAATTTTCTAAAATTAGACCATCCTTACCCATCCAAAAAGGGATTGACATAAGAGAAGGTTAGGAGATGCAGTTATCAGAGAAAAGGGAAAAAAGAGGATTTAAAGATTAGGGTCACTCAGGTGTGCTGTGCAGAGGTACAATGAAAACATGTTCTATTTCACAGTGAAATCGGCACCTGTCGAAATAAATAATAATGGTTCAGAAAAAAAAAATTATCTCAATTTTAGTTTTGTTTTAAGCTGCCAAATTTGGATAGAAAGTAGAGAAAAGATTACTCTCCCAAGTGAGATAAACTTTACAGATTTGAGTTAGTCAACCCAAATGTTATAGTTGGTTCATTACAGAGATTTCTTATCTGCAACTTTTTGTGGGGTTTGAGCTGGGCGGTCACATATAATAAGGATGATAATGAAGTTGCCTCATCTACACTATGTAGTCAGTATTTAAATCCATTCAGATTATAAATGAAAGTTATGTAGTGCCTGTAGTGACAAGATTTCCAATGTTCAAGGTGCATTAAATCTGTAGGCATTGTTCTTTTTCAGATGGCTTAATGTTCCACTGTACATGTTAAGCATGGATGAAATGCAGACAGTTCTTGACATGGGTGCAGTTCAAATGGCGAACACACTATTGAATCCAGGATTATGTGAACTGCGGAAAGGTTGTATTTTCTGTTGAAAGTGTTTTAAAATTGTATAGTAAGACACAATTTATTGACATGTGGGAAATGTTTCGTTCTTTCTTTTTTTTAGGGGGGGGGGGGGGGGGACAGTGTAGGATGCATTATTCAAGGGTGTATGATGGGTGACACGACATTTGTTCATGCGACAGTTGCTCCAGTCTGTTTTTAGCTCACCTGAGCCAAAGGCTCAAGTGAGCTATTGCGATCGCCCTTCGTCCGGCGTCCGTCGTGCGTCGTGCGTAAACTTTTTACATTTTCATCTTCTTCTTGAAAACCCCATGACCGATTTTCATCAAACTTGGCAGGTAGCATCCCTAGGGGGTTAGGAACTCAATTTGTTAAAATGGGCACCATGCCCCACCCAGGGGGCCCCCAGGGGGGCCCAAACCCCCCAAAATTAAGGAATCTGTAAAAATCTTCTTCTCTAGAACCAGAAGTGATAGAGCGAAGTTAATACTATGAGTTAGTACATTGATGACTGTAGTTTCAAGTTTGTTCATGGCAGAATCAGGGGTGCCCCCCTTGGGACCCAGGGGAGGGGGGTGGGGAAGGGTTCTAATGGGGCCTAAATTGTACATTTTCATCTTCTTCTTGAGAACTCCATGACCCATTTTCACCAAACTTGGCAGGTAGCATCCCTAGGGGGTTAGGAACTCCATTTGTTAAAATGGGCACCATGACCCACCCAGGGGGCCCCCAGGGGGCCCAAACCCCCCAAAATTAAGGAATCCGCAAAAACCTTCTTCTCTAGAACCAGAAGTGATAGAGCTAGGTTAATACTATGAGTTAGCACATTGATGACTGTAGTTTCAAGTTTGTTCATGGCAGAATCAGGGGTGCCCCCCTTGGGACCCAGGGGGGGGGGGGGGGGGGTGAGGAGGGGTCCTAATGAGGCCTAAATTGTACATTTTTATCTTCTTCTTGAGAACCCCATGACCCATTTTCACCAAACTTGGCAGGTAGCATTCCTAGGGGGTTAGGATCTCAATTTGTTAAAATGGGCACCATGCCCCGCCCAGGGGGCCCCCAGGGGGCCCAAACCCCCCAAATGAAGGAATCTTTAAAAATCTTCTCTAGAATCAGAAGTTATAGAGCTGAGATAATACTATGAGTGAGTACATTAATGACTGTAGTTTCAAGTTTGTTCATAGGAGATCCAATGACTTTAATGGGGTTACATTTGAGTTAAGGATGTGATAGGGTTTTAGCCTTAGTTTGATGTGAGGATTAGGATTAGGGCTAGGGTTATGTTGGTGGGTTCAATTTATGTTTGGCTTGCATGCAGATATTTCATGGGAGCAATTGTCCCAGGAGCAAATGCCATGGAATTGCATAACGACTGGATAGTAATGAGTGCATAATACTTTGCAAAAAATTCACAATACTTACAACTCCTAATCACATATCATTTTTGGTATTTCAGTTTCTTAGAATCATTGAGCCGTGATGATACAGCTCGGTTGCTTTACTACAACATGAATCATCCCAAACGAGGTATGGCTCTCATCTTCAACCATGAAAACTTTGACTATCAAACTGGTATGAACAAGAGGGTTGGCACTCATCATGATGTAGACAATCTCAAGCATCATCTTGCCAGGCTCGGCTTTGAAGTTCTCATCTATCAGGATATTTCCGCTTATGAAATCAGGAGGCAGCTCATGAATGGTTAGTGCAAACCCTTCAATTTTCTTCAAAACAAGCAGTTTGCACAAGCGCATTCTTACAATAATTGAATTATGTGCTACTGTATACGCAGAATATTTTGCGAGTCAGGTGCTATTCGCGAAATTAAAGACACACGAAAATATTGACTTTGATCCTAATATGAGTGATGTGAATGTGTACATTTCTCCGTACAGTACTGTACTCCACGATCAGGAATTTAATCACTCAGCGAAATTGTCAGGAAGTCCCCATTCACGAAAATTTAGACTTACTAAATATGTGGAGTATACAGTAATTATATTGAAACAGCATGTAGTATGTGTGTAGGCATATTTTGACTTAAATTTCGCATGAATCTCCCCTTCTTTATAAATGATTTGAAAAGGGCATTTATAATCTGTGCATTATTTACATGTATGTGTGACTGTCAAGCAGATATGTACATGTGTAAAATTTTGATCGTACTGATGATGTTGGTATAGATTTGTACTTGCAGCACTAATGTTGAAACTGTAAGGCTCACTATTATTAGATTACATGATACATACATTGTGCTTGAGATTCTTCATAATCAACCACAGGTGAATCACGTGACATTTCCTCACCTTTTCCTCGATTTTGAATGTCTAGCCGCTAAGACTAACCACACGGACAGTGACTGCTTCATGTGTGTCTTTCTGACCCATGGTGACGATGGCATCATCTATGGCAGGGACCAGACACTGGAGTTACAAGAGTTGTTTGACTTCTTCCGAGGAGAAAACTGTCCAACTCTAGTGGGAAAGCCAAAGTTGTTCCTCATCCAGGTAATGTAAACATCACAAATATGCCAGATGTAGTGACATCTTTCAAGTGAAAACCAAGTAGAGAGATCTCACAATTCTTTGGTTCAAGCAAGAACTAGGTCAATCCAGTTATCTTCTCTACATTGTCCTAATGTTGTTATTGATAGAAGTAGTAGTTTTGATAGAAGTAGTAGTTTAGTTGTAGTATTACTAGTGGTAAATGGCATAATTAATTTCATTGTTTTAATTCTTTTATTCAGCACTTTGTGTATTCACTTCATCTGGCAGATATGTGACTCTCTCGCTATGTTCATCTTGATATCACTTTAATCCAGGATGAACCACACTCTTGCTAAGACCTTTCTTTAATCTGTGTACTGTCTCCCAATACATATCAGAGACTCCAACCCCAAGTATCTCATAAACAGGAGATTCTCCAGCATGGACCTCTTAGCAAACTGGAGACTCTGACCACACACACATCACGAGTGTGAAGTGTGACGTCCCTCAAGGCCTGGGTCCAGGGACCAATTAAGGGTCCTGGCAGATAGCTCTCAGGTACCTTATCTTTAACATGACATCAAAGTGAGAGATCTCCCACTAAAAGCAGGAGAGTTAGAGTCTCTGACATATTGTCACTTTTTTTTTTTAATCATTCCAGCTGAATGTTGGAACATTTGTGCACTCAGACACAAAATGATACATTGTGATGTCAGTAGTCATACATTTTTGCCAGTTAAATATGAAAACGAAATAAGTGGTTATGTTTTCACCCTGTGCTATCTCAATTGTTCCTGTTTCCAGGCGTGCAGAGGTGAGAAGCACGAGATTGGGGTGAAGGGGTTTGACGCTGTGGATTCAGCCGAGGAGGAATCCATGACAGTTACAGACAGTGGAGCAAGACCCACCGTCCCTGCAGCTGCCGACATGTTGCTTTCCTACTCTGTGGTACAAGGTACAGTGTATATGATGATGTTGTCCGATGACCTCCAACTGAGGAGGGAAGGAGTTACGGGCAGCTAGGTCACGAGCAATACCCTGCCATAGCTCCTTTAAAGGGACTGTACAGTACTGGTTGAGGTGGGGATTCATGTTTTGCACATTCCTAAGTGAGATAATGAGAAACCTCTTATGAAATATGAAAGAGCATGTAATTCTACGTAGGGTTCAATGTTTATTCGATGAAAATTGGTTATCAAATGGTTGAGATATCCAAAAAAGTGATAATAATAAAAGGCGACAGGCCACAACTTTGTTAGGATCTCTTTGTTTCACCTTGTTTTTGGATAGCTCAGCCATTTCATAACCGATTTTCATCAAATAAACTTTTGATACCCCATGGAATTGCATGCTCTTTATTCACATCTCATAGAGTGGTTTCTGAATATCTTGCAAATAGTTAAAAGCTAAATCCTCACCTCAACCAGAACTGTACACACCCTTTAATGTCACATGTAATTGATTATATTTCACATACTAAGAATCTTGCTATAGGATTGGTCAAGAGCTGATCGCGTGATAAAGCGTAGTTTTGCCCATCGCATCACCTGAGAAGAACTAGGTCACTTGATAGTACACAGTGCAACGCACTTTCCCTTCAGTGTCGCGCGGCGCGGTACGCGCAGCAAATTCATTGTTTTGTCATCTATAAAGACAGCTGCTTGTTTTGCTGATCTCTGGCAGTCCATACAGTCTTAACACGAGATGAGTACGCGCGAAATAAAAGTGCGTTGCACTGTGGACTATCATTTAACTAGGTCACTTGATAGTACACAGTGCAACGCACTTTCACTTCAGTGCCGCGCGGTGCGCGCAGCAAATTCACATTGTTTTGTCATCTACGCGCACATGTAGCCTAAGCCCTAAGGATACCTAAAGACAGCTAAAACGGTTTCAGATGTGGAATAAAATGGGAATTTCTCGGACCCTAGATGTGGAATATAATGCAAATAATCAACTTTTAGTTTCAGGCAATGAGACAAACTATCACTTCCTCGGCGATCTGAATGTGTACGCTATCTTTCCTCAGCTGTGCTTCGGAAAGATAGCTACATCCAGATCGTCTCGGAAGTGATAGTTTGTCCCATCACCTTCACCGATGTTGATTATTTGCTTACTATTACCATACTGGTTATATTTGATTTCTCTCTCCCCCTCTTTTCCTCTCCTTTTCCTGTCTGGCCTATCATGAATATTTTGTGCACTGATTATGTGGCAAAGTTCATGTGACTGAAACATCTAAGTCAGACATGGCACAATCCCCCTCCACCTGGAAATGGAATGCCTTCAAAAAGAAGTCAAATATTCAACTTTTGTACAAGGCTGTAAAGTTGAAACTGAGTAAGAGAACTTTTGAGGATATGTAGATTATAGGCACAGGCTGTGTCCATGGGTAAAATTCAAGAGAGTAGGGTAATGTGTGTAAAATATGGTGTTTTTTGTTTAATCTCATAGCCCTTAGATTGCCCTTTTCTATGCCCATGTGTGGGGGCTACCGTGGTATGTGTAGAAAATATGTGCGTCTTTGACTGGTTCATGTCATCCTTGTATCACTCTACCAGTAATGATCAATTTGTCTAAACTCATGCAGAAATAGAATTTACTGATTCCTTCATTTAGTGGATATCAGTAATGCAAGTAACCTCTTTTTGCTTTTTGATGGGTGAATTGATAGTGCCAGAAATATGGTTTCCATGTTGTTGTCATTGTTGGGCACAGTTGCTCCATTCAACTTAAGAAAAGTGAAACTAGCCAACCCATTTGTTTCCTACAATACCAGGTTACTATTCACATCGTGACACTGCCTACGGGTCTTGGTATGTCCAGGCCCTTGCAAAGATCCTTAGCCTTCATGGGACTACGATGGAGATAACGGAGATACTCACTCTCCTCAACCAACTCATCTCACAGCGAGCCGTGGAGCGGTGCCTGGACTCTCGCATGATTGGCAAGAAGCAGATGCCTTGCTTTATGTCCATGCTCACAAAGAAGCTGATTTTCACACCCAAAAAATTATGATGTGACCATAATTTTGACACACTACCTGTGTCAGTGCCCACAAATTCGATATACTAGAATTTCCATTTGACCCATGTATAAATTGTGTGTGTCGTAGTTAATTCATATTTTAAGGATGAAGACATTTCCAAATGAGACGACTGTACCAGGTACTTTCTACATATTGCAACCCAGATATGTCATCACCCGAGACTTGGTCCAGGTAATTTAGCACAGGTGCAACACTTGTTCGTAATAGGAACATTTTTTGTCTGTAGTTTGCAGACTTCTATTTATTATTGCAGATTGTTGTCATACAGACCTGTGCACTTCTTAGGGGTCTCAGGACACTGCTTTGCTGCCATAACAGCCCATGTCACACACCAATGTAAGGAGCTACATGTCTATCCCCTCCTCCCTCCCCCCCCCCCCCCCCCCACATATTAAGCTTTTTACTGTGAAAATGATAGATCATCTCATGCTTCCTGTCTTTCTTATTTTGACCCTTTTGTTGTTGTTATTTTTTTCTGACATCTGATACTGATATTACCAGCACGCATTCAGAGTGATAAAGTTTAGATGGTGTATTCTCTGTCAAGCTGCAACATTTGAAGTTTCACAGGTGCCCCTGCATAAGATGCCAGTGTGCAGAAATATAGATACCAATATTTGTTTAGACCGATTGATTATTTGTATTAAAAATAGAAATTATGAGAATTTTAAAAAGACCCATGACAACTGTTGTGCCAAATCTGCTTTTTCTATACCAGTATATACTTAAATGATCTTGAGAGATATAAAACAGTCTTTACCCCACTTTTAATAAACCTTTTTAATGAATATTTCATGTTTTAGTGTGTGATCAGCAATTGTGTAATGATGTAGAAAGCTTAAACAAATATTGGTCATATTAGAAATCTGTCACAAGAAGTGAGTGCAAATTGTACTATTCCTTTGAGCTATATTAGTGTCACAGTTTTGCAGGTGTAGAGTAGCAGAGCATTACCAAGTTTAAGCTGTTGTAATTATGTGATTGAGAATGATCACCTGTTTCTATAAAAGTGCTTTATTTATTGTAATATTTTATATGCCTCTAGTTTTAGTTTATTGATGCATTGTGCACACTGGTCCTTTTGAGTCATAAAACTAAGAGTTCTTGAGGCATGTGTTGACTTTGAAGGGGGTGTGTCCATTTATGAGCTGTTGCTATGTGTGATGATTTTGTTGATGTTAATTTTAGCATGTGAGCTGGATTCTAGCAAATATCCCTGCATAAATTGAAGTAGAGAACATGCTCTAGCTTTTTTTGTAGGTCAAAATACTCAAGAAAATGATATAGTTGTGATTTATTTTGTTCTGCATTTTTGTCTGAATTTAAGCGCAATACAAGCTGTCTTGTTGATAGAAAGGAGTTATTATGTGTCATGTGCAAGTCCTGAAATCACTAGGAAAAGAATTTAGTTTTTTTAGAAAGTTTGAAATTTGTGTTTTCTCAGGTTGGTTGATTCTGTTGTTCACCACAGCCTGTGTGACAGAAAGAGAGGGAGCCCTGTCTCTTTGAGCATCAATAGAATCTCTATTTCACCAACATTTTCATTTTGCATCATCGACCTAAGTTTAAACTTTTAAGTATTCAGACTAGACACTTCTTTTCAAGTTTTATTCATAGCAGATTTCATACACTTACATGCAAGGTATTTGTGCTCTAGAAATACAGCAGGCAGTGTTAGGTTGTTGCAGTATGAGAGTGACTGCTAATCACATTAAATGTAATATCTAATCTTTTGTAAATCTGTGTCTGCTCTCATAAATCAGTCTGGTCTAAGATTTGAGTGAATAACATCCTTTGCCATGACAAAGTTGCAGTTTATAGCAAAACAGCTTGATTGTAATGTCTCACTTTGATTAAGCCAGTGCAATTTGCTTTGAAGCAGCAATTTTTTTTATTTGACATGGAAAGCATTTTGTTCATTTGGTCTTTTGTCCCTCTGACTCTTAAATGATATTTTGGTCAGGTATGAGCATTATGGAAATAAAAGAACCCTTAGAACCTAAAGGATTTCTCAAAAATCATGCATTGCTAAGCAAATTGGTCATACATGTATGTGCAGATACGAGGGATGCAACTACCGGTAGGCCCTATGTATTTTGTGACTTTGGGACTTGTAAGACAATTCTGTTCGTGGTCGAATTTTCAATTAAGATCCAGTGAGATCCATAATGAGAAATAAGTATTCTCTCTTTTTGGGGGGAAAGTTTGTGATTTTCTACTTTACAGTCAATATACAATGTATTTGTGTTACAGGAGGCAGATATGGGAGTTAACTTTGCAAATATTAGTTGCTTTGCGAAATGTATGAAAATAAAGACACTGAAATTTATTGTGTATTCAGTATGCTGAAACCGATCAATGGGCATATGAATGTGAGGGACAGTCTGTTAAGAACTCAGAATGTGCTCTACTTGTTTAGCTTGATAATTGTGGCATTGGCTCAATTTGTTTGTTTGGGGGTCTTTTTTTGGCTCTTTTGTTATGTTATCAACAATACTGTGGATCTAATCATGTCAGGAGTGATTCAATTGCTTTTTGATGGTGTTGTGCAATTTTTTTCATTCAAGTGTACATTTGTGCAGCAATTATGAAATGCAAAAGGCGGCACTGCCCAAAGTTATTTTTAACGTTTTAGGACAATCAAGAAGTGTTAGTTTGGATTCAGCTTCAATCATGAAATGATCTTACCTGTTTGATGGCACATTGTACAATTTGTAAAGGGAAATTCCATTCAAATGTTATGCTACTTTATATGAAAACATGAAATGCAGTATGTCCCCCCCCCCCCAAAAAAAAATAAAAAATAAATAAAAATAAATAAATAAATAAATAATTAAATAAATAAATAAATTACAATCAGATTTTGGCATTGATAACACCCAATGTGATTATACTGTCTAAATGCAACTTCAGGGTCCTAAAATATAACATCTTAGCTCTATTTTGCAGAAAACCCCATTCAATTTGGTTAAGCGGTCACAAAGAAATGTGGATTGTTGTAAATCATGTCATGGATCTGATTCTTCCAAGTTTAGCACTTGGGTGCTCTTGGAACTACTGCATAATGTGTGTGAACACAATAGACAGAACTTGGAGGGAAGAGATTCCTGATATGCTCTACAAAATTCCTCATTTCTCTTCGACCACTGAAGCAAATTGAATGGGGTTTTCTGTAAAATGTGGGCAATGAGTTATAGTTTCATACTCTGAAATTGTATTCGGATTGATTCACTATTTCTAAAGCTATCACTGCGGAGGGTCTCGTAATTTTTTTTTTTTTTTTTTTTTTTTTGGGGGGGGGGGGGACATGCGGTAGATTGCAAAAATTTAGGGGGGAAATCAGAAACATTACTGTGAAAGTTTAGAGAGCAAGACAAATTGACAACTCTGTGTAATCAAGCTGTTGAGCAGCTCTCCATCCAGTTTGTACCCCCAAATTTAATTTTTCTTCCAAGACATTTTTTTCTTCAAACCTGATATTGGTATGATATAATGAGAGTAAAAACTTGGCAGAGAAGTTGTCTGTACCTAAATATTTTAGAAAATTATAGTAGGTGAAAATTTGTGAACAAACTGAATGGGGAGCTGCTCAATACCCAGATCAGAGTTGTCAATCTGTCCTATTTTGAAGACTTTTACAGTTCATAACTCTTTGTGTGTCTGATTTTTTCCCTCAAATTTTCACTGATCTGATTCTCTCACTATTCTGTTTTCATACAAAACAACATAATATCACAATGTAATTTCCCTTGATTTTACTTTTAGTTGTTAGCCTGCGTGAAGCATAAAAAATGCATGTCATCAGTATTAGGTGAAGATACACACATGACTATGTTCAGTTCACCATCATGTGTGTAAATTATTCATCCTGGGGTGAATTATCCATCTTAAAGCTTAACAATATGTGGCTTGCAAATTTTTCTGTACAAAGCTTATTTGAACATCTGGTGTACACTTCTGAGTCCTCAAAATATAAAAATCAGTGAATGAATATTGCTTATTTGCCATTATCCTTGCAGCTGGTTCTAATGATAAGTTTAGATGACAACTCAGAATACATATGAGGCTATGATGTTTTGTTGGGGTAGGTCCAAAACACATCAGGAACTGAAATCATGTCATTTTCCAGCATAGAAAATCAATACTTGATAATGTTAATTACATTATCAAGTGAGGTACTTTAGTACAGCTGTCTCATTTTCTGTTCAGCTATTTATATGTCTTCAATTTGTCACACTACATTTTGTTGAGTACTCTTCATGCAAGAAATGGAATTATTTAGTTGTATTCACTTGCTGTGTATCTTTCACTGCCTGTTGTCAGCTGGGTTTATTGGTGTGGTTACCAATTTTTGTACATTTCCCTTTGTTGTGCTCTTGATATACTTTGTGTGTCAAATGTGAAACCAAGTTCTGTAGGTATTTTTATGCCTCCGCCACAAAGTGGTGCCGGAGGCATTATGTTTTCGGGTTGTCCGTCCGTCCTTCCGTCCGTCCTTCCGTCCGTCCGTAATGAATTTTGTGGACAGCGTAACTAAAAAACCTTTTGAGGTATCCTAATGAAACTTGGCATGTATGTGTATTAGGGGGTGAAGTTGTGCCTATCAACTTTTTGATGCACATGCTCTAGGTCAAAGGTCAAAAGGTCAAGGTCAAATACGTAAAATTTCACTAATTCCACCATATCTATGTAATGCCTGAAGATATTTTCTTGAAACTTTGTGTATACATGTATTAACCAATTAAGCTTCTCTGGTGAAAATTTGGGGTCATGAGGTCAAAGGTCAAAAGGTCAAGTAAAAATATTAAAACTTCACTTTTTTCTCCGTACCTTGAAAATTGTTCAAGGTATCTTCATGGAACAAAGATGTACTGACTGGCAGTGATTATCTAGAGAATTTAGGGTTCATGAGGTCAAAGGTCAGGGGTCAAAGCTCAAGGGCAACACTTCAAAATTTTACTATTTCCGTCATATTTATGCAATTATTTTTTTTAACACTTGGTGTATGCATGTATAACCTAAAAGAGATTCTCTGGAAACTCTTTTTTTTCTGCCTCAAAGGTCAAAAGGTCAAAGATCAAGGGAAAGTGCTGAACTAACTTTTTCCTCCATATCTCGGAAGTGGCTCAAGTTATGTTGAAACTTACTACATATTTATGCATGTTCTGCCTAACAGTTATTATCTTACATGAATTTTAGGGTCAAAGGCCAGATGAAAATGGTAACAATGTACTTTTCAATGCAGAAATTGCACTTTTTCTCCATACCTTGAAAATTACTCAATGCATAAACTTATGAATGGGTCAAAGTCAAGTTAAAGTCCTTAAATCCCCAAATACATGCTCTCTTATTCATCCAATTAAACCTAGGTCAAGGAAGGTGAAAATTCAACACATTTGTGACGAAGTTGTCATTCTAATATTTTGCCAATTTTGTGAAAATGTAATCACACATTGTCCACATGTACTATAGATCTGTTAGGAGAATCATGCATTATGGCGGAGGCATACCAGTTGCCTTAGCGATATTTCTAGTCTTTTTTGCGTTTATGAATTTTTCCAGTTTTCTCATTGTCAAATTCGTCTGCACATTTGCAACGTATGCCTGCATGTACAATGTTTGTGAACACATGGATTGTATTTACTATTCTCTCTAAGGGTATTGTTCCACTTCACACAGTAGGACTCTCGGCACAGGAGAGGCACATGTAATAGTTGGTTCATGTTACAATACCATTTATTTTTTGTGTATCATTCCTTTAGACCAAAGTGTAATTTTGATCATTAATTTAAAGTGCGCTATACCTTTACTGCGGCAGAAAAAAAAAACCTCATTATAGGCACATAATTGTCATTAGGCAGTTTTAAGATCAGTCCCAAAGATCTGTTGAGCCGTGGAGACTATTGGACAGTATCAACAACTTCTGACTCTGGCTCTGACAGTGTAACATATTTTCAGACTATTTAAAGAAAAAAAAAAAAACCTTGTGAAATGAGTTATTTAAAGTGCCAGTCATTTTGTTCTCCGTAAGCATTTGTGATTACTGTATTACGATTTGCATAGTCGAAAGGAAACATTGCATGCTACATAGTGTGTGCGAAGTAGACTTTTCTTTATTATTATTAAATGCTCCAGATAGGACACATAATCATGAAGCTGTATATACCTGATAACATATGCAACAGCTTGCCATGTCTTGTTCTGTCCAGACTTCAGTGAATTTTTAGCGAGTTCTCTACTTTGTGTATCAAAAAAAAAGGTGATTTAATTTTGGAGGGCTGCTGTTTCATAATTGTCATCTCTGAAGAGCACACTGCGTTGTGAAGAAAGAGTTCCATTGATGCCTAATTATGTTGACAAATGTCATGCATGACTGAGCACATAAACTTTAAAGACAACAATAACAAATTGCACTTTTTCCAAGTTTGAGCATCATCATGAAGAAACAGTGAATGCCTCACTGAATGGATTAGATCTGTCAATGAAACTGGCAAAATAAATAGGTCAGCCTTTATGAATGCAGGTTTGTGTTTACAGGTTTAGGGGTTGTGTGAAGGGTTTCATGTAATATTATGGTCCATAACCTTTTCACATGACCACCTGCCAAATAACGTGGTCACTCCATCAAAGGCCAATCCACACAGTCCATTTTTCTCTGTTCATGTTCAACACATAGCTTGCAGTGACAAACCATGTCTTGAATATGAAGAGAGAAAAATGAATAATGGGTTAGCCTTTGTGGGATTGACCAAGTCATTGACAACTCAGCCATGTTAAAGGTTATGGACCATAAAAGGTTAGAAGAAACCCTAAAAACACAAACCCGCAGTCATGCAGGCTGGCCTGTTAATTTGACCTCTTTCACAGATCTCACCGTTCAGTGAGACGTTCATTGTTCCTTCAAGATAACACTCGACTTGGAAAAAGTGCAATATGTTATTGTTGCCGTTAAAGTTCATGTGCTCAGTCATGCATGACATTTGCCAACATACATGTAATGAGGTATCATTTTAAAGAAGAGTTCCCCCTTCTTCACAGTCAACATTGCGCTGTCCATAGATGACAGTTATGAAATAGTAGCCCTCCAAAGTTGGATTGCTTGTTAGCTCACCTGAGCCGAAGGCTCAAGTGAGCTATTGCGATCGCTCTTCGTCCAGCATCCGTCGTACGTCGTGCATAAATTTTTTACATTTTCATCTTCTTCTTGAAAACCTCAGTACCGATTTTCACCAAACTTAGCAGGTAGCATCCCTAGGGGGATGGGATCTCAATTTGTTCAGTTGGGCATCATGCCCCACCTGGGGGCCCCAGGGGGGCCCAAAACCCCCAAAATTTACAACTCTTTTTCAGAATTCTTCTCTAGAACCAGCTCAAGGTGATAGAGTTAAATTGATACTATGAGTTAGTACATTGATGACTGTAGGTTCAATTTTATTCATGGCAGAATTAAGGGTGCCCCCCTTGGGACACAGGGGAGCGGGGTACGAGGGGTACTAATAGGGGCCTAAATTTTACATTTTCATCTTCTTTTTGAAAACCCATGACCGATTTTCACCGAACTTGGCAGGTAGCATCCCCAGGGGGATAGAATCTCAATTCTTTCAAATGGGCACCATGCCCCACCTTGGGGGCCCCAGGGGGGCCCAACACACCCATTCCCATTAAGGAATCTTTAAAGATTTTCTCTAGAACCAGAAGTGATAGAGCTAAGTTAATACAGTGAGTTAGTTTATTGATGACTGTTGTTAAAAGTTTGTTTATGGCAGAATCAGGGATGCCCCCTTAGGATCCAGCGGAGGGGAAGGGGTGGGATGGGGACTTAAATTGTGCATGTTCATATTCTTCTTGAAAACCTGTAGATTAATTTTCACCAAACTTGGCAGGTAGCATGCCTAGGGGGTTAGGATCTCAATTTGTTCAACTGGGCACCATGCTCCCGTTGGGGGCCGCTAGGGGGCCCACCAACCCCCCCCCCAAAAAAAAAACAAAAAAAACACAACAACAACAACAACAAAAAACAAACAACAACAACAACCAACGACAATAACAAGAGAAATATTTGCAAATCTTTGCTGTAACCAGAAGTGATAAAGCAAAGTTATTACCATGAGTTAGTACATTGATAACTGTATAGTTTCAAGTTTGTTCATTGTAGATCCAGGGTTGCCACCCTCCCCTCCCCCCCCCCCCCCTCCCCCCCCCCCCCCCCCCAATGGAGTTATGGGGAGGGATCCAAATGTGGGCCTAAATTTTAAATTTTTACCTTCTTGAAAACAGCATAATGGATTTCCACTAAACTTGGCAAGTAGCATTCCTAGGGGGATAGGATCTCAATGTGTTCAAATGGGCACCATGCTCCCCTTGGGGCCCCAGGGGGCCCAAACCCCTAAATAAGGAATATTCAATAATATTCTTCTCTAGAATCGGAAGTGATAGAGCTTTAAGTCTTTTCTTTTTCCAAACTGCATAGTCCAACTATCTATAAAGTGTACTTGGCAGTTATTTTTATACCAGTGTGATGAAATATGGAAATGGACACCATGCCTCAGCTCTCAAAGCTGCCCCCTGCCCCAAGTTTCCGATTTTCTCACATAACAGTCTGCAGGAATGCGTGGAGGGTGAACTTGCTATACTCAGGTGAGCGCAAGACCCACGGGTCTCTTGTTTTTGATATGCACTGTATATCTAGTGTCATTTACTTCATCCATCAAATTGTATAATGTGAACTATATGCTTTATACTGCAAAGAGAAGTTGGCAAAGACAGCTCATGTGACATTTGAGAAGTTATAGTGTTTTCCAGTATGTATAGTTAAATTTACTTATTCCCCTCTCAGGTGTGTCATCTTAGCGCATGAAACAAGTAAGGAAATATATGTTAACTTACATGTTAATAGTCGTGAATTTGTTGCTGATCTGTAGCCATATACAGTATATTCGATTATGCAGCAGGATGTGTTTTAGATGTATGTGATGGTAGGCAATTCTTAGTGTAGTGCCTAATACCAGTGAATTAGTTGTTAATCTGTATAGCCAAAGAAGCACAACTACACTATGTATGCAGCATGGTGTCATGTTTCAAGTTTACATGGAAGATTAGTAAATGTTAGGTCTGATGCTTATAAAATTTTAAGTAATATATTTTAACTATGAGTATCTGTTAGATGCTGTAATTGTCAACACTTGACATTAGCAGTGGCGCGGGACCAGCCTGAGGCTACCAGAAATAGATGTTGCGCCACCATTTTTTTTTTCAAAAAGTGATTATTTTAATGGCCCGGCCTGGCTCAGCCTGGCCCACCAAAGCCATCAATGATGTCTTGTTAGTGTGTACAATCTTTTTTTAATTTTTTTTTTCTTCCAACTCATTCAGAGTAGATGAAAATAACTCGCAGGTCAGTTCTTGATGACTGCGAGCATTTCAGCTAACTGCCATGACCTAGGGTTCCGAGATCGCCGCTAGTCTTTACGGGCAATCTCATGCAGTCTCTTTTATTGCCAAAGTTGGCCTTTTTTTTTCAGCACGACAAAATTTCTTGGCCAAGTTTTATCTATCAAATAATAGAACTACAGGTATACCCCTATGTTAAAAGTAATCATTTCATGAGCATGTGGTGCCACGGAAAGTCATGTTTTTGCCTCAATTCAGTATGGAAAATGTTCCGTGTGGAGAACGTAGTCACAGCCATTGGTATTTGAAGCCTTTCATCATACCTGCCAATTTTCAAATAATTGTCATGGTGTATGTTTATCAAAATATTTTTTTTTTTAATGATTTGCTTCCATATTTCTTAAGTTTAGATAACGTGGTATGTGAAGCTTTTTGAAATACATGCCAATATTTCATGACCGTAATTGTTTTATATCGTTTTGTTGTTTTATTACATGATGTTATTTTTGGAAGGCCACCAAATTTCATTGTCGGGCCTATAAGAATGAAATTTGAGGACTTTTGTGGCACGCAAGGGCCACCAAAAACAAATGATAATGTCGGGCCTTGTTGTAATTATACAGGTTGTAGCTTGTGAGAAGTATATTGGCAGTGTAATTTGTTCTTCATGAATCGGAACAGAGTGGTTTGCAATAATTATTTATGAGTTGGAATAAGTCAAACCGAATCTTTTTATGATATCTTTTTGACTTTTTCATTCTGAAGTGATCAGAATTGCTTACATGCATGCGTATATTTCACAAATATGTAGAAAGTGTTTCCAGTACATGTATAAATAAATATCTCGTGTTTGTAATATGAATGTCAGTACCATCCATCATAGTATTTATCAAGCTTGCTGTGTGTGTCTAGCGGAAATTCTTGCAGGCAATATAGTGTACAAATATACTTATGCCTTGAGAGTTTCTGGTTAGAACTATGAGCAGAGGTAACTCCAAAAGAATTACATTGTTTGTTTGTTTGTTTTTTGAGGCATCGAGGCCTATAGTTTAAATAAGAAATTTGAAATTAGGCAAAGTGTATTTTTATATTTTTGATCAAAGATTTAAACAAAAGAAGGGGAATGGGAAAAAAATGTGAGGCGAGAGATCGTGTGGTGGATGTGATGTTGTGAAGGGACCCACACTACACTGACCCTAGAAACAGCGCACGATGTCAGTGTTGTAGTCCGGCTTTCACGTGGGATGTTAAAACCATTACACTTTCACTCTCATGTAGGATATAACTGAATAAGCTGAATTTATTTACAATTTCATAACAACAAAATCTGGATCAACACTTGTAACACAAAGATTGCGATAAAGACTGTGTTGACGACTGCCAAACACGTGAACCGCTAAACGCGGTGATAAAGTCTGTGTCGAAGACTGCAATAAAGATGTGGACCGCTTAGACACTGTGGTAAACATGTTGACCACAAAAAAGATGAACTGTGATAATGACTGGTAAAGACGATCTATGTGCACTGAATTAAACATGACGACCACTGAAAGACCCCTGTGAGATTTAAAGAAACCAGAAACGGGGCAAAGAAACAGCGTGAGAATATGCTAATAGAACAGTATTGATTGATTTGTCCATACCATTTCAATAAAACAATATAGAACTTATCTTTTCTTCGTCCGTGAGATATTCAATGCATCAACAATCAATATTGCTTCCTTTGAATTATGAATTTCTGAGTACGATCAATACAACATTTTACAATTTAACATGCCTTATTATTCTGCATTCTGTCATATTCATTCTGCAAAAGACAAAAGCGTTAATTGTATTCTGTCAAGAAAGTAATTTCTATATACATATGAACATCGAGCCATCCTGACTCAACCAACTGTCTCCTCATTGCACTGGTTCTCCAACCAGCTGAGTGAGTAACCAAAGTCCTTTTATCTACAAAAAGATAACAATTTACATATAAGACTATATGTAGAATCTATACAGTATTACAAAACACATACATGTATTTCTTGTGTTTACATTTTTTACCTTAATTTCTCATCTAAACAGAAAATATTTGTTGAGAAATTATTCTCATATCACATATTCTCTAACAATCGTATATCTAGCAATGTGCAAGTTGTATAACCATTATGCATCTGTATATCCTAACAAACTTACTCAGTAACAACAATTCTAATAACATTGCAGTAGGTCTTTTCCCCCTCTTGTCAATATAAACATCCCAACAATTTTTTCCCACGCAGTCATCGCACTTTTTATTTATAGCTTCACACACTCTCTCTGATTATGAATATAGTGTATATAGTGTACTGCAAATTTCAAACACAAGCTGCAAGAATGCCTACATCTAAAATTGATACATTTCAAATTGATACATTTATGCTAATACACTCCCCTACCACTGTACAGTGAACCAACATTCGTGTGTGTGCGTGTCGTGTTACATTTCACAGTGACGGTACGAAGAAGTGCGCATTGTCAGAATGGCTTTGTGATGTCACAATTGCTTTACGTTTAGAGAAATGTACGGTACGACTTAGTGCGCGATGTCAGAATTGCTTTGTGACGTCACAATTGTTACATTTCACAGAGTAACGGTACAGAGCTGCGCACAGTTTTAGAATTGCTTTGTGACATCGTTTTGCAAATCGTATTGCATGGAGTGTACGTCAAACATGCCAACGTTCTGACATACTTTATAGCTGAAAATACCTGTAATCACGTGAAGCTCTTTCAACCTATCACTAGAGGATTAATTTTTTATCCAAAATATTTGTTATCAAACCCTTCCTCATAATTAGGACTGTTTAAACTATAGCAGTGTGAAATGAAGCAACAGATTAAACGTTAAACTGCAACAACATGGGAACAAAACAGCAAAATTGTACCCATAACTTCCTTGCTATAACAGCGGGCCGCGGAACGGGGGGAGGGGGGTTAAGGGGGTAGCATATATCTTGGGCTATTTGAAATACTTTTTAAGTATCGAAAAATTGATAGTAAAGTTAAATCACAGCAACACCCATACTCCTTCCCATCTTAAGGGGGATACCCACTGACGTTTGACCCCCTCCCCCCCCCCCCCCCCCCCCACCCACACACACACACGCATAGATGCTCTACGGCTTATGTAGCCCGACCAGACGCTGTTAGTATGCTGTGCGACCTACCTACAGCGACTGGGCTTTGTATAGTTACGGCTTATGATCATCATGTACACAAACCATACTATCCGTACATAATGTATTTGAGTATAATAAGCTTCGATGAACTTGGTGACGCATTCAACCAAAATAATGATGTAGGCCTATACTGGCGAATATCCAGAATGAAAAGAGAGAGAGAGAGAGAGGGAGAGGGAGAGAGAGAGTTCGCTATTCCGAAGGTTCTTTGTACATACCGTCTTTGGATTCTCGGATCAACGAACCTTTGGAAAAAAGAACCTTATTTCATTTTCAGACTAAGGAACCTTGGGAATAGCGAACCTTATTTTATTTTCGGATTAGCGAACATCTAGCTATCGGGAGTTAATTTGTTTTGGAATGACCAATCTTCGGAATAATCAACCTTGTATTATTTTCGGAGTAACGAACCTTCGGAATAACGAATACCACCAACGGGATACAGAGTAACACCTGTATAGAAACATAATGTCGAAAAGTTTATTTCGAAACTATGCTGGCCTTAGAATATAAATCATAAAAATTATGACCCGACGGAAGGGATGTTTACACTTTTAAGGACAAATCTGTGTCAAACATCATATTTTGTGATTGATTAGATTAAGCATTATTAGTTGTTTGGCTTCTTGAGAAGTTTACAACATCGGGCACACCCCTTTCTCTCAGTTGAACTTCGTATTCGTTGATACCAGTATGTTTTCAAATATTCATTTGGAAACTAGCCGAAGACCTGACACTGAGACAGAATTCGGTTCACCGTCTTTCGCAATTTTCAAAATTTATGAAAACTCTGACTTAAGAATGGCAAAGGGTATGAACTTGCGTTTTAGGCTGTAAGATTTACAAAAATCAGGAGTTGAATGGAAAGGTATACATGTATAAACAAGTATTGCAGATTATTATACAATTACATTCGATCATAATTATGAAAAAGAATCAAGGACAAAATGTTTTCAGATATTTCCCGCTGTGTTAACGTTATAGATGTTGTTGGCATCTTGCATGCAAGACTCATGATGTAATTTCTAGTCTGCATATTTCTTGACAATTGTTTTTCCATACCGCTCTTCTTTTTACCTGTGACACTTTCCCCTGACATTCCCGCCTAGACATTCTACCCTTGATATTTTCCCCGTGGCATGTTTACCTCTGAACATTTTACCCCTGACAATTCCCTCTGGAAGTTACCCTTGACGTTTGTTTGTGTGGGGTTTTTTCGCCCACCTATATTAATTTTTTACCCCATTTTTTACTCTTAACATCCCCGACAGTTTTATGCCTGCCATGTTTACCGTTAACATTTTTACCTCTGAAATTTTCACCCTTGACATATTTAGGCCTACCCTTGACACCTTTTACCTGACATTTTTACCCCTGAAATTTTCACCTTGACATTTATATAACCTGGCATATCTTATCGCGTAAGTAACATGTCATGTAATTTAATCAAGCAATCACATACAAAAGCTTTCTCTCATGTGCATATGTCTTTCCTTTGTGTGTGTGTGTTTTGTTTGTTTGTTTGTTTTGTTTTTACTACTTTAAGGGTTACATTCGTTTGACGCACGTAACATGTCAAGGACAATGAAAATGTCCCTTGTACACCATAAAAAACAACGTACTTATGTGATTAGATGAAAGTGAATAAGGTTCGATTGTTATTCCGAAGGTTTGTTTATTAGAAAACAAAATAATGTTCATTATTCCAAGGGTTCGTTAAATCCGACAACGAAAAGAAGATGTGTACTAACGAACCTTCGAAATTATATAGGCCTACGAACCTTATAGGTTTTCCTTTTTCGAATTAACGAACCTTCGGAATAACGAACTGTAACCAAGATTTCCATGCTTTACACACCCTTTTTATATCTTTTGTTGGGTTAATTAAATAGGTACTCTGCAAGACAACACAATATGCATCATTACGAATGAAGAATTCAATAATGAATAAATAGTCATCATCAAACTTCAGGGTATAAAATAAAGTCCTGTTGTTTATTCAAGTTCTCACTCTTCTCTTCATTATCTCATTGTAATTTTCTGTCGTCATCATCATCGAACATTTCAAGTGACTTCATCATGTTGGACAAATACATGTATAATCGAATTCAGTTAAAAGTAGGCCTATAAATTCTGTTTTTACTAGTATTTACTCTAAGTTCTCACTCTACAGTGTAATGGTGTCTCACCATTGTCATCTTCTACTCCTACATCACCCATAACACTGTCATACCATTTCAGGTTAATTGATCATGATGTATACAACTAAAATTAATCTTATTGTTTAAATTCTTCCGTTTTTATTTATCATTTTGTAGGCTCTAACCTTACTGTTCTCTCACTGACATCTTCTATCATCATCTTGCAATCATCAATAACCTGCCATCATCATTACACAGGTGCTTTGACCTATGAAATGTTATACAATAATCAAACCTTGCTACACAGGGTCAACAAGTGAAAGATCAACGTTAGAACGTCCTGTATATTTCGTAAACATATAAAATACCACACTATTCTACATAATCCTTCAATTCAATTCAAACTTTATTTTCCTTTTTTTTTAACAGAATATACATAGTAATAAGTGAAATTTACATTCATTTGAATAATACTCAGGAAGCAAAATAATACTTGAACGGGACTTTCTAATCTTCACGTGGTTGTGAAAATGATATATTATTATAGCACTAGGGCCTACTCGGTTCCCCTCAACGATGCGCGTTACTTCCTATCAAAGAAGCCTTAAGTGTGATAACAGCATGTGTTGGCTGTTTGTGTGTTGTCTTGCACATTCTGGTTGCAAAGGTGATTTACAAGCAATTTATCCCATGTCATACTGAATTCTGAAATCCCCATAGACTTGATACACAGGTCACCAGGTTCCAACAGGGAAAGGGTTAACTATTCTCCTCCAGTTGCGAAACCATTAGTCGGAGACTTGAGGAGACAAGATCAACCCTTGTGAACAACCTCGGCATTTTCACGAGAGCTTTTCACGGACTTCAGTTCATGTAGTAGGTTATACTTCTCTCTCCCTCTCCCTCTCTCCCTCTCTCTCTCTCTCTCTCTCTCTCTCTCTCTCTCTCTCTCTCTGTCTCTCTCTTCTCAGCAGAGTCTAGCACACGTCTTTCTCTTCTTTCTTTAAAACAACAACAACTACACACGTTATAATTTCTCTTTTGACGTATACGATCAATAACCTTAAAATCGAGTTCTCATTGACTATCGTGAATGCCAGGCCAACACGTATTTGAAAGTTTCAAGTCGCATTTATCGACCAATAACTTCTCGCCATTCACTTGCAGTATAAAGTAGAAAATTGAGACGTGACTATTATACAAGCATTCACACATTATACATGTAAAGTAGTTCCCGACCAAGAAAAATCCTGAATTTTCTTAATTAGATTCAGATTTACACATGTAGGGCCTACATGTATAAAGATGTCGTAAATGTTAGACATTATATACCACAGTCGTACAGCAATGGTTGAATTCATGCTTGTTTGTTTGTTTGTTTGTTTGTTTGTCTGTTTGTTTGTTTTTAAATTCTCGGCAACTATATCAAACGTTTGTGCAAGTTTTCGGAGTGGTATAGATGGTACGAACAATATCAATAATGATAATTGGCACCATTATAGATTATGATGGGATTTGATGATCCGATGTCCAGATGTTTTGCAACGTTTGTTAATTGCTGTAAGTCAGAGGCAATCAATCGATTTTCATATTTTAAGAAGGTAACACACACACACTTTTTTGTTTTTGTCAGTTGTTTTTTATTTTTCTTTCTTTTTCATATATACTATGATATACAAATTAGTTAATTGCAAAATAATACAAATTTCATTATGACAACATAAATTCCACACGGTCGATATTACGAATGAAAAAGACAGAATTTTGTATAATTCATTTTTAAAAAAGGACAAAGAAAGGGCAAACACTTCAAACAGAAGGGAACAAGGCACCCTCCCCACCCCCCCCCCCCCCCCCACCCCATGTCCAGTGAACCCGCTCACATTCTCACTCACTCAAAGTAATGCAGTGCTTGTATACTGCCAGGGAAGCATTAGTTGGGTGTATAGGAAGGTAGAACATACACTCACACACACACACACACACACACACACACACACACACACACACACACACACACACACACACACACACACACACACACACACACACACTGGTGGCATTCCCACCAGTTCAACTTGAACATCAGGTTTTTTTTGGGGAAAAAAAAAACCAACAGCGTTTTTTTACACACAGTGTGTTTATATAGATAATTGCATCTTCACTTTTAGTCCATGGGCCAGGCTAGATATTGGTACCACCTGAGGTGGCAAAACCTATTTGGTGTTAGTTTGTTTGTCGGGCATAGATATGCTTATCAAGCTATGATAGCATTTCCAAATGAGTAGCTTAGTCATTAAAAAAAATGTACTTTTAACCAATTTGGTCTCGTTTTCATATCCCTATACTTCTGAATTGAGACTAATCGCTATACAGAAGAGCCCTGTCTTCTGTACGTCCACCACTGACCTACGTAGGTCAGTGATGTCCATGGGTGTTCTGTTGTAAACGCGGTGCGCTTAGATATCCCTTTATCTAAAAACAAAAAACAAGCAATTCCTCGTGCATTTTGCCGTATTTTGATATTTTTTTCAATTATTCGTCATTTTCCGGTGAAAACGCGAATGCCACGCCAATGTCCTTTATTTCCATCCAACAACGAAAGATAATGCAAATACAATGTACCGGTACACTACAATGAATTATAATAGATAATATTGTAAATGAACATAGTGACTTAAAAAAATAGATCTGCTTAAAAAGAAAAGGCTTGTGAAGCTGCACCTAGTCTTCACAATATTCACCTTTATGTTTGAAGAAGGGGAGGGGATCTTTGTCCCTCGCTCAAACGTGAAGATGAAGCAAAAGTTGCTGCTTATATATAGTGCCGGGGGATACAATCACATTGCGCGGCAATGGATATTTCTAGTTTGCATACAGCACGATTGCTTATACTTAAAGTTACAGTGATGTATTCACATAAGTGTTGCTTAAATATGTTGTCATGTAAAAATTACATTAAAGTCACATTGAATGGGAGAGAGAGAGAGAGAGAGAGAGAGAGAGAAGAGAAAGAAAACAAAAACAGTGCTCTACGAAGCATAATATTCTGTGTGCCCTTTCAGGGCATGACGTTATAGAGAATCATGATTTGCCCAATATAAAATGAACACTGAACAACAGAGAAGAAATGAATCCCACTAAGATCAGAGGAGCACAGTATAATGCTGGTGCATCCGTAAAGACTCAGAATAAACATGATAGATACAACAATGAATAAAGAATGAGTTGTTAAGGGTTTCTACATAACGTATCACTGGTGCTGTGAGATCATCATTTTCTTTTACTGCTTTTTAAATGAATAAATAGACTTGGTGTTACGTAATTCAAGTGGAAGTTTATTCGAAATATCTGGGCCAGCATGTCGTATGGATTTGAGTGCTAAGATTTATATTTATATGTGAATGCCGCTATTAGGGTCGGATTATGTCACTTAAAGGACAAGTCCACCTTTATATACATAAGGATTGAGAGAATGCAGCAATATTAGTAGAACACATCAGTGAAAGTTTGAGGAAAATTTGACAATCCGTGCAAAAGTTGAGAATATTTTAAGTATCTGCGCAGTCACTGCTGGAAGAGAAGACTACTACAGTGTATGATGTCACATGCGTACAACTACTTTTAAAAGGAAAATAAAAAGATAATTTCACAAAACTTTACTTTTTGAATGAAGTGCACAGTTCTTTGACTTGCTACTGACGTATGTTAAGGGTAATATTATTCCCCCTGCCTTCTGAAAGAGAGAAGTCGAGTGTTCTTTTGTTATACGAGAAAAATGGAAATATGTTGAATTTTCTTTACTCTTTCTTTATAAATATCGTTGTACTCATGTGACATCACAAGCTATAGTAGTCTTTTCATCCAGCCTTGACTGAGCAGAAACTTCAAATATTCATAACTTTTTAACGGATTGTCCGATTTTGCTCAAACTCTCACTGATGTGTTCTACTAATATTGCTACATTCACTCAACCCACATTTCTATGAAGGTGAACTTGTCCTTTAAAGTACGTTGACATACTATAATGCATTCGTTGCTGAGGTTCTTATCCCATGATCTCCAAATTGAAAACAAAATTTGATTTATTTGTGTTGACCCATTCTGGTTATCACTGCAACCAGCATTCAAAATCAAGTTGTGAATAATTTATAGTGCTTTCCCAATGATGTATGATTTGGAAAAGTCTCTAGCATGGCTCGATATAATTTCGTCGCATGAAATAATTATGATTAGATAAGTTTTGTTTTTCTGTGCATTTGGTTTTACATTTTCCGAGGTAATATTTGTCCTAAATAATACTATTTTATAGCAGCGTCTCCATAACAATTGTGATAGCTCCTGCTTATCTGCTTCAAAGCAATACATACATCAGAACCACAACAAAGGTTATTTTAAGGAAATATTCATTAATCATTAAAACGATTATAGCGCCCTCTTTAATTTTGTCTTTATTTCTTATATGGTAAACACCACTTTCTTGCAAGATTTGGCCCTTTAAATGCTCTAAATTTGTCAAAATAAGGCTCAAAATATGTTCTTTTGTAGTTATTGATTTGAAATAACAGCACAATTAGATATTGTTTTACCTCACATGCCCAATTCATGATTTAGAACAAAGTAGTTGAATATTATTTTGAAATGTTTTCTTTGTTTTTAGCGTATCTTGACTGAGTGCACCTCCATCCGGCGTTTTGGTGAAATTTTGATGGTGTCATTTTTTAGAGCATCATATGATGAATATATGTGCCAAATTTCAGAGGAATTGGTTGAAAAACCTTGAAATTATCAAAGGTCACACTCTGCCTGTCTTTGGTCACAGAGTGTCAAAAACTATTTGGTATTGATCGGGTTAATGGCTGAAATCTATGCCTAAGCTACTACTCTGGAAATGCTATCATAGCAAAACATAATCCTTAGATATATGCCATTTCAAAATGCACAACTAGAACTTGCCACCTCAGGTGGTACCAAAAACCCATTTTTCGGGTCTTGGCCTATGGACAGATTTGACTTAATTGACGCCCGAGTTCACGCAAAGATACCTGTTCTACGTACATAGTTTGGCGCCCTCGTGGGAAAACGGCAACCAGCCGCCGCGCACAACGTGCTCCTTAACCTTTTGTTAAATGCTTTTAGAGGCATTGATACGGACTCGAACCTTTTATTTAGTGAGAGATTGGTATTTTATACCGTACCTCATTTGAGTTCATATGTTCGTATTGACAACCAGTGCCGCCATGTGATCTTTACAAGGAATAAATGTGAAACTTTGAACAATTATTTGTGTGTGCGTGTGTGTATGTGTGTGTGTGTGTGTGAAATAAACACACAAGAACAGTGATAAATCAATTCTAAATCAACAAATAAAGCACGATTAACAACAAATTATTTCCAATGCTGGTAGTGGTCTTATCCTTATCTAGGGTACACGTCAACGCCCCACGGATAAATGGAAAATTACGTATACAAATTAAAAACACCACAGAAAAAGAGGAGGAAAATGTTCCAACAAAAAATAGAGACCACAAATCATAACAATTCGAGAAAGGGAATGAACGAAATAAGTCTGTTGTGATTTTTGTGTGTTTGTGAGTGTCTTTGTAAGGGTTTCAGAGCAGACAACGCAGTTCATAGAGGCGTAGGATGATAATGCCTAATTCGCAATAATCTTCATGAGTTCGTGAAATGTTGAGTTTTTTTTGTTTCTTGTTTTTTTGTTTTTTTCATGTGGATGAGTAAACTGCACAGGTTGATAACTCTTACAAATGAGCCCAGCACTGGGATCATACCAATGAAAGCTTAATTGATCTTCGTTTGACAAAGGTAAAAACTCCGTCAGAAGGACAAGAAAGAGAAAGACTAAAACAAGCAACACACAACTTCCAAGACAATCAGCCGGCTTATGTAGCTTTGTCGAAATCGTTTCCATCAGGGATTTTTTTTTCTTAAAGATTTAGGTCTATCATGAAGAGAGATAAATTAAAAAAAAAGAAAGAAAGATGTACTACCCTCCCCCCCCCCCCCCATGCATCTCTCCGTCTTCTCGCACAAGTCATCGTGGAACATATAACAATTAAGACGCCCGCAAGATACTCAACAGGACCAATGACCAAAGTGAGCCTGTAAGACTGAGAACAAAACAAAACAAAACAAAACAATGCAAAAACGAACAAATACGTGTTAGTAGACACACAAAACAAATAATGATTGTTTAAAAAATCCAAAATGAAAAAAAAAGAAGAAGAACAGAACAGACTACAGTGGTAGGTTTATAACACATTGGTAAGAAAAGGTGCTCTAGGCCCTACTTTTATTACCTCGGTAGATTAACTTTTAGGGAAAATACAATAAGACGCATGATTTTGATCACAAACTGCCGCGCAGTGCACCTAATGAAATGTGCGGCGCTCCTCAGCCTCGTCCGATCAACTATCAAGGTCGGACGGGATCGTGAGAAATTAATGAATAATATCGTGACTCAACTGAACCACCAACTTGTTTACTCCAACCCAACAAAAGAGCTTTTCGAGTTGTTTTCGTCGGCGCTGAAAACCCGGAGCGAGTGCTCGCTATTGTGGTACGATTTAGGGCCACGGTTGAGCGAGTTATGGTTAGTGCAAATAGTAAAATGGCCGACACGCGGAGCACCCTTCTGGAGTGCTCCGTGAAAATACGGCAAGGAAGAAAGGTAGGTTGCTGAAATTTCTTCAAAAATTCGTTATCAGTGATGTTTAAGAATGGATCTAACCGTAAAACATCTTTTTCTCTTCCAGTGGAAATCAAGGTGGTGCGTTCTGACGAGGCAAAGTCCTGTGTCGGGTAAGTTCTGTTACTGTTCCTATAAAGTTGTTTTTCAGATCCGTATCATTATACCGGTATCTATTTTAATGCAGCGGATCGGATCGACACTGATCATATCAAGGTAGTTACTTATTTAGCGATAGAGAAAGGATCCACTAACTTATGTTGAATGATGTAAGCGAGAGAAGAACAAAAACAAAACAAATACTTCTGTGTACAAGTTCAAAATCTGCACTATGTTATTGTTATTGATGCTACATGGGGTGGCTGGCGTGATCGCGAGTTGCTGGTGGTGGCGGCGGCTTCGGACGTAGCGATGTGATGACCGTACTGCCCCAATAGTGAGCTTTAAGAGTGGGGTGAGAGGTGGGGGTGTTAGTGTCCTCATATCGATTACCTCAAGACATTGGCAGTTTCACACTTGAAGAAACAGAGGCATCTATTTCCAACCAGGATGATGATGGATTTGTATGTGTCATACTTTGGGATGATTTGTCAAGGTGTATTGTTAAAGGACTTACTTTCCAGGCTTAGATTCCGTTGCAAGGCTGGTAGGCCATAATATTAGAACCATCAACTTATGCTTTAATGGCTTTATATGGAAAGTGATAGGATGGACCATTAAAAAATCTCAGTTGTACCAACAGAAAAAACTGGGAAGTTTATGTTAGAAAACCACAGGGAAATCCCAGTGGACCTATGGCATAGAGAAGAATTTGTAATTACTAGTAGACCAGTAGAACCCACAGATAAATCCTGTTGATCCATCAAAATTTTCATGGGTCTCTGAGTGTTTGATAGAGATTTTTTAATGGTCCATCATTTCACTTTCCCAGTTGAATAATGAAACCAGTGATGGTTCTAATGGTCCAGCCTAATGGAATATGTGCTCATAGAAATTTGTGCAGTGGATCACAGAAACCCACAGAAAAATCCAAGTTAATAAATGTTAAATTTCAATATGGGATATAGTACACATACTGACAACTTAGTAAGTTGTCAACACAACATGGAACAAAAAAAAAAAAAATGTTGCAAACACATTGAAAGACTTGCCCAGTTCTTTAGTTTCATTTATTTACTTTTCAGTATCCATACATTCTACTGTATCACCATGTACTCACTGCATACCTACTTTCTTCATTAAATTTTGACATAAATATGAAATTGTATATCTATATTTAAATGATTCCTAACATCCATTTGTTGCTGCAAAATGTGTAAAAAAACAACAACTTTAGATTCAGTCCAATTTTTCATGTATTGTACATGCAAATTAGTTTCTAATGAACTGCACACTTCCAATTTTTGTTGGTCCTGTATAATGGTTCATAATGTTCTAATACATTTTGGTGGAGTATCTACTATTGGTCCTGTAAGTTTCTAGTGGCCTAATAGGTTTTAATAGAGTATAATGATATGTTGATTGTTCTAATGGTGTTTATTGGTCCTGTTGGTTTTTGATAGTCCAATAGGTTTTGATAGGGTCTGTTCTGATTTTTTTCTGTTGGTCCTGCTGAATTCTGTTGTTCCAATAGATTTCAATTAAATAATTTGAAATGGTGTCTATTGGATGATTATAATGTCATTAAGGACTGCCGTTGGTTCATCAAACTCTAACAGAAAGCATTAGGAACCATCAGTAATCTATGATGATCTTTTAAATAGTTCTAATGGAATTTTGACCTGAGTTATCTCGGTTCCATATTCATTGTTGGTTTTATTTTGGTGATGTTGCATCTGATTTGAGAATGCTCTTTTTCTTTTGCAGTTATAAGGTTTGTCCAACATTTTCCATGTTATGTATTGATAAGGCATTTATACCTCAAGCAGTATGCTTGTAAGTGCTATGTGCAGTTTAGCACACACATTTCCACTTCATCATCTTATCTGTAGATGAGTGACATGTCCACAAATTAATCATTTTATCTTGAGTAAAACAAAACTATGATCTGTAGCACAGACCAATTAAAAGTCTGTTGAAAATGTTTTTAGATCTTTTCCCAAACTAAATGATCATGCTTAGTATGAACTGGAACACATTGATATAAAGATCCCAAATAAAATATGTCTGTCTAGTCCAAGAAAACTGTAAAAAGACAGAGGGGTAAATTGTGGGTCCTTGTTGACTCCCTGAGGGGATATCAATGCTAAATTTGCTATTAACTCTACAAAGGGGATCACATTCGACTCATGCCTTTGGCTTTCTTTGTGAACTCCATGCCACATTTTACACTGTACAGATTTCTGACTTTATGATTATCAATAAAGTGAATTAAATGCAATAGGGTTTGTTACTTACTTCTGTTCTTTACCATAAGAACATTGCCACAAGGTGGAAAATTACACACGATAATATATGCTGTATAAGTATACATATACAGTGTATATGTCAGTTGTGGAAAAGATGTTGTAGTCTACAAAGGTACAAACTGGGGATACCAAGACAGCATTAGGTTGTGTCAAAAAAAAAATGTACACTCATGTTCTGTTCAATAGAAGATGATTTTTGAAACATTCATATATTGAAATTGTGTTCGATCTTTAGTGCACATCGTACCTTACTGTTTAAGATTATTCTCATTGCCGACTTTTATACAATTTTACATTTGTATGCAACATGGGTCTTGTAATCATTACTTGTTCTGAAGTGCTCCCCTTCTAATTACCCAATACAACACCACCACTTCATACTTTCATTGTACTTTGCATCATTTGTGTACATACTCCACTTTTTCTGCACATATTGTTCTCTTGCAAAAACTTTAGTCTTGTTTGCATGTTTACTTAAAAGTGTATAATCTCTCTAAGTACTAAAAAAAGATTATATCTTAGTAATTGTTAAAGTTATGACCATTTTAATGTAAAGATTAGTGTGCAGTATGAGCTTATATTGTGTTTGCTACTGATACCAAGAAGTTCAGCTAAGAATTGATACAAGGTGTAGCATTGATCGAATTTTCATCTTATTTTAGGGCTTGCATTGTGACATTCCATCGTTCAGATTTTTTTGAGAGCAAAGGCCATTTTTTCTTGTGATTGCAAGGAACAATACTGACCATGATCATCAGTGTCAGGTTAAAATCTACTGTGGATTTTGTTGTGTGTGTGTGTGTGTGTGTGTGTGTGTGTGGTCAACAGAGAAAAAGATATTTGTGTAAGATGGAAAGTTATTAGTTTTCATGGAATAGGAAAATATTTGGCAAATGACAGTGATCTGTGTAAGATGGAAAGTTATAAGTTTTCATGAAATATGAAAATATTCAAATGACATTCAGACATTCCTTCAGTGTCAAGAAAGCAGTAAAATCGAAGACTTTGTTTGACAAAGATATGTAATCAGGTTTTCAGTAGTAACCATAGACAAGCAACAGAGGTATGCAGCTATACAGACATTGTTCTAGTTACCAGTGTAGCATTTTCTATAGGTGAGGAAAATTCACTCAGTTACATATTTGGTCCGGAATTACGTCTCTGAAATCCATTAATAATTGTGATGCATTGTATGATGTCATATGTGCAGTATTTGTTCTACAAGGGTAAGCAGTTCTACCTACAATATAAGGAGCATTGCAAACACATGCCCATTTGCATGGTAGGCCCAGTGTCAGTGTTCAATGTCCCTTAATGATACTTTGATGTTACCATTGTAAGTCATTTGTCTTGCTGCCAGATTTGCTTGGTCAGGCAAGTCAGATTGTGTAACACCCAAAGGATGTGCTGAAATTTGGTTGTCTATAAATCTTTTAGGCCACCACCTTTTATCCAACTCTTTGAAGAATTAAAAGCCTGCTGGAGTAGAGGAGTTTGGCTCCTTTCAGTGCTAACACAATATAAAATTTTATCTATTTATTGAGCACACTTTGCAAGGCAGACATTCAGCTGTAGAGGTTCCTTTCCTAAGTGTAGGAAACACTTAAAAGAAGCATCTTGGCAACGTGCATTCAATTACTAAGATATCAAGAAAATGTGTTATATAACATATAGGATTGGTTCTCAACATATGACAGCTTTGTAAGATAAATTTTGCTTTGTTACAACAATCTAGTACTAAGTCGTCATTTATGTCTGAGAATGGAAATCAAGCAATAGGAATGGGATTCTGTATAGTCCAGGAAACATGAATTCATGAGGAGTCAGATATGTGGGCAAAAACAACAGACCATTCTGTTGAAAAAAGAAAAGAAAAGCTGTAATGGCTCTTAGAGGTTGAACAGAGACCATCTTGCTACACATTAAAGGACAAGTTCACCTTCATAAACATAAGGATTGAGAAAATGTAGCAATATTAGTAGAACACATCATTGAAAGTTTGAGGAAAATCGGACAGTCCAATCAAAAGTTATCAATTTTTGAAGTTTTTGTGCAGTAACCGCTGGATGAGAAGACTACTGCAGTGTATGAATAACTTAGATGTCACGTGCGTACAACAATATAAGGAGTATATAAAGAGAATTTCACAAAATTTCATCTTTTGAAAAAAGTACACATTCCCTTGACTCGTTACAGACATATGTTATGGGTAATATTATTCCCCCTGCCTTTAGAAAGAGGCAAGTCAAGTGCTCTTTTATTATGTGAAAAAAGTGAAAATACGTTGAATTTTCTTTACATTTTCCTTTTACTGTTGTACACATATGGCATCACAAGCTGTAGTAGTCTCCTCATCCAGTGGTTCCAACACAAAAAATTTAAAAATGTACGTAACTTTTGCATCGATTGTCCTCAAATTTTCCTCAAACTTTCACTGATGTGTTCTACTAATACAGGTATTGCTGCATTCTCTCAATCCTTATGAAAGTGAACTTGTCCTTTAAGGCTGCTTCTGAAGATATCTATTTGATGCTCATCACGTTTCCTTGGGAAATCATGACATACAGTTGTATGAGTGTATGTGAAGAATACTTGAGAATTGGTTGTTCTCTTTCAGATTCATCTCTTTCCTTGACATTTGGAGGCAGCTTTTTTGTGTTGGCTTTTGGTGATTTTGTAGCATTCTCAGGAGAAATGGGATAATTGTTTAATCTTACCTAGGCCACTATATACAGTGCACTCTCATTATAACGAAATGCTCGGGACCGGCAGTTTCTTTCATTATAACAAAATTTCGTTATAACCGAACAAATACAATATGGCCTATAACAAAAACAAGGAAACCATGCATACTGTTTGTTGAATACTCATCATGCACTGAAAAGCTATGTGAAATGGGATGTTACCTTTTTAATTTCATTTAATTTTACATTTAAAAGAGAGCATAAAGTTGTTTGTATTGTCACACATTTATAGGAAATTGGACGGTTAAGGATTCGGTTACAATTCTCTATACCAAAGGTTCGTTTCTTACAAAAGTTCGTTACTCCGAAGGCTCCTTATTCTGAAGTTTCGCCATTCTCGGGATTCCAAAGGTTTGTTCATTTGAAGCTTCGCTCTTCCGAAGATTCGTTAGTCCGAAAGCTCATAATGTAGATATTGATATATTGTTCGTTTTCCGAAGGTTCGTTGATCGGAAAATGAAATGAGGTTCGTCATTCCCAAGGTTTGTAAATCATAAAATGAGAAAGGTTCACTATTCCAAAGGTTCGTTATTCCGAAGAAGGTTTGTTAATCACAAAAATGAGAAAGGTTAGTTACATGTATTTCGAAGGTTCGGTTATCATTTAAAGACGATTATATGGTTTGCAATTCCTAAGTTTTGTAAGTGGAGTCACCTTTTTCACTTTTGGATTTTAAAACCAAACTTTTTTTCTTAATGTTCCGATTAACGAACGTTTGGAATTGGGCAAGTCCAAGATAACACGCGCGTTACGTATGGGACATTCAGAGACTTTTATGACCTGAAAAATAGTGTTAATGGCCTTTGATCATATTGAACTTTATCATGGTGATTGATATCTAGGAGAAGTATAATCATGTATAAAATTGAGAAAAAATGACCTTGACAATTATGTTCTAGAAGAGAAAATATGTGCCGTTACGTATGGGACCAGAAAAATTTTGTTTTTTTGAACATATTTTTTAACCTCAAAACTCTCTGAAAGTATTTCATTCTACAACTTGTAACTCACTGTGATGAAAGTCACAACACTCAAGAGTATCACAGGTAAGTTTCATGTCATTAGGCAAAAAGCTCTAATTACAGGCTCTGGTTAAAGACAGACATGACGTGTTACATATGGGACAGTTACGTATGGGACACTTTGTCCCCCATTCATTTAGTGTGTGGAGAACAATGTTTACGGGTATTTTGCATAATTATTGAAGTAAAATCAGTTGAAACTACTCAAATACTGATCCAGATTGTCAAGGAAACAATATTCCCCAAATATTCATCATCATAGTCATATTCAATCATATTTTTATATTTTTATGACCAACCTGAGTATGCATGCCCTTTGTCCCCCATTCGTTTAGTGTGTGGAGAACCATGTTTATGGGTATTTTGTAAAATAATTTTGCATAATACCCACAAACAAATTTTTGCATAATTATTGAGGTGGAATCAGTTGAAATTACTCAAATACTGATCCAGATTGTCAAGGGAACAACATCCCCCAAATATTTACCATCATAATCATATCACAATCATATTCTATATTTCTTATGACCAACCTGAGTATGTATGCCCTATTTTTATCAGGATAGTTACTACTAAAAAATTGATAGTTTAAAGTGTTTACTTCCATTGATGAAGGGCAGTTTGCCATTTAGTTTCAATAAAAAAGAACTTGACACAAGAAATATTAATTTTAATAGATAAGCAATACCTGCTGCGTGGAATTCCAGTAATCGAGTAGATGTATGATGTCTGTCTAGCAGTCAGGTCATTGATTTGAGTCACACCTCAGTATGTATACCCATGATTTTTGTTGTGGCTACTATTAAAAACTGAAGAAGGACAATTTGTGTATCACTTGCAATAAATAAAAAAATCATTTTACTTTATTTTCTTTCTTTTTTTTGTTATCACAACCGTTTCAAATTGGATCTCCATCAAATTAACTTTGAATTCCTATAGTCTTAGAATTGTATGCTCTTTAGTAATTCATGTTATTGGTTTCCAGTCATCTCATAAAATGTTGGAAACTGAATCCCCATTTCTACAAAAACTATACCATCCCTTTAATGCTGATTTTAATTGTGTATTTTGCCATCTTCCCCTCCCCCTTTCTGAAAATTGTTCAGTCAAGTACATATTGTTTCAAGTGTCTATAACTCAAAAAGTAGCTACAAAGTCGGGATGCTTTCTTCAGGATGATTGACCATTTGTGTACTGAGAGACCTTCCCAGCTAGCTACATGCATTCACATGCAATATATATGAGGATGTCCCATACGTAACGCATTTGTCCCATACGTAACATTATTTCAATGCCTAATAAAGAATATTTCTTTTACTTTTTTTTTCTTTTTTCTATGGTATTTAATTTCTCCAAACAATAAATTAGAACTTAAAGGGCATTCAAATAACCTTAGCAATTTCAGAAAAAAACCTTAAAAAATGACATCATTTTGTTATGTATGGGACATCTCATGATAGGACACGAGCTAATTTGCATAATCATTTGCATAATCCCTAAATTTTCATACCAAGTTAAACTATTTGATGAACTTCTTATGTCCACATATTAATCAAGTATCATTTGCTTTCCTTTGAATAAATATGAATTGTTATAAATGTCCCATACGTAACGCTGTGTTTTACATTTATGCAAATGAAGCCCTTGAAATTTGCATAAATTTACATAATATCATTTTTTCCTCCATGGAAATCAAAACTTCAACTCATAAGCTTCAAAATGATACCAAATATGTCAATATTGAGCAAAGATGAAATTTTGCCTTCTGAGGGGACCTTATCTTGGACTTGCCCAATTCCAATCACTTTCGGATCAACGAACCGTCGTAATAAGAACCCTAATTCATTGTCGGATTAACGAACCTTACTAGTAACGAACCTTTTGGAATAATGCCAAAACGTTTGTAATAACAAACCCTATTTCATTTCCGAACTAACGGACATTTAGGTATATCAGAATCTGTGTGTTTTTGTAATAAGAACCTTCGGAACAAAAAAAAACGAACCTTATTCAAATTTCAGATTATTGAATTACAGTAACGCAAGTTCCCTCGAAAACTCTGTGTGACACGGAGCGAATACACAGTGATTGAAGCGTTCGCCCATGCAGCGACGCTAGAAATGCTTGTTCCGCTATGTATTTACGAAAGCAATCCGCATTTCGTTATAACGGAGCTCATTTCTTCTGTTTTTCTTTGTAGGTGGTGCTCGGAAAAGACTTCGTTATAACAAAAATTTTGCTATAACCGTGTTCGTTATAAGCAAATTTTTTACCATAGACTTTAATGGCAATAATTCCGGGACCAGAAGTTTTACTTTGTTATAATGAAATTTCGTTATAACCGTGTTCGTTGTAATGGGAGTGCACTGTAAATTGGTACTTCAAGATGACAAAACCAACTCTTGTAGGGAATCAAAGATGAAAAGTCAGCATCTGATAGACCAAACTTGATCTGCAGTGTAATATTGATGCTGTTAAACTTTGATGTTCAGAGTTTGAAAGAAATCAAACCATTAGTTGTTACATGTATGTGCTGTGTGCATGTGACATTTTCATGTTTTGCCTTCACCAACAAATCATGATGTGTCATATTGTCTCTGAATTTCTTGATCTTTAGAAAGTCTAGTCAAACCAAACAGAACTTTATGATAATAATAAGGCATTAGTAATCATGCATTCAGAAATTGCTCTTTCTGTTTTTTCTAGTTGTCATCAGTCCAAAATGTATGTCTGTAAGTGGTTTATGTGTGTTGTGTTTGTGTATTGCATTTTACTTACATATATATGTAGCCCTCTGGATGGGACAGAAGGAGAATTAATCACTCTTCTTGTTCATAGTGTTTTGGTAGTATGGTGCACATACTGCAGTCTTCAAAATTTTGTACTTTGCATTTTGTAAAGTATCAACTATACCTCTGAAACACCACTCACCATCAGCATTTTCACTTGAATCTAGAGAAATGTGTAAAGAAATACAATATGGACGTACAGTACTGTACAGTTGTAGTTGATGCAAACATAAGTGTAGACATGCACTGTTGATACAGAACTGGAGGTTAGGCTGGAGTATTAGTCATGCCAGAATGCTACAAAGAGATGAAATTCATGATATCAAGTGCAGAGACTAAAATTCCATCCAGCTGTCCTTTGAAACATGAGTGCCAAGATTTTGTCAGACAGCTGAGTGATCAAGAGGTGGGCAATGATTAATTTCCAGCATATTTAAGAAGCATTATTAATGTACAAGTTAATTCCAAATCATCAGAGCCACTATGTTTAAGTTTGTACTGCAGTGCATATTAACTGCATCTATTAACATGTGTGCCGCCTGAGCGGGATGTGCTTTCTATATCCCCTTTGCCTGAACTCTGTGTGAGGTACCTCCAGCACCGAGGATGCACTGGCTCAGCCAAAACAGAGAATGAAAGCATGAGAGAGAGAGACAGAGAAAGAGAGGGAGAGAGCAGGAGGGGAAAAAGATCCTTATTTGTTAAAGTCCAATCCAGTGCATTTGGTAAAAGGCTCCCCTTTGAAATGAAGTGTATATGCCACAGGCAGTGGTTTCCAGTCATTGTTAGCAAAGCAGGGAGACTCGAGGGACAATAAAACACTGTTTTTTTATTCTGCACAGAGAGACAAATGTTGTGTTCCACAAAAATCAGTTTGTGTGGCTTTTTCTCAAATTGCTTCAGAGTATTTTTTGCAAATGTGTAGAATTGTAGGCATATTACATAACTGACTATTTACTCTGTTAACTGTTCTTTTCTAATAGGCTTTTGTACGGATACCAGTATCCACTTACAACATGATAGTAATTTGAAATAATGACATTCTCTTTTTTATTCTTTAAAGATTAAAGATTTAAAGCATGTGAAAAAGGTTTGTTATATCAAAAATAGAAGGTGTATGGTGCACTGTTAGACTTTTTTTCTTCATACATGTAGTTGGGCATTTATGGCGTAAATTTCATTGTTACTTTAAAAAATCCAGTATACCATCTAACTGCAACACATAAACTTGTAAACTCTGCATGTCTTTCAGTTATTACTTCCAACAATCCATTTTTCTTTTTTCTTTTTTGTGAAAAGAAAGCCATTAAAAGTGATATTATAGGGCCAAAAAGCAAGTTTGAAAAAACAAACACCCAGAGCAAAACATGACTGCTACAGTGTAGGTGAATGCACCCAGCATACAAATGAATTGTACAAAGTGAAGCCCTAAAAGTTTGGTAGTGGTTTCTAGATAACTTGTCCACCTGTGGTACATACAATGTATGTAGGAACATCATATAATGAAGACCAAGTTCTTGTTGCTTTTCTTGGTTTTTTTTTTGTTTTATTTTCAGACTAGCTACAAACAAGCATGGTTGCCTGACTATACCTAGATAGGAGGCTAAGGAGGTCCACAGATTTTAAGACTATGGAATACTGTACCTTATCATGAGGATCCTTGCAAAACTAAAGAGAAATATCCATGCCAAAAATTCTGGCCATTAGCAGAATCAGTCTGACACCATTTGTAAGGGCAATTATAATCAATAAGATATGACATGTTTTCATACTTGTATATAGCAGAAAGTGTAATGGTTTTCTTTTGTAAGTTTCAGAATGTATGCCTTAGTAATGAGAAATGTTAATAATTGTTGAATAACTTTTCAATTTTAGTACAGTTATATGAAAACTACTTCTGAATCTTCTGTAGATAAAGACTTCCTTTCTGGAAGGCAAAATCCAACTGACATGTTTTAATTATTCTGACCTAGGACAGTTGTCTTCTCTGTCTTCAAGTTGTTAGGCAGTCCATACCTACGTCTCTCACTCATTGTAATTGATTTGTTCTGTGACCCAGTTATCAAAAAGACATAATTGCATATTACATTATAAGGATGTGAGAACTGGGGGTGGGGGGTAACATCATTACATACATATATCTATCTATTTACTTCTTTTTCTCCAGGTTTGATTTATACCCTTCATGATATTGCTGTCCTCATCTCAAAATTTTCAGAAATCAAGATTATATACTTTGTAGAAATGATTTATGATAAATGATTCATTTTGAATGGTTTAGGTGATGGTATCAGAAACATTGTAGAAAACTCAAGCATACATAATGGAATGTTGATTTAATAGAATGACACAGAAAAGGAGAGTGTAACATTACTTAGAAATGTCTCCTGATATACCATAGTACACCAAGATGTTATCAGCTTACCTGAGCTGAAGGTTCAATGGTGAGCCATCTACCTAGTTTGGGGCATGGGGCCTAAAAGTCCCAGATTAATGGAATCTTTAAAAATCTTAAAGAAGTGATTGAGTAAGTAGATTGGTGACTGCACTTTCAAGTTTGTTCATGGTAGACCAGGGGTGCTGACATGGGGGTGGGGTTAGGGGGAGGGCAAATTAGACAAAATAACCCCCAAATTAAAGAATCATTAAAAAACTTCCTCTCTTAACCAGAAGGGATAGAGTTTGGGGTCGTGCTATGAGTAAGTACATTAGTGACTGTACGGTGTTGGTTTTGTCATTTTGATGATGTGCAAATGGGCACCATCACCCACTTTAGGGCCTCCAGGAGGGTCCAGAACTCCCAAATTAGAAAACCTTCAAAATAAATCTTCTGCTCAAAACCAGAAATACACTGTCTAAATACAGTGTATATTAATGAAATTATTTTCAAGTTTATATATGGCAGATCCAGGGGTGGCCCCCTTGGATTGGGACATGCATATTGGGTGACATAGTTTTCACATTTGATCTTCTCTTTGTACATTGTAAATGTATGGTCAAATTTTCTACAGACTTGGCAGATATCATTGCCAGTGTCATATACAAATGACAAAATCAAATGCCCTCCTGGAGGGTCCCCCAGGCCACCCCCCAAGTTTGCTATGTTCTTCTTGGGTAATTGTTCAATCTATCAATGAAATGTTTTACCTTCATTACCTCTGCCAGTAGGTGAAGCCTACATTTGGCGGAGGTTATGTTTTCGGTTCAATATGTTTGTTTGTCTGTTTGTTTGTTTTGCGTACAAGAAAACGAGAAAAATGAACAAATTTTTACCAAACTTGCAGTATGTATTCATAATAAGGTAAGAAAAGAATTATTAGACTTTGGGGTCAAAGGTCAAAGGTCATAGGGTCATAAAGAACATAAAATAAGATTATAAAAAGAATAAATAAGGTTAATTTCCCATAACTCTAGAATGGATAATCAGATTTTCTGAGTGTGCAGGATATTTTCATAATAAAGTAAGAAAGAAACAGGTGAATTTGGGGTCGTTAGATCAAAGGTCATGGGATCATAAAGGACATTAGAATACTTCAATCTCCCAATAACTCAACAGTGGATAATCAAATTTTCACCAAATGTATTTTGTAGATGTCCCTATACCTCTACGTTTATGAAGGTGCTGCCTACGAAATGGTGATGTATCATTTTAGTCACATGCTGCTTGGCAGAGTTCTTCTCTCTTGGAGAACTCTTCTTCAGGATGATTTCTTTAATCAGTGAAATCTTGAGTGCAATAAAAGGAGTGCATGGATTGACAAACTGATTATAATCAGATGCTTGTGACATGTGCATGCCTTGAATGGTCAGTTGAATAGTATGTGAGATAGTTACTTGTAGATTTAAGTCAAATGTCAAGATTAATGCATGTGTGAGGTTAGTGATGAATAAGGTGACAAATGGGTGACAATGAAGCATAATCTTTGAAGATATGTCACCAAGTCTAAAACATGTACATCAGAGCATTCAAGCAGTCATTCAATACAGTGTACATGCCCTGAGACTGCACACAAGCTTTGCACTGTGCTTCGTCTATACTGTGTAAACATGTGATCAGCATGGACTTATTCCACCATTCATTTTATCTCACAACTCTGTCCCAGAGTAGGTTAAACTCCAAGCCACAAAGTTTTTCTTTCGTTTTCTATTGATGCCTCCTTTTTTCACCTCTCTCATCTCTCCCTCTTTCCCTCTTAGGCAGTGGTGCATTTACCTGTTACAAACTTACCGTATAGCTAGTCTCTACCTCCAGACATTTGTGAAACTCCATTTTTATTTTCTCACATGAAAAAAAGAATGATGATTTGTTTATAAGTTCATGATTTACCATCTTTGTTAAATATGCTGCCAGGCCACTGACAATTTTTAATTTAGTTGGTAAGTGTAGCAGCAAAGGAAAGAAGATGGGAGAGGTTTAAGATGGCATCATCATGGCAAGATCCATATTTAGGTCTGAAAACTCAAGTAGAAATACTTTGTGACATACAACATTGTGAAGAACATTCTTCAACGTGCTCAGTCCTGATATGTGGTGGATGCTGACTAATGCCTGAAAGGAAAGTGAATATCTTCTAACATATAGCTTAAGCGTACAGCCCTACAACAACGACAACGACATCGTTGGAGCCAAAGACGGATAAAAAGTGGTCACAATGATGCCTAGTGTGTGACCCCACTTCCCTGTTTACCAGTGCGCTTTTGTTTGCCTCCATGCCTTCTATTGTTGTAGAGAGACTTGTGCATTCCAAGCATAGTGAGTTGGTTGTTTGTCAGTGGCGCTCGGCCCGTGGCACAGACTATTGTCCGCACCCAGAATCTCCATCCTCTCTCCCCACTGTTTTGAAAGCCCTAGTATTGAGCTACAGGTGCATGTACTGAGAAGCTGTGATTTCTTTCTACTTTGGTGCACGGACCAAACCGACTGCAGCAATCTAAAGCCATCCATTGGTTCCTATATAGTGCAATGCATGTCTGAGTCATATTCCATGATCAGGAAGCATTACAGATTGTACACAATGCTGAAAAGTCATGACCGAGGTATTGGAAGATCTCGCGTTCACATATATACCAAAGTTACAGTCTTACTTGCACAAGGCGTGCATTTATACACAATTCATGGTTGTAGAGTTAGCCAATCTGATGTTAGACATTTTTCCTAATCTGTCAAATACATTGTTGTTTGATTTCAAGTACACTGAGATATATTTTTAACACTCGAGAAGCTTCACACAAGCTATAGCACCAAGTGTGATGCCATGTCTCCTAGAGATATGAATGTAACTTTCACTTTTAACTACTGAACTGTTCCAGCTTGCCTAAAAGGGATCTGTAAGTACCTGTTTGTTTTTACAAAAAAAAAAAGCCCTCTCTCTCTCTCTCTTTAATGATCATAGGGAACCCTGGTTTTCATGTTGCTGTTTAAAGGCACCTAAAACGGTACATTATTTGTGTGCCGTCACCGTTCTGTGAATTGAACGGATTTGTCCTGCATGAGCACCTCAACGACTGAATGAACCCTCACTGCTTCTTCTCTTTCAAAACATTGTTGCAAATCCTAGATGGGCCACTAATCCTTTGCCTCCAGTGTTCCCCAAGAACTTTTCAATCATGTCACACAATGAAAGTATACCCATAAAATTCTAGGCCTTTTTCACTTCAAGATCATCAGAAATTTTGAAGACACTGGCCCATTAATCATTACATTATCTCTGCTACTCTCTCCTCCACTGTACAAGGATGTGCAAACCAATAAAAATCGCAAAAACATTAATGAGAGAACAAATTGGTATAACTAGCTGCTGTTTGTGGGACACACATGTGGCTTGCATTCTCCAGTAAATGTAGGTTTGTTGTATTACTTTAAAGGTAGAGTTATGGGAATAGAAGCTTGACTCTCTTCAGGGGCGGATCCAGGAATTCCGCAAAGAGGGGGAGCGTTTACAAAATTAAAGGGGGGTGCACGCACCCCTCCCCCCATTTTTATGCCTCCGCCACGAAGTGGTGCCAGAGGCATTATGTTTTCGGGTTGTCCGTCCGTCCGTCCGTCCGTCCGTCCGTCCGTAATGAATTTTGTGGACAAGGTAACTATCAAAAGCTGTTGAGGTATCCCAATGAAACTTGGCATGTATGTGTATTAGGGGGTGAAGTTGTGCCTATCAACTTTTGGGTGCACGTGCTCAAGGTCAAAGGTCAAAAGGTCAAGGTCAAATACATAAAATTTCACTATTTCCACCATATCTATGCAATGCCTGAAGATATTTTCTTGAAACTTAGTGTATACATGTATTACCCAATTTAGATTCTCTGGTGAAAGTTTGGGTCATGAGGTCAAAGGTCAAAGGTCAAAAGGTTGAGTAAAAGTATTAAAACTTCTTTTTTTTCTCTGTAAATTGGAAAATTGTTCAAGGTATCTTCATGGAACATAGTATATACATATATACATGTACTGACTGGCAGTGATTATCTAGAGAATGTAGGGTTCATGGGGTCAAAGGTCAGGGGTCAAAGGTCAAGTGCAACACTTCAAAATTTTACTATTTCCCTCATGTTCATGCAATGCCAGCAGGATTAGTATTTTTTTTTTTACACTTGGTGTATGCATGTGTAACCTAATAGAAATTCTCTGGTGAGTTTTTTTTTCTTTTTCTTTTTTCATTGCCTCAAAGGTCAAAAGGTCAAAGATCAAGTGAAAGTGCTGAACTAACTTTTTTCCTCCATATCTCGGAAGTGGCCCAATTTATCGTGAAACTTACTGCATACAACGTATCTATGCATGTTCTACCTGAAAGTGATTATCTTATGAATTTTAGGGTCTAAGGCCAGATGAACATGGTAACAATTTACCTATTCAGTACAGAAATTGCAACTTTTTCCTCCATACCGGTACCATGAAAATTACTCAATGCATAAATGTATGAATGGATCAAAGTCAAGTTAAAGTCCTTAAATCCCCAAATACATGCTCTCCTATACCAAGTTCAAGGAAGGTGAACATTCAACACATTTCTGACAAACTTGTCATTTCAATATTTTGCCAGTTTTGTGAAAATGTAATCACACATTGTCCACATGTACTATCTAGACCTATTAGGAGAATCATGCATTATGGCGGAGGCATACCAGTCGCCATAGCGACATTTCTAGTTTTCTTTTTTATTTTCTTTTGTTTCAACAAAAAAAATAAAGGGGGGGGGGGCGTGCGCCGGTTGCGGTCCTCCCTGGATCTGCCACTGCTCTTGAGTGCAAGCATTAGCATCAATAAGTTTTATTAGATGTCAGTAGAAGTTACAGAAGTGATTCCAGTAGGTTTAAGATGTCTTCTCCATCTCAGAAACTTGAGTTGAAACTACATTTGACTACTAGAACTTGCAAATTGACTGCTGTAAAGTTGTGTTTTAAAGTTGAATTAAGTAATGCAATATATCTTGCAATTATTGCACTACCAGTCTATGTGACATATTTGTAACTACTGCAGACAAAGCTGAGCTAGGTGGAAAAGAAACATTTTGTGTGTTTGTGTGTGTGTGTGAGTGAGTGCTGATTGGATCCATCATTTCATGGAACTTAGAGACCTCCTAATAATGGCAATTTGTTTATAATGAATACCAGATAATTTTTACCAATAAAAAGGAGGAGATAATGGGGGGGGGGGGGGATTATTAACATGTAAAGTATCATTTCAAATTGATTTCCAGGGAAACTGTTAAAGTAAAAATTTTCGCTGTGTTGAAATTTATCTGCATTTCGCATAGCCGCAAACTAGCACAAAAATACAAGCATGCGAATATTTTTGCTTGCCAGATACTTAATTAGTTTATATCTTGATTCTGCGGAATTAAGAACATGCGAAACTCATCCTACCCAGCCGAGCATGAAAAATTACAGAAAAATATGTTACATTTACAGTATTTTTCAATTAAAACTTTATTACATTAAAAGTTATTAAAACTGTACCATCTGTCATATTTGCTAATATTTTCTTTGTAAATCTATACACAGATAGTAAAATGCTTTAGAATGGTGATATTGCTGCCAGTATATAGAGCATATACAGTAAAACATATCATACTAACAGTTGAATCAACTGCTTACCACAGAATGTGTTTGACAGTCAAATAAAATCAAAGGCTATGAAGTATTCACAAATCTCTCCTTCTGGCAGAAACAAGGTTGACTTCTTGTAACCATCTTCTGTGTCATGCCACTCGGAGGACAGAGTCACAGGAAACCTAAGCCTTCAAATCCAGCTTAATTTTGCTGTTCTCCACGGCATAATCCCAACTACCCACATGATTTGCAAGTAGATCGGCCCAAGAAATGCCCTGACACACAGCAAAGAGTCAACAAACTTTAAGAGGATGTGTTTGTACCAGGAATCGTGGCCGACTTTACGGTATGAAAGCATTCTCATTTCAGGTGTGAGTGTTTCCACTCTCAGTTGGAGCTCTGATGCATCTGCTGGAAAATCAGTCATTCGTCCACTGGCAGCTCATTTGTATGTTACACAGTTGGCATGTTGAGATTGATGGTCATCCAAGACTTAATCCTGTTGTTACCACAGGCAACTACAGTGTACAATACAGCTTTTACATATCAGTAGTATTGTGAAGTAATGGTCTTTAAAGGGTTAAATGCTCCCAGCAGTCTTGGATTCATAACTGTGTTGTTTCTTCTTTCCCAGCCAATTAAGCTACAGCTGTTGCTGTTTTGTGAGGTTATATGGATGCTCATTACTGGACTGAGGTCACAAGCCATACAATCCTGTAACCATTTCTTGATTAAATCAAACTATAGGCAGTGAAATGAGAAAATTGTCATTTAGCGAGGAATGCACTACCTAGTTGTTGTTTGTTTGTTGCTGAGTTTGTTTATTTGTTTTTGTTTTTTTGTTTTTTTACAGATAAGTAATTATGTGACTGATATCTTGCAGCAATTTGATTATCTTTGTGAAGTCTTGGGCTCATGTTAGTTCCCATTTCCCTAGCTCTTTATCCTAAGAGTCAAACAAAACAAAAATAACCTCCACTCACTTTAATTTGAATGTTTACCAGTAATTCCCTTTAAATTGTTGGCATAAAAAAAGATAATCCTGAGGTATGTTGATTATATATTTGAGAAGTTCACTGTCAATTGATCAATTTTGTTCAACCCATTTAGGATGAGTCCCAAGTATACTCGGGCACGTGTCCATGGGAAATGCGTGTTGTAGCAAAATCAGTCTGTCCTCAACGGGTTAAAAAACAACCAAACTGTCACCTATGTTCCTTTTATGACATGAATGGAATGCTTGGATAGTAACAAAGAGAAGATGTGTATTGTATTGCAAACCAGATTCCAAGTATTGAAAAGTGTTTTAGACACCTATTAATTGAATAGCTTGTTGCTACGTCAGGAGGGAAGAATCATCCATAAATTTGAATATGTAAGTAAACTGGTCTATTTCAAACTCTGCGTGTGCTCTCACATACCTTGATGTATGATGGTTGTGACCATGTTTTTGTTTCAGTCTTCCATGGTTCAATGACATTCCAATCACATCAAACAGGCAAAAATACTTACTGTACACTCTGACATGAATGTGCCCACACCTGCTTGTTACACATATTAGGCAAACAGAACTCCCACGCTTCGTCATCACCTTTGAAAAACAAGGATTGCTCATTGTGAAGAGGATAGGAAAAAGTCATGTTTTCAACCACTTTCACTCACTTGTATAACAGTTTGGGTTGGCAAGAGATAAAGTTTTGATTGTGCAGAAATCATTTCAGTGTAGCTATTTACATATACAGTTTATACTTACAGAACCCTGAGCAACTTACATGTAATTTCTGTATCTTTTAAATGATAAGCAAGGCAACCCATACAAGCAATACATGTACGATTCATCCATAATGAAGTTGGGCAAATGAACAGGAGGCATATATGCAGATGACATGTTTTTGAGGGAAAAAAAATGCATTCCAAGGTTTCTGAGAGCCTTTCTCAGAGATTGCTATTGCCCCACAATAAACCAGTTAGGTTTTGTTCAAGTGCCCAAACAAACTCCCTCAACGTTTCTCCTAATTATCCTAAGGTATTTACGAGAGTCAAGAGTGACAAAAGCAAACTAGCTTTTACCCACTACACCTTTATCTAGATCTCTATTTCTTACCATGTCTTTGATACAACTGTCTGTAAACACTTGAATTAAGAGATGTCTGTTCATTAAAAGGTATTCAGTACCAGATTTTTTTTTCCTCCGAAGATACTCTCAAACGAAAGATTTAGTTGTCGTAGCATGGGTGATGAAGTGCACATTGTTTTCTACAAGTAACAAGTGAATCTATGCAAAAAGATGATGGGCTATATTGTAAAAGTGGTTTCTTTCGCAGTGGTTTTATTTTCGCGCTTTGAGGTTGAACCGCGAATTTAACATCACTCGAAAAAATTTTGAACTCGCCCCTTGTTACAACGCTATTGCGCACATGCACACGCAAAGATTATGCGCATTGAATGTATTGATGGTCAACACACAGCGATACCACGCAAATGTAGTTACAAGCATGTATACTAGTAGGCCTAGTAAAGTATTAGAGAGACGGGATTTCAGGTAAGCCTGCGTTTTATTTTAATTTCTATTTAAAGGACAAGATCACCTTCATAGACATACTATGGGTTTAGTGAATGCTGCAATATTAGTAGAACACATCAATGAGAGTTTGAGGAAAATCGGACAATCCGTTCAAAAGTTATGAATTTTTGAGGTTTCTGCTCAGTCACAGCTGGATGAGAAGACTACTATAGCTTGTAATGTCATATGAGTACAACTATATAAAGAAAATATAAAGAAAATTCAAGATATTTTCACTTTTCTCACATAATAAAAGAACACTCGACTTCTCTCTGTCAGAAGCCAGGGGGAATAATATTACCCCTAACATAAGTCAGTAACAAGTCGAGGAAATGTGCACTTTATTCAAAAAGTCAAGTTTTGTGAAATTCTCTTTTTATTTTCCTTATATCGTTGTACGCATGTGACATCATACACTGTAGAAGTCTTCTCCTCCAGCAGTGATTGCACAGATATTTTAAAAATTCATAACTTTTGAACGGATTGTCGGATTTTCCCCGAACTTTCACTGATGTGTTCTACTAACATTGTTGCCTTCACACAATCCACATGTATATGAAGGTGGACTTGTCCTTTAATAAATAAAAGAATAATTGGATTAAGTTATAGATCTAGTTTGGATTTTCATGTGCAAAATAAAACAGTTCTTGCCGACTGTGAATTCACAAATTTTGCCGATCGCAAATTTAAACACACGCGAAAAAGTCGGCAACGATGGAAACCGCGAAAGTTTCTGTACGCGAAAAAAAACACTTTTACAGTACATTGGGGCCATTATTTATATACATTTTTTTTTTTTTGCATTCCTTAAAATAAGATTTCGATATTCAACCAAACTTTGAGAACAAATATGAAAAAAAAGAATTCTAATTAAATGGTTCTAATTACAATTGTTGCCTACTAACTTCCTTGCTACTACATTACTTGTGTCCAGAGTTTCAAAGGGTGAAACACCAAGGAAAAGAGGTAATGTAGCCATCAGTTAGCTAAACTAGACATTGGGCATTTCTCATGCAACACCTGTCATCTTTTATAAGATACAAATCTAAGTGAATAGTGTTAACTTTTTTAAGAGAAAGGTCATGAGTGCATTCAAGCTCTCTCTGAATGCATCGCACACTATCGAACCTGCACTGTATTGTACTAGAGTATAAATGCTCATATGCTCTTGCAGTGACTGCACATGACAGTACAAAGAGTACCACAACTGGTGTAGGAAGGGTTACACAGAACCTAAAGGGGGAATGCTTCAATGTAAGGGGCATGATCACAGACTATCAAGGGATTTATGACTTCAAGCTAGAAAATACTGTATCATACCTCTTGTGCAGCAAGATATACAATAAAATGTCTCAGTGTTTTTGATAAGATAGATTGGTAGATTAAAAGGGATGGGTTACTATAGCTATTGAGTGGATTCTAATAAAAAAAAAGAGGTTATGGTTACAATACATGTTGCTATCAAGTATGGTTAAAAATAGTGGCCCGACAAAGTATGTAAAACACTTTATTTTTTCACCCCCACCTTCTCAATTTTGAAAGCTAAACATATCAGAATTCTGCTTCAATGTCAAACATGGCGCAACAGCATGGGAGCAATATGATTTGATATGGAAAAGTTCACTTCCCAAGTGCTTGAATTATGAATTCATGCCTTGTTTTTCAGTGACTGGCAACCATGACAATTTGATGCTGAATCAGTTGCAATTGTTTGAGAAAAAGAAGCTACAATGTAGCGCATGAAATCAATTTAGCTTTTTAGGCTTGCTTTAATGATACAGGCTACATACATATTGTATGTGGTCTTAATAAAGGATTTTAAAAAATGATCCTTCCTAAAGAGTGCCTGTGGTTTTTTTTTTTTTTTACTCATGGCCTGATGTAACCGTATGCTTGACCTTTCCCCTCCTTTAAACAAAGGAAATTTACAACACCACAAGAGACATTCTTGTTACAGTTAGTATGTGTTTATAGTCGTACCCTCAGTAAATATGTTTAATCTGATGTAGCGCTATATATAAAAACATGGCAGACCAAATGTAAACATAGTGGTGACCTGATATTTTGCTTTACATGTACATTGATACTAAGAGAATGAAATGTGTGTCTTTATCATGCTAAGGATACTGCTCTCATCCTCAAATTATGCTTCTGTGCTTAAAAGAGAGCTCCGGATGATTTTCAGATTTTTACATTTGAACAACTGTAAATTAGTAATACTGAGGACAGAGTTTCAGAATTTATGATAATTAGGATGAAAAATAAGAATATTTTCAAAATTTATAACAAATTGCAATGAACAAGGATGATGACATGGCAGGGTCACCATGACAATGCATGAGTTGGGGCTCAAGGAAGCATCACAAAAGAAGAAGGCATGCATAGATTATATACATAGGTGAACTCGCAAGTATTGTAATGGAATTACACTGCTGCATTTCTGGAATATTATGAGCCTCCTATGTCATCCTTGTTCAGTGTAATTCGTTTAAGGTATTTCAAACTATTGTTTCTCTGCTCAAGAACCACAATAAATTCCACAAATTATGGAGCTGTTGATTTATGTACTACATGATATGAAATCATGAAAATCGTCTGGAATGCCCCTTTAACTTTTGCAAAAGAGGATACCTGGTAATGAGTCCAACCCTTGGGTATGTTTGGTCAACATATTTACATTTTTTTTATACAGTCAGCACAAGTTGCAGAATGAATCAGTGTCACTACCACATTGCTATAGCCCTTCCTGCTTTATTCAAAGCCTGTGTCTATTCCAACAAAGCTAAACTGTTTACAGTGCTTGGTTATGCTCACTGCAAATAAGCACATTACAACTGACTTTGAGGATTTGAAACAGATGAAGTTCATACTTTATATTCATCATTAAGGCCAAATCTTCAGGGTGTTTTTCTTGCATATAAATGAACTTTATAGTAGTGACAAAATGCATTCAGGTCTTGACTGCCATTAGATTTGCAATGTCGTTTTTTATCCCTTTTTTCTTACAGACGACATTTATTTCACTGGAAACAGGCAGTTTGTGCTCTGGAAACCAAGGATAATTGTGATCTTGATTTCAGTTTCATTACCATTAATCTCACTTATGTTGTTTTCTCCTCTACTTCATTAGTAATAACCTGATTTGCTAATACAGTATTTGGTAAAATCATGCTGAACATCTCCCAAAATTTGGCCAGCCTATGATTACATAAAGACACCCTGTGGTTATAGCTACCTGCTCTACTGGTGAATATTTGATCCCTGATAGCGATTTGAAACTTTTACTATCTTATGATAAGGTTTAGTTGGTAACAAAATGAGTAAATAAAATGTGGATATCCATAAGAAATAATGATGGAAAAGCAAGAAGGATCACATATCAAAAAGAGTTTTAATGTCATGTATGTCATAAAATATAGTAAGCAAGTTAATCATCTATACTTTTCAAATGTGACATTTGATAGTAGTTGAGTTGGTGACTTGAAAGAAAGAAGTCAGCTTCAGCCTACAATTGTAAGCAGCCAAGCCCTTAGTTGCTCCTCAGATCATTATCCTCTGACTTGTCAATACACCACGTGAACATGATCAATGGGTAGACTTTGTACATGTTTTTCAGCCGTACTCTTTGCTCTTCAAACACCGTAAACAATCCCAGGAATAATCCCTTTATTTACTTGTTTTTGTAGCACTGAGTCAAAAACAAGTTATTGTGGCCCCTAAATAGCCTGCTGGATTTTGAAAAACACGATCCGGGGATTGGCAGTATACTCTTTTCTTTCGGAGAGGTATCAAACTTATCTTTGGAATATTTGCTCTTGGAGTTCTTTTACCTTGCCAAAACCTTTTTAATTGATATGGGCCCATTCTTCTCTAAGTTTTGTTGCCATGTTTTTCCCATTCGCTCTTCTCACAAAATATAGCTCCACAAATTTGTGAACTTTAGTCCAGATCCTGTTGTACAGAAACCAGTTCTTAAGAAGTTCATTTAACAGTGATCGAGTGCTGGCTTTACCCAGAAGATTAACTCTTAGGTCAAATTTTGTTAGACTGGTCCTCACCTACAGTGTTCAGTATAATATAGCTTTGCTGTGCACTGAAGAAAAATTGGCTGATTGTAGTACTCATTAGTATTAAAAACATAGTTTCATCTGTGTGCTACAAATTGTATGCTTATACTTGCCATTGATTGTGGGTGGGTTGCCAAAAATTTGCAAAGAGGAAAATCTGAATGGTGAAAACTTCTCGAGACCTTTTTTAATGGTTCTGTCTAGGAACCAAAAGGGTGATGATAATCAAAGAAGAGTCTATTGTCATAGTGCCTTTTCTGCTTTCTTCAGCCAATGAACCCACAACATGTTCAGTGTGAATCAAAATTTAGAGACTTTGACTGACAAGTGCATGGGCAGGTCATACAACAAGACTTCCATGAATGACTTTATCTCACAGTATACCTCATTTAGCTGGCCTGCTATTTTGACTTACATTATATGTAAGAAATTATTCCCAGATTTGAATCCACACGTAACTATTCACAAGATCCTGAAATTTGTTGTATGTATTGTTTCCCCTTTCCTTCCTGTGAGTATCAGCAGAGATCCCCCTTTACACTTTTGTTGTTTAGTAAATGTTTGATAAATCCTGTTAGAATCTCTTGAAATTAATCTGCTATTTCCTATATATTATAACCTGTACAAGATTGATTTTAATTTGGTAGTAAGTTCTGTGGTCATGAAATGCATCCATTGATTCAAATGAAGTTCCTTTTTTTGACATATTAATCCACAAATTAAAACAGTTAAGATGTGTGTGACCTTCCAATCAACAAAGAGATAATTCAAAGTCATGTCATGGAAAAATTTGGATTTGATACTGAAGACTTCATTGCTTTGGCAGGATTCCCAGATAGTGTACATTTGTATGTTCTACAGACATGTACATGGAGATCAACATCTGTATGAGAAAACCTACATGCTGTAAGTTTGGGTCTAAACGAAATTTCTCATGACCATTAAAATACTTTGTTTTTTATCCTATTCACCTGAACATTTTGAGAAACTCGGAAGATTAGAATCATAGTACCTGTGTTACCATAAATGTTGATTTAGATTAGTTGGAAATAGTGTAACATTCTTAGATAGAGGAGAGAAGTCCTAGCCTTCTTTAAATGTCCTTGTGTAGAATGCTGTTGAAATACCCCAAGCCCATAATGTCATGCCTACATTTGATCCTGCCTGAATTGCTTATTTTTGTGTCTTTGCCATTGGAAATCACTCAGCTATTGTTTGACATATATACCAGATATTTTGAAATTGGAGTATACTGACAAACATAGTCTCAATGACTGTCTTGGCTTCACTGGGTTGAAATCAATCTAGTTCAATTACTCTAAAGTCAAGTCAGTGTTCAAGGAAACATACTACCATATTACAAACAAAGCTAAAAACTAGTTCACAATTTGGCTTTCTGCATAGCTGATGCAAAGCTGATGCATGTGAGATGTCACTTGCATTATGTCTAGCAGCCCATCACCGATATGTCCACACCTTACAGTACAAAACCAAAATATCAATACTTTACTGGTTATTTGCAGTAAATTGTAATTCATGCCAAACTCTGGCTCTTTCATAGCCTTTAAAGTGAAGGCAGTGAGAGTTGAAGTGGAAAAGTGGTTGTATCGATGCAATTTTTAAAAAAAAATGGATGTGTGTATGCATGTTCAGGACTTGCAACATACATTATGAAAGTCCATAACAATTGTGTTTAAAAATTCTTCGTAAGAGAAAGAGAGATAAAAAGAGCAGGAAGGGGGTGGGGGTGGGGGAGGTAAGTGAACGGTGAATGAACACACTTCTTTCTGGAATGCGTAGTTATATTTGTTGAATGCCAGATAATGGGATTTGATACTCGTTCATAGTTTGACAAACAGAACCAGTATATTCCAACAGCAACATATGCTTCAACATATTTCTTGCCATCTTTTTCTTTTGAAATATTTTGAAGTACATAAACAAAGCGCTCTTAACCATGGGCAAAGTACAACACGATTTGTAGTTTGCATAACTTCAGGTGTGTCTGCATACATTTTAGAGTTAGATATTGAATTATGACTATTTTTTGCAACACATGAATTTAGAGAAGCATGGTGAAAGGGAAGAGTAATTTGTTGTGTGTGTGTGTGTGTGCATGTGTTTTGTTTTGTATTTTATTCAACAGATTTTGAATTTGAGAAGTGATATCCTGTTAGTGTGTTAGGTTGCTACCAAGCAATGAATGAGTTTGGTATGCATTTTCTTTTCTTGGTCCAAGGATGATATATGATGGGACAATTAGTTGAGTAGATTTTAGTGACATTGACAAGAGGTCAAAGGTCAAAAGGTCAAGGTCAAATGCTAAAAATGTTGCTATTTCCCCCATATCTATGCAATGCCCGCAGTTATTTTCTTGAAACTTAGTGTAGACATGTACTACTGCATAAAGATTCTCCAGAGAGAGTTTCATGTCATAAGGTGAAAGGTCAAAAGGTCAAAGGTTAGGTGAAAATGTTGCAATATCACATTTCTCACAAATGGTTCAATGTATCTTCATGGAACTTGGTACATATGCATATACTGACTGGCAGGGATTATCTAGGGAATTTAGGGGTCATGGGTCAATAGTCAGGGGTCAAAGGTCAAGGTCAACTCCTCAAAATATTACTATTTCCCTCATATACTAGTATATGCAATAATTGCATTATTAGTTTTAAAATTTAATATATGTACATGTATTACTTAATGGAGGTTCTCTTGGAAGTTTCTTTCTTTTTTTTCTCCCCCCCCCCCCCCCTCTCTCTCTCTCTCTTTGTATTATCATGCATGGCTTTGATGGCTATAACTTACAACATGTCATGTCTACCTGTTATTATAAAATGATCCTTAGATTTGTTTAAAATACAACTTAAGTGACTGTTTTATCAATAGTTTCTTGATTAAGGTTTTCCGTGTTTACTCAGGAGTATCATGTACATGTATATAGTGTCACTGATGTTTAATCATAATTACAAAGAGCTATCATGTACAGCCATGAGTTGATTTCTGTGGTACTTAATTACTTGACCGTGAAGTTCATGTACTTTGCCATATTTGATTCTGCATTTTGAAAATGTTTTCCGATCAGTTAGACATTCAGTAGGTGAAACTTTATCCACTATATCTGACAGATTTTAGTTGACATTTGCTCAAACTTAAGTGTAATCCCAATAAAAGTAGAATCCTTCAGTTTATCAAATGTTTAAAGTAGATTAAAAGTGACTAAAAACTAAAGGTTTATGTGAACCTTTGTCTGCACCTAATTTTCAAGTAGTCAGGTTTGATATGATTTCTGTGGCTGCTCAGCAACAAATGCAAAATTCAGTTGTTATGATTTTGTACATTGTAGTTTGTGATATTGACCTTGGTGCATACAAGGATGTCATCTCATGTGCTGGATGCACCTCCCAGAACTGATTTCACATCATTTGATGTATTGACTAATGAATAAAGTGATAGGGCCTGTGTGGGTGGTGTTAAAATCCCATACAACTGTACATGCAGGAGGTGTACACATATTATTTGTAAGCACTGGAGGAAAAACAAACTTAGAAAGAAAGAAAAACACACATCAACCAGGCATAAGTTTTTTCTTTTTACATTTTTAAGTTTAGGACAAAGGTTTTTTTTATACCCCCGCCAAACGAAGTTTGAAGGGGGTATATAGGAATCAGCAGACGGTCGGGCGGTCGGTCGGGCGGTCGGTCGGGCGGTCGGGCGGTCGGTCCGTTGCAAATCTTGCGTCGCGAACTACTTCCTCAGTTTTCAACCGATTCCCATAAAACTTGGCACAGATGTGTGCCTTGGGTTGTAGATGTGCAAGACGTATTTTTTGACAGTACCCAAAAGTACGTTGCCATGGTAACGGCATATTATGGGCAAAAATGGGTACAAATCTTGCGTCGCAAACTCCTCCCACAGTTTTTGATCAATTTTTATGAAATTAGGTACAGATGTTCATCTGAATATGTTAATGTGCAAGACACATATTTCCGCAGTGGCAAAAAGTGCGTTGCCATGGTAACGGCATGTTATTGGTAAAATATAGGGCAAAATGCTTCATGGCAAAACTGCTTCATCAGTGTTCTTCCAATTCTCATGGAATTCATATTGAATGTTTGTCTTAGGATATAGGTCAGCATGACACATTTCTTGACAGTGACAAAAAGTATGTTGCCATGGTAACAGCTCACATATTATGAGCCAAAATGATGGAAAATTTTGTGTTGCAAACTACTTCCTCAGTTTTTGCCCAATTTCCATGAAACTTGGTACAGATGTGTGCCTTTGGTTGTAGATGTGCAAGACGCATTTTTTGACAGTACCCGAAAGTACGTTGCCATGGTAACGGCATATTAATGGCAGAAGATCAAGGAAAGATCTTGCGGATTTAACTACTTCCTCAGTTTTTTGACCAAAGCTTATGAAATGTGGCACACACCTTGATCTTGGTGGGAAGATGTGGAAGATATATTTTTCGGACGTGTCGGAAGCTGCGTTGCCATGGTAACAGCATATAAATGGCAGAAGATCAAGGAAAGATATTGCGGATTGAACTACTTCCTCTGTATTCGACTGAAGCTCATGAAATGTGGCACACACATTGGTCTTGGTGGGAAGATGTGCAAGACATATTTTTTGGAGGTGTCGGAAGCTGCGTTGCCATGGTAACGGCATATTAATGGTGGAAGATCAAGGAAAGATCTTGTGGATTGAACTACTTCCTCAGTTTTTGACAAAAGCTTATGAAATGTGGCACACACAATAGTCTTGGTGGGAAGATGTGCAAGACATATTTTTCGGACGTGTCGGAAGCTGCGTTGCCATGGTAACGGCATTTAAATGGCAGAAGATCAAGGAAAGATCATTCCTTGGGTAAGACTGTCGTCACGGGGCGGGGGTATTAATCACCTTAAGTGATATTTAGGTGATACGCTATCAGCGTATCACCTATTGTGATTGTCAAAATTTCTCCTTTTTTTTATTCTTCTTTCTTTCTGCCACATTTTGTGTCGTCAATATCTCAACAATGACATTACGGAATAACATGACATTTTCAGTCAACATGTCTCATAACAATATCTGGGCACAATAAGGTTTTCATGACAGTAACATATCTATGACGTCATCTAGGCGCCATTTTGTGATTTTCGGACCTTGTCACATGATCGATCATAACTTCATAACTAGATATCATTTCTGTATCATTTTCGGTGGACATAAAGTTCAGGTCACGCTCTATCTTACTTTTTAACGCTAGTTACCCAGGTCTTCATTACGAGCGCGTACGCGCGCGTCAAAATTTTTAAAGGCTCAAAACGACTTCCCAATGGGAAATCTCGAAGTTTCAGACAATTTTAAGCGTTTCAAACATTTTTTCGCGTGCGCGTCCGTCCGCGCAATTTCGCGCGCAGAGGGCGTAACCAACATGAAAATGCGATTTTTTTGACTGATTTGGATTTCTGATACTTTGAGTAACAATATCCATTGATATCCCATCGATTTTGACCTATAACAAAGGAATGCACTGGCGTCAAAGTTGAAATTCCGCGCGCGCGTCTTTCTGCAAATATAGTGAAAAAACATGTCTTTGTTTATTTCGCCATAGCTCTTTAAATCGTCCATTGACCCTATATTTCTATTGCATATTACAAAAGCATATGAATTGGAAATAACGTTTCAAGTACCCATATTGCCAGGAAAACTCATGACGTCATCATATCATCATCTGAAATCAAAAAAGTGGAATTAATTTTTTTGAGGTACTGTTTCTGACATTCATTTACTCGTATCTCTGTTGTTTAAGCTAAATATTATCCCAAATTCAGATATGTTGTACTTTGAACATTTGCCTTTTAAGTCCATGTCATGCTTTTGATATTTGATGACGTCATCATACCTTAAATTGTGATTAAAGGTAAAGACGCAAAATCGGACAAGTTTACGTGTATTGTCTATGGGAGGTAATTTTTTTTTAAACCATGCATTGACTTAACAACGTTTAAGCACCTTTATCTCAGCTGATTTTGCTTCATTTCCTCTGAAACTTTAGTATGTTGTAGCTGAGACAATAAGCTGCAGTAATCAGGCATTTTATTCTTTGAAATCTTCTCATCAGATTGACAATTTTGCAGTTTAAAACTGAAAATGAAAATGGAATGTGGACAAAACGATTCCTCATGTATCTTTCACATACATAAGTTTACGTTCCCCATATTTTCTCGTCGAGACGTATGGCCGAGTGGATAAAGGCGACGTCTCAGAGACGTAAGGTTGCGGGTTCGAACCCCACAAGATCACGAAACAAAATACTTAGCTATTTTACTTTTTTTTTCTTCAATTTTGTATTACATATTCGTCCATGTAGAAATCACGTTCGTATAAAAACGCACCTATACACACACAGACACACACACACAGAGGCCATATCCCTCTTTTTTATGTGTTGGAGACCACATTGCTTCGACTGCAGCAAAATTTTGCAGGTTGACTTTGTCAAACCGATCATAGTATGTAATGACGACGACTGAGGTGTTGTACTTTGAACAATTGTCTTTCAAGACGATGTCATTGTTTTGTAATTTCATGACGTCATTACACTGAAAATTGTGATTAAAGGCAAGGTATCAAAACCAGCCGATTATAGGCTTTATGTCTGCGGGACGTATTTTTCCCAAGTTGCCAGAAATGGCATAGCGACCTCAGTCGTTACAAGGCCGCTTTTCCGTCTAGCAATGCAATAAATGTTCACGCGGCCACGTTAGTTGAGTGGGCATTGACTTTCCCCCTGTTATATCTATACATTGTTTTTTTTTTTTGTCTTACCATTTCCGTGGATGACCCGTGGCCGAGTGGTTACAGAAACGGTTTCGCATGCACGCTCAATATAACTTCAAGGTGCCTATATCACATTCTTTTCTTTGTCGATCACAGATGACTGTCATCTGATGACCACTTGTAAGCGTATCACCTAACTCGTCCTCAATGTGACGAGTTTTCATGTCTCGTTTTTTTTCATATTGCAACTACTGTATATCTTGTCATGTTTAAGTGTACTCTCCTCTTTGAACCAATGTAGAGCAGGTACAGTATATAAGAGAGTAGCAGACATGATTATATTATATCATTTCACCTTTCTCTAATATCTGGATTAATTACAAACTATACAAGTTATTTCAGGAGAAATACAGTTGTGTATAAGTATATATTCATCTTTAATTCATGATTTTCTCACTAAGTGAATATCTGGAGTTGTTCTTCCGTTGGCATCAGATGTACTGTACACGCCACTTCCATGTTTAGGTAAAGGACTTGTTCCCTGCTGCAGACAAAGAAAACATTCAACCCGAGGAGGAAACAAAGCTGATGTCTGTATCAGTTCTATACATATGCATGCATTCAGGCCCATCATAAATTCCTTGTGAATGAATTGATTGTTTGCCAGCATGGTGGGTGACTCTATAGGGGGTCGGAGATGACATCCTGCAAAGCTTCTTGGTAAAGAATAACTATCTAGTCATGTGATCTGCTGGCATGTGTTGAGTTCAATTTGAACCATTAAAAAATTTCTTCCCTCGTGGCTGGTTGTCTCTACTCACAGCTTTCCAAGCATTTCTTCTAATCATGCAAAACAAAACAAATGTACATGTACTGTCTATGAACCACATAAGTTGTGAGGTAGTGAAATGTATTTATTTCATGATTTTGAACGGCAAATTGTATACCAATTTTTGGATGTGCACATGTTCATTGTACATTCCCAAAGAAAGATTTTATTTTTTTTCATTGCTTAAATGTATGTTTCACAGATTTTTTTTTGAACCCAGTACTGTTTGTGCATGTTAGATGAAGGTTGTAACATCAGTGTGCTTAGAGACAAATTTTACTTTAAGAAGTCATGTTACTAAATTTTCACTTGTCAGCTGAAGCCTAATATACCAACTGTTTTATGTCAGTTGTGTTCAGATTCTTTCAATTTTCCTTTGAAATATCTAGTATAAAACAAGATTTTGTGTAACCTGTTACCTATATTTTCAGCATTTGTTATCCAATTTGACTGCATTATCAGAGCTGCAAAGTCTTTCTAATTCTGCAGGAGGTGCCAGGAAAAGTTTGATAAAAAATGTCTTCAAGTCCTGACAATAGAGTATAAAAGCAGCCTTGTTTTGCAGAAATTATGCATGAACATTAGCCTGTTGAAATGCATGCATGGTGCAGGTGTATCAAATTTCGATATAGTGGGCAGCTATGACTGCATTATAAGTTTTACGCTTTAATGCATGTGTTTGAAAAGGCTATCTAATCGTGAAGGTATGCAAGTGCTGTTATATATTACACAGGTCTGTAGTTTGTGGATTTCTTAAAAAGGAAATTGCCTTTAAGCTTGATGCAGAAACTTTGTTTACAAAAATATGATGTTTATGACCTAATTCATCTCAGCAGAAGAATACAGTGTATGCAAAGAAATCTCTTCCCATTGATGATGGAATAAGACACATTCAGAGAATCATGTTTACTTTCATATTTCTGCTTGGTACAATAAACTGGGAAGCAAGTATGCTTTTATACAATACTTCTGCCACAAGGGTGCCAAAAGCATTGTTATTTCTAACATTCCAATGTTCCCTTGCAATAAGACTGAAAAAGAACTAGCCTTTAAAGTAATGTGCTGGAAAATCTTTGTAAGATGTGGATGCATTTTTGTCTTTTAACCACCAAATTATGGACAGTCGCCCTTTTTTTTCAGAAATCATCTGAACATCTATACAATAACCCAGAAGATTTAACCATACTTAACTTGCTTGCGTTGTTGCTGTTTTTTACATTCACTTATGCATGTAATGTATTGGACTTTGATATATATCCAGTTACCCAGTAATTTTATTCAAATTCTAGCTGTAACATATAGGGCTTGTAAATATAGATGAATCTGACTTCAGGGCACTGTAAAATATGACAGCCATAACGGGGGGGGGGGGGGGGGGGGGGGGGGGGAATTCCAAAGAAGAACAAAAGTATACTTTCAATGAGTTGCATGTATGCAATGGGCCACGTGTGTTGCTACATATGTGTATGTCATTGCATAAATTATCTTTTGTTAGGCATACAGTTGTACTTGAATCCCCCAGTTAGAAAGTACCATTAAAAAAAAGTTCCCAAACTGAATTGGTCTATGGGAACGTATTGATGTAACACAGAGCTGCCCAACCCCAAGTGCCCTTCTGTAACAGTTATTCCATGTCATGTTGGTCATTGCTAAAATTGCTTTGTTCTTTGTTGGCAAGTACAGTTTTTGTCTTGGAAGGCTAACACCAGCCGGAGGCAGCTGGTCCATTCATGTTGTTTACCCCAGAGCTAAATCTCTCGGCTTTGCAGCCATTATGTTTATCGCATTTTAAAGACAACAACTTCTTTTCTTTCTTTTTTTTTTCTATTCTGCCTGGTATTCTTCCAGCCAAATTTTCTACTTTGATGGTCGTGAGGTATGCGTAATATTTCTTTTGATAACATATAGTACATTTGGCACACAAAAATAGCATATATATGTAATTGACAACAATTTCAAAACAGGTATTGGCTCAATGTCAACAGAATAAACACTCAGGAATGTCTGGCTTGTTTATGGAAGGAGTGAATCCATTGCTTGTTGCCAGAAGTTTGTTCCTGTTCAAAATTAAAAATGATGTCACAACAGCGACAAAAAATGAGAATAAATAAATAGAGTAAGAAAGATCGTCTTTGTCTGTTGTGCATCCCAAAATACCACTGTAAGAATTGTGTTGATGCTCTGTTTTATCAGTTAATTATCAGAGACTACTAGCATGCTTTTTTTTCTAATCTTTTTCTTTTAATACCATGTTTACAACATGTAGATTCCTTTGGGGTGTTTCTTATTTCATTAGTTTCCATCTTAACAAAACGGAGATCAGAAGTCTTATTGTCTCTGTAAGTAAGTCCATTACTTCGGACATAATTAAGACAAGTCAAGAGAAAACTATCAAACAGATTTACCATCTAAGACTATGAATTTGAATAGTAGCTTTAAAAAAAAATTGCATGTTAAAAATAAATATCCATGAAGTAGCACACTGTGTACTTTAAATAGCGGTATGCAAGTGAGTATAGCCAAGTGGTGCTGTTTTTATTTTATCTATTGACTGCGAAGGGAAATATATGAGGTATAGTACAACTCTCTAAGGGTGATTTAGATTGACCTAGAAAGCCTAAAATAGCATTAAATGAAAAATAGAAACCTAAGCTGAATATTTGATTTGCAGAAATGCCTGTGAAGATCTGTGCATGTGTGATGGTATTTATACAGGAATGGTAAAGGAATGTAATATTTATGTTTGTATGTTTTTTAGAAGGATGTGAGAGAGATGAGAGTCCTGTCTGTCATTGGAACAATTTTCTTTTTATCATTATTATTTATAATTCTTTTGAGGGAAAGGGATGATACTATTATATTTTTTCCTGGGCCAGTGACCCTGAGCTTCCCGTCAAGGAGTATTCATTCCATCCTCTAAAATACCTCAAGGTGAGGAACTGCCTATTTGCAATGTGTTATTGGAACTGGGATATCTAACAAATGGTACAATGTTTGCAATAGTAAATATGTACAGTAAGATAGATTTAAATAGCTCTATATGGTCACTTGACATTCCTGTCTGTTTCAAATAACAAACTTTTTTTTTGGTGGGGGTGGGGGGGGGGAGGGAAATTTGGTTATCATACAAAATTTATAGAGTATGGCGAGTACTTGCCATGTTATTGCAGAGGACTTTAAAAAAAAGTATATTTGTTCACTTTTCTTCCACTTCTTGCCCTCTGTCCCACAGATTCAATGATTGCATACCTGTGTGATTTTCCCCATGAGAATGAACAGTTTAAAAAAGTACTATCTCGCTGATCAGAACTGCACGTGCTTAAGAATACTTTGTCCCCTATTACTGCTATTTCCAGCATCTCAAATCATAGTATTTTTCCCCATTGATAGGTGTAACTTCAACACATTCAGAATGAAGAGATGTGTTTATTTTTTCAAGTGTTATGGATTGATGCCTGCCATTTGTCTGCGAGGGAGGACTGGTGTAAACAACCATGCTTGGATGCCGTTGACTGAGCCTGGGGTGTTGATGTAAACTTCACCATAATTTTGATAGAGCAGAATTGTTTACTGCCGGCAACGTTAAATGAGGAAAATATGTGGCGGATTTGTCAATGTCAGCTCTTTCCCACAATTTGTTCGTTCACATACGCGATGAATGATGACATTATTTGCTGCGTGGCAGTGGAAAAATGCTGTTATTATCATGAAATACCTCAAGGTTATGGAAGAGGTGTTTGATGCTTTGAGAGTTTGGATTAGGTGTGCGCAAGTTCATGGACAAAGATAGTGCATTTATGGCACAAAGAAATAATTTGTTTCCATTATCAAGATTCAACAGAGATACTATTGCACTTCAGCGCTAGTAGACAGTGATGGGTAGTGCGATTTATCAGATATTTTTTGATGGACCATTGCTTATACCGTGCTGAAACCTCTGCCTGCCTAATTTATATGAATGGATAATCAATGTTAGTAGTGGGCAGGTGTATTGTTACAGCTGCAATGGCTGTATGTTCTTTATATTTACATGTATATGTTCCTGCACACACACACACACACACACACACACACACACACACACACAAAACAAACAGGACAAATAGTGATTCTCAATGTTCTTCGCTATCGAAAAATAACCATTCATGATTTTTTTTTTCTTATATAGTGTTTCCTTCAATGTAAAATTGCAGTAATAGGTCACAATTTTGAAAAGTTTCGGTATCATTCTTTAGGCTGCTGAAGCTGTGTTCCATGGGTATAATAACAAACAACAACAACAACAACAACAACAACAACAACAAAAGATAGGTGCATGGGGAAATAAAGTCCTGGCTGATTACAGTGCCATTTTCTGTCAAAGTTTATGTATGTAAGTACAGTGTCTGACTCAAGGCTTTGCCACATCTATTCACACTGTTTAATCCTCTCATTCACTTCAAGTGAAATACCAGGATGTCAAGGTTCATAATATGCAATGTACTATTGTGTATGTGCATGTGTGTGTGTGTGTGTGTGTGTGTGTGTCTACATGTCTTGCTCATATACATTGTATCTATGCACAGATCAAAACAGGAGATTACTACTTAGTGTCATCAGTAGATTGAAAAGACTGAATACAGTTCTTTCAATAGAGAGAGTGATCTTGCTTTAGAAGTGAGAAAACACTAACTTTCTGCACATGGTGGTGTACTGTACATAAGGTATGGTCAAATATAAGTATACACCGTGTACATGTCTCAAACCTCAAAGCATATGAACAGTTCAGTCTTCTCGTACATTACTATATGTATCAGTGAACTCAGTCATATAAAATAGTACCCACTGGCCACTGACCACAGCAGGTGCAATGTATATGCCCGCTGCATATAGCTTGGTCAGAGTTATAATCCACTAAATGCACATAAATCATTGACCATATAATTCTTTCATCCTACTTTACAGTTTACAAAATCTCATCTCTTTTTGTTCTTCTTATGAAAGCTTAATGGTTATTTTAGCATGGTATGGCTAACAGGTATGATAAGCAGTATTGCCAAATGTTTCTTAACCTGAGAATGAATCTGCTTTGATGACCTATTCTGAAATGTCTCAAAACCATTCATAGCATTTCCTGGTATTGTACATCAAAGCAAATTCTATTCACCACATAATCAATATACCCAGATAAGCTGCAAAATATTTCTTTCATGAGCCAACAACATGAACAACAAAGATGAACATATCAAATGCTTAAATTGTAGATTTGCAGGTCGCAGTCATGAATACTATTGACATCAGAAAAAGGAAAGAAATGCTACTTTTAGTGTGTCCACACATTCTCTTTCTTATATATGTTTGTTTTGTTTTGTTTTGTTTCTTTCAGAGGAGGTCATTCTCCGCTTCTACAAGGATCAGAATGCACTGTTGATGAACAAGGAGCTAAGTCGAGAGCATGTGTGTGTGTCCCCACACAACTATTGTGGATTGGAGTATGGCTTGCGCTATCCAAAGAATGTCTACGTTCTGACTATTATTCTGATGGACTCGGTCATCCTACTCTCCTTCCCAACTCATGAAAGACTGCTGGATTGGTATCACAAGATCAAACACACAGTGCCTGCTGGTGAGCTATTGAATAGATGGCAGAAAATGTATCTCTCATAGCACAATCAGTTTTCTATAGTTCCTGCTTTTTTTTTTATTTCCATTGCTGTAGTGATTTACATAATTGCTGCAATGGTATTTAGAAGAGCAGTGATTCCATCCCATGCTGAAGTGACTTAATTTGATGTTGTAGTGAATCTATCTTCACTTTTTGCTGAAGTGACTGAAGCCTCGGTGAGTCTAATCTTAAATCCTGATATAACTTAATCCTGTATCATTAAAGTAACTCCATCTTATGCATTTGTTTTTTCAGCTCCAGTTGCTGAGTTCAAGAGCAGGGTCATTCTGCCAAGAAAGGGGAAGATGCCAGCAGGTCAAGCATCTTTGTATTTCTATAGCAACCACTTTGCCATCACTCCAGACACCCCACTCCGGTTAATTGGTGCCTGGAATCTCTCTATGGTTATACGCTATGGCACCTTTGAGGGAGGCTTTGCATTCGTTGTCCGGTCAAACAAAGGTCAGTGATGGTTGCCATCATCAAGCATCATATGTCATACATATTTAACATGTAGGTTGTAGGCATCACTGCTAATCTAGCATATTGAGGAGGACGCATTTGATTAATGTTGCTGTCTTTCAACCAGTCTGAGAAATTAATTGATTATTTAGATGACATGTGTAAGAGATTCATAGACAATACAGGAATCCATATTGCTTGCATCTTCATACTTTCTTCATGTAGAAGCCAACATCATTGTGAAATGATGGTATGGTTTTGATTTTTGAATGGTAGATATTATTATACTATGTTTTCAAAAGTTTATATCAAATAGTTTGCTGATATATTTTGTATCTAGATGGCAACTGAAGATGGCAGGATTGCTTGTAGGGAATAAAAGAAGTAAAGAAAGAAATAACTTTGCCATACATCACTAAATCCATATAGAATATATCTTCTGGTCACTTATTAAAGCAACGTCATTAGGTGTCAGTTTCCATTAAGTACTAGTAGTGTATCGTGAGGACTGAATTGTCCGTTGCCATTGCCTAATGTAGTCACATGTAATGGTCTTTTCCTTTTGCAGTGATACTCTTAACTAAGGACAAAATATGAGATACAATATAGTCTATTAAAGCTAAGTTGCTCCTTCATATATCTTGTCTTTTTTTTCCAGGGAGTGTCAATCATCTCCTGCTGTTGCGGGACCCAGATTACATCAAGAACCATTTTGATGCTGCCATGCAAGTACACTTGCCAATGCGCTGGTCTGTGCACTCTGAAACAAACCCAGGTACAGTTTTTAGACACAAACCTAGCGCTTTTATACCTTTTTTGAAATTGATGTTCAACTACCATTGACGAATATAGCACTTTATCTTGATTCTTTATGGGTAGCTTTGTTATAGGTAAAATTACACTAAAACTGTGTACACAATTCACCTGCAGATATTGGTGTAATGTGACTATGTTTTCATACGTATATATCTCTTTTGATATCTTTTCTATACCCCTGCATACACAAAGTGTATAAGGGGGTATCAGCATATGGTTGGTTGGGCAGTCGGTCAGTGTGGTCCGTTGCAAATCTTGTGAATTTGTTCTACAGTTTTAAAGCAGTTTAGATGAAATGTAGGGTACATGATGACATTGAGGTGGAGATGTGCAAGACATCTTTTTTGTTTGTTGGAGAAAGCGTTGCATAATAACCACAATTTTCCAAAAACCTTGTGGAGCGAACTACTTCCACAGTATTTAAGCAATTTATTTCACATTTTGTATGTGTAATGATCTATAGGTGTTGTTATGCAAGACACTCTTTGTGTTTGTACCCAACAAGGTGTTGCCATGGTAACTGCATGTTTTCATGAAAATCTTGTGGAGTGAATTACTTCCACAATTTTGAAGCAGTTGAAATCAAATTTGGTGGTTATTATGGCATTGATCGAGTTGTAGATGTGCAAGACATGTTTTCAGTGTTTGTCGCAGAAAGCATTGCCATGGTAACCACAATTTTCCCAAAAACTTGTGGAGTGAACTACTTCCACAGTATTTAAGCAATTTATTTTAAATTTGGTATGTATAATGATCTATAGGTGTAGTTATGCAATACACTCTTTGTGTTCATACCTGACAAGGCATTGCCATGGTAACTGCATATTTTCTTGAAAATTTTGTGGAGTGAACTACTTCCACAATTTTGAAGCAATTGAAACCTAATTTGGTGGACATTATGACATTGAGGTATAGATGTGGAAGACCTGATTTTTGTGTTTGTCAGACAAAGAGTTGCCATGGTAACCATAATTCTACCAAAACCTTGTGAATCGTATTACTTACACACACACACACACACACACACACACACACACACACACACAAGAACCTTTTATCAAACCCTGGTTCAATTCTTTTGCATAAGAGTCTGAGCTGCTGGAGTGGGGGTATTAATCACCTTCAGTGATAGTTCCTGTTTACAGTTGTTTGAAATGTAGCTGTTTTTTGTGTGTGCTCAGGTTAAATGTTAAAAGATCCAAGCACACCACAAGTTAGTTAGACACAATGCAGTATTTATCAAGATTTTTTTCCCAAGTATTTTTCCCAAAACAATATATTTTCTTAGTCAGCAATAAAGCCTCTAAGAGAATCTAACCTTAGTTGTGAAACATTCATTTCTATTCTTTGCTAGTGCTTTTGTAGTTTTTAGTGACTGTTTGGAAATATTGAATATCCTCTTTTTACACATTGCTTAAATAGAAAATGGTGATTTCCTTCATGTCATCAAGAGCAAAGAATTTCTACTAATTCTCAGATACCCTTCTTTCTTTCTCTCCTTTTATAAATCTATCTGTTACATTCTTGAATTACAGCAACAAGAGCTGACTTCCACGGTACAATATCTCCAGAGAGAGAAAGACTCCTGAATGAAATCAACAGGGATTCTGACAGATTAGAAGTGACAACATCAGTGGAGAGTAATGTGAAAAATGGTAACCAAAGTGAGGAGAGTGAAGTCCATGAGTTGCTGCTAACAAACTCTGCTGACAGGAACAGCAATACTCAGAAACAATCAGACATGGAAGTGATTACACAAAACACTGCCGCAGAAGATATTGAAATGACACAGTTTGATTCTGTGAGAACTGCCCAATCTGAAATTGATGGAGAATCAAATGCCAGTTTGCTACGGGCAGAGACTGCTTTTGATGAAATGATGCTGTACAGTCCGCAGAAGAACACACCTATCCGAGAGCAGGAGTATGAGATAATGGCATCCTTTGATCACTACCGCTCTTCTCTACATGAACCCTATGATTCTGGAAGCCAAATACCCTTGTCTCACAATGGAGAAGGAAGTGGAGTTAGTGGTATTGAACATTTGGTGAACATGGATAGGTTTAAACTAAACCTGAAGTGTGAGGAACGTGAATATGTCAACTTGCCAAGCCCCACAACTACTCTCCAGAGGAACACTCGCCCCATGAGCTATTTGAAGCAGGCGACATATGCATCATTGCCAATGTATGTTACTGATATCCATGATTTCTCACCACCTTCTTCACCCCCACCACCACCGCCAGTGTCCAGCAAGTTAAATGACTTACCCCGGGACAAGAGCTTCCTCCAACGGCTGAATCCAGGATTGGAATTTACAGACTCTAGAGGCCCTGAGTCGCTTGGCTCCTTGTCGCACAACTCAGACCCCATGGAGATCCCCATACCCTTTGCACATGAGACTCTAGTTGAACCCCAAGGACCAATTACAAAACTCAAAGTGCATTCAGAACATAGTCAGGACAAGGATTGTGTTGGTAGTGGATCTGAATACAGTGACAGCTCTCACTACTCCAGTGCAACCAGCTCCCGACACAACAGCTTTGACAGGGAGCCACCTCCTGTCCCACCTAAGTCGGTGAATCGTCGGCTTCCCTCTATTGAAGCTTTACTTTCCTCAGGCAACTTTAGGCATGACATGCTGAGCATCGATCTATCCAAGCTGCCTTCAGATACGTCTTCTTCGCCACCCATCAGAAGCTACCCTCCGCCTATCCTGCCACCAAAACCAGGTATGACTGTGTGGAATACACTGTGCCAAAAATGAGCATTTGTAGCCTTGCTTGTTGCTACAGCTCATGATTTTTTTTTTTCAAGAAAAGGCCAGTGCAAATTGATAATTTTTTGCAATCATTTGCAGTTTAGGTAATTGGCCTGAAGTGCAATATATGACAGTGCTAATTCAGCAAGTGATGTGTGGCATTGCCTTATAGTCTTTTTACTTGTTCACTTTGTCCTCTGCAGCCCATTCAATGATATGGTAGTATCAATAGTGTTATATGAATCTTAACAAGCATTTGTGTGTTTTCAGGCTGTATTTCATTTAAACAGACAAATATGAAGCAAAAGTGAGCAATTCTCAAATGTTATGGCTGATTTTACTGGAAACTGGCTCATATTTATGGTGCCTTTCCACTGATATGTGTAAGCAGCATGCTGACTGTGGACATTTCGGATTTGTATCTTGAACTTCTACTGTAAAAGTGGATATTTTTCGCGCGACTAATTTTTCGCGCTTGGCCGCGTAAGAAGAGTTTCGTGTGTTTTTAATTCCACGGAATCAAGACATCACGCACAGAAACTTATGGCAAGAAAAAATATTCATGTACTTTTATTTTCGCGCTAGTTTCTGGTTGCGCGGAATGCGCAAAAATTTCCACTTGTACAGTAAATCAGGAATATCATGTCATACACACACTTAGCATAACTTGTGCATCACTTTTATCCTCAAACAGACCACTTGAAAGGGAGACCTCTTAGAGAACCTCCCTCTCCACAAAGTCCAAACAGTCGGCCACCTTTCCTGCCTCCAAGGAAGCGATGCAATACCGTGCCCTCATTTGCAACAACGGATGGCAACACAGAATTAGTAGAGTCTAAAGATGAAGGGGATGATGGCTATCTTTTGATGAAACCTGTGTATGAGGGCAAACTGAAGGCAATGCATACACGAAGCAAAAGTGTGCCTGATGAAGAAGCCCTGCAGTTCCGAACTTTGCCTTCCCCACTCCGGTCTTGGACAACCCTGCCAGGGTCACAGCCATTGCGGACACAGGTTCCAGGGGCGGAGTCCACCAGTCCCCATCTGGAGTTCATCCCACACAGCCCAATCCATGATGCTGCTGAAATGAGGATGCAAATGCCAAGGCGATCTGCCACCATAGGTGGATACGGCTCACGGATATCCCGATCCCCAAGCTTCACTGCCAGAAAGCCTAGTTTGCTAAGAGGATCCAGTCAAAGACGATCAATAAGTCATTCGCAAACCCCAAGGCAAAGGACAACCGATATCTCACTCAGTGGGGGGCCAGTTCCAAGGCGCAGACGTAGTGACAAATATGGCTCACTGGATCATGGCACCATGAGCCTCGACAGGTCTAAACTGCAAAACTTTCAAGAGAGTGGCCAGGATCTGCCTGAATCTCCAACAGCTGCAACACCTTTCCTTGAAAGTGAATTTCAGGAGCTTAAAGGTATGTAGCGTGATTCATTATCCTAAGTTCCACTATGATGAGTAGGTCCCTTGGATTATTTAGGTAAACTCCGAGCTTGTTCCACTATTTCATTTTTTGAATATCTCGCAAAGGATATGTTTTTCTGCAGTACTATTTTGGACAGAAACAAGGATACATGTGTACAGAAACAACAGATTATTGAATATGTGAGCATAGTTGGGCAAATGAAAACTGAAATGTAATCATATGATTATCAGTAAGTTATCCTCCAGTAATGCAGAACACAAAAAGTCTATTTTATCCTTCAAATATCATTATAGTTAGTTTTGTGTTCATGTAGTTATCATGGTGGAAGAAGAAGTGACAATGACTGAAAGACTGAAGTGACAATGTCTGTTTCCTGTGGGAGTCAAAGTCAGATAATGCACTGGAATTTCGATACCATAACTCAATAGCAGTCCAAGATTGATTTTCACTTTCATTTCTTGTGTTAAACTACTTCCAACTTAATTTTCTTGATTGATTTATCCCTTCCCCTCCCCCCCCCCCCCCCCCCCCCCCACCAAAAAAAAAGTAGTCTCAGTAGTATGAAATCACAAATTAAAGAAGGAAAATCTGAGGAAGTATCAATTTCCAGACCCACAATCTGTTCTTTTCACATTCTTGAATTTTACTGTAATTTTGCAAAAATTGAGGAATGTAATGATATGTGAATGATATATGTATATATATAAAAAAATGACCATTATCCATTCCAGGACACTAGTGAACGCTTGTGAATTTTGATATGTGCATGATAGATTTCATGTTTTTGTGATCCTCCTGCTGTATATCAGTGTGATCTCTGGAATGCCTTGTGATTTTCCCTTTTTCTTATTAGTATTCCAAGAAACAGTAGCAATTTCGCTCTTAAAACTCTAATGAGGTTTTTTTTTTCACTAGACTTCATGTGACTTCTTGTTCTGTTATTCTATTCATCTTTCCTATCAATTTATTAAATCTTACAAAGTTGTAATGGTATTGGTAGTCAGTCAGTTGTCCATCAGAAACTTGAATTTCATGTAATTATTCCTGCTTTTTCAAAAACTTTCAGCCGACCTGGACAAATTTGCTGGCCCACTGTCGTTGTCTCCACCTAGTTCCATCAACAGTCCATCAGGCAGTCATCAGCTTACTCCAGCATCAAGTGTAGAAAGCGTCAATACCTAGCAGTTTAGAGGATACATGCTGCCAAAGATGTGTTAACATACCTCCTTCGTGTTTGTGATCACCTGGGGACACTTGGACTTAACTCATCAAGAAGACATTCCTCTAGGAGAGAGATAAATGCTGGCATGTATTTCTTTGTTTGGATCACATCTTGAAGTGTTAGGAAGTCTTCTCTGCACAGATAAATGTGTTTTAGCAGGCTGACCTCTTTCCACTGATGCAAACTTGTTTAGTTTGCTGGCTAGCTGTTTTCATAGCCACCAAAACTTGAGAGTGACTGCCTGTGTATCCTTTTTTTTCACAGCTCTCTCCTACACACTTTTTTGTGTGCAAACAAACTGTCAGTATTCATTGGGCATATTTAGTATTTCACATCAAAAACTGTTTCAATTAGGTTTTTACAGTATGAACATATGAATATAATGACAGAACTGAAACCCTAATCACTGAAAATTTGAACATTATCATCAATGTTTATACACATTGTTAATATAGCCTTATTTAATAATTTCATTTTTACCAAAGCCATTTTAAATCAAAATTGATACAAAGCAATGAAAATATTACTTAAAGTGTGTATGAGAGTGCCTTGAACTATCTTGCTGAAATGTTTTTATAGTGACTGCCAGATTGTGATATCAATACAGAACCGGTAGAAGTGGTATTAGCAGAAATGCTTAGCATTAATCTTTTAAAAGACATTTAAAAAAAGAAAAACTTTTTATCTTATTCATCACGGTTTACACTGTAAAGCTCTGAACTGTGTCTTGCATTTGAAATATGCAAAGTTTTGATTTATACATTTGAGCTTATCATGGTTTTTATAAATTTTGTAGTATCAATTTTTTTTTACTTGTAAAGATTGAAAAAGAACTTTGCCCCAGACCTTTCTTCCAAGGTTTCAGAAAAGTCTATTTTTATTGGTTGTGAGTGATTGACCATTTTCAAGTGGTTTTCTGTCATTGTATTTTGTCTTATGCAAGAAATAGGGTCGTGATGTAAGTCAAGTTCAAGACAGGTTTCAGTGGGATGATGTATATTTTGGCAGACAACATACGTGTCAGTCATCCTCTACTAAAAGAAGAAAGAAAAGGAACAACATACATGTACGCTTTGTTCGGAATGACTCAGTCTTTTTTTTTAACTCATTGTCAGGTCTTCACACAATGGATTCATCATTATTTATCAGTATTTAATGGAAAGTGAAACCACTCTACTTTATTACCTCGCCTATATCAGAGAAATCAATGAACACCAAGTAAAAACAAGAAAAATCAGAGTCAAAAGTGGTAGAAAAACTGTCAGTCCTAACTTCTGTATACTTAGCCATGCATACAAGTGAAACTTATCAAGATGAGGCGCTGTAAACAGTGGGGTAGAATAACAACTAAGAACTTTCTTCTGTTTCTGAAATCTAGCGTAAAAACACTTGAAAGGTTTCTTTCTTTTCATCAGTTACTCATCGTTTGCTTTAAGTTGTTGGGAAAGACATCATTACAAAATCATTGACAATTACAGTGTATGTGTGATGACAGGCTTTCATGGTTTGAGAAACTTAAAGGATGAAATCTTTTGTACATTTTCAGGCTGTGTGAAATGACATCTGCCAGCTTCAAGGAAAAATGCATGTTAGTGTTTCACATTGGGTCTTTTGATTTCTGTACCACACAAATTACTGTGCATAGGATTTTATCACTGGAAGAGCTAAGCACTTGCCAAGAGATGTAGTGTACAGAGTAAATGCCAACAAACTGCTGTTATTTCTTTTAGTTTATTGTATCTTCTGACAAAACTGCCACACCACGTTATTTCTTAAACTTTGTAAGCGGATTCACATTTGCAGGAAAGGGAATATCTTGCTTAGGTTCAATTTTCCACAGTTTTTGTTTTGTTTTCTTTTGTTTTGTTGTTTGTTGTTTTTTTTTTGGGGGGGTGTTAAAATAGGAAATGACACAGATCCTATCTTCGTGCAGAAAATGATGAGGTTTCATAACAATCTATTTCCAATCAGAAAAAAAAAATGATAATGAATCAGACACTTTTTATTTTGTCATTCATTCAGTGCATAAATGCTCATTGAAAGTGTACTTTGATTACACCCATATTTTCATATAAATTTATCAGGAAACTTTCTACCAAGTGCATTTATCATTGGGATTAGTAGAACTTGCAAGAAGTGCATTATCCGGACTGTCACTACATTTTAGTGCAAGTGCTCTTCTCAAGACCAAATGTAATGTGTAAACCTGCATCAGAAATAACTTTCTCTAATTAAGGAGTGTTTACTCAAAGAAGTATTAAAGAAATGAGATGGAGTGTAAAATCTGACAGGTTGGTAATGAGATGCCATCAGGAGTGACTTTTTCATGTCACATCGTGTTTCCTAGATGTTCGTAATGAGCAAGCTTTTGAGCATATTATGCAGAATAGCCATGTGCATTTTCTGCATAAGTGCCTTTACAGTTTGTATGTATTCTCTGTGTGGTGCGTAAGCTGTAGATTTACTGCCAAACATGATGTACTCAACACAGACTGCCTCATTTGATGTCGAAACTTTGTTTATACAGAGAACACTGTCTTTCAGTAGATTTGTTCAGTAAGCTGCCGAGGGTAGTCATCGCTTACTTTCCTTCTTTCTTAAATTGTAGATGCCTTGATTATTATGAAATTCACAAAATCCTGATAAAACTCACCAATCATTGACTGCCTGACTTTTGTATTTGTAATTTTCTGTATTTTGGACTTTTGAGGACCATACATTTTTTATAAAATTATGCTACAGGAAAGGTTGAAAGCCACTCACTGAATGAAAACATTGTTGAGAAAATCAGTTTTTGGGTTCAGCTGTAGTAAGGTGTGCAAGATTTTTCAGCGCTTAAACACTGCAGGTCAGTTGAAAGAGCCGAAGTAATATGCTTTATAAAACTGATGAGTTTCAACCTCTAAACATTCTTTGACATGCAAAGGCTGTAAACAATGTACAGGATGTAGTCAAAATGGCAAACTGTTGCATTTGTTAACAAACATCATATTCACCAAGTTTGTATAAAAGGTAACTTATTTTGATGGTTTGTAGGCTTTCATATTTGTGCCTTTATCAGGGTAATTAAGTTACAGGTTTAATTTCATACCTCCTCATCCTGAAATGATGCAATTACAAAATCAATTCCCTGTTTCAAGCCTTCATGTCTCTCTGGGTTTCAGATTGACAATACCAAGACGACCATGGTCAGTTCATATCGATGTCTACACTGTATGTGAAATAGTAGACATAAATAAAGAAAAAACATACTCAGCAATCACTCCATATACTGACTCACTTTGATAACACTGCAAGCTAGAGTTATTGCTAAAAGGTACCCTAAATAGGAAAAGAAAACATACATAGATGCATTACCTTGCAATTAATGACCAAATGCAATAGATTTACTTTCATGCAATGGCGTACGAAACAAGGTAGAAATTTTTACATTGTGTTGTTCATTTTTTAACAACACTGCAAAAAAAAGACAAAATTGTCTGAATGATAATGATAAGGAGGAAGATGATGCTCTCATACTATTTATTCAAAATATTTTATCCTGTGAGAAGAAACAGGATATAAGTACCAAAAGCATCTGCATGTACAAGTTACAACCCTAGAAAAGGTTTTCATTGAGAAGTTCAATGATTTTTTGTATACTTGTTTTCACATTCTTAGTGGTAGGTGTACAATTTACTCATCGAAAACCTCTTAATCATTTTCAGGTATGATGAAGTCTTCACATCAGAGTGTTTTGTGTCTTTCTGGTTGATCTTCTCAACTTAAATTTCATTCGAGATGCCATTATCCAGGCAACATATACATGTATGTACATTGTGTTGTTCATGCAATAGCCAAATTGTGTATAAGCATATGTTTCAAAACATACTGGCAATAAGCCATATGTAAAATTACTGCCATGTGCTTTGCAAGAATGTGCAGTTTGTTACTGCCATTTTCTCAAACACAAGGGAAAAGTTTTCCATAAAATGACAAGAAACATGAGCTGGAAAGCAGGTCATGCTTTACTGAAGGTCATACAAAGTCTAGAACTGCCCTCATTCGTTGTTGGAATGTTGAAACTACTCAGCGACTTTCCCAAGCATTAAATGGATAAATGTATAGATTTGAACAAAATGGGATTAATTTGATGAGCCTTAACTCAAAGTCAACAGTATAAATTGACTTTACATAGGTCACTTTAAAGTACAAGTAATGTTGGTGGATCATCAACAACATACATGTAGTATGGCACATGGTAAGTAAAAAAGACATTTCATAAGATTGAAGAGCACATGAAAATTTACCCCATGTACCCACAAATGTAAGCCTTTCATTTTATCAAAGGCATTTTTACAGAGTCCTTATTATTCACTCAGAGGTACATGCAAGTTTGCAAAGCAAAAATCAAAGCAATAATGTGTAAACGCACACACACACACACACACTTACACACACCAGAAAAGCAAGTCGCAACACTTTTCGCTCAGTGCCTGAAGCTGTCTCACGAGTGTTTATCTATAATGATGTTGCTGCCTTACATGTTTGCAAAGTTTTGTGAAACTTTATTATGAAGGACCTGATGTGTCTTCTGCTGTATATCTGTATCATTATTTGAAGAGAAACCAAGATTGACTTCCATTTCTTGTATATTTTGCAACAAATTTGTATTTTGTACATTTTTGTACCTTAAAGAAACAGAAAAAGAAAAGCTGAAAGATATTTGCAAATAAAGTATACAGAGAAGTATCAAGGAATATGAATGTGCTGTAACTCCTGTTTATTAAACATAAGATTGTTAGTCTTGTGTGAACATGGAAAACCTGTATTCTACTGCTCAGATAACAGTGCAGACGCCATCAGTTCGTATCAGTGAATTGTTTCATTTTAATTTCAATTTTTATGTCTCCAACAAAAGGTGTCACTAAAGGCATTATGTTTTTTGGGGTTGTCCATCTGTCCATGCACAATCAATTTTGTGACAATGCAACTTGATAACTATTTGAGGTATCCACACGAAACTTGGCATATGTATGAAAGAGGGACGAAGCTTGTGCTGATCAATTGTGGGCACATGCTCAAGGTCAAAGGTTTTAAGTCAAGGTCAAATTCTAAAATTTCGCTGTTTACCCCCCAAATCTCTACAATGCATGTGTATGAAAGAGGGACAAAAAGCATGTGCTTATAAATTGTGGGCACACATGCTCAAGGTCAAAGGTTTAAGTCAAGGTCAAAGGTTTTAAGTCAAGGTCAAATTTTAAAATTTTGCTGTTTTCCCCCAAATCTCTGCCATGCATATGTATGAAAGAGGGACAAAGCATGTGCTTATGAATTGCGGGCACACACCCTCAAGGGTAAAGGTTTAGGACAAGGTCAAATTCTAAAATTTCACCGTTTTCCTCAATTATATATCTGCAATGCCTTAGAGTACCTTAAATGTATACATTGTACATGTATTACCAGATAGAGATTATTTTGGAAAAGATTGGGGGCACATGGGGTTGATGGTCAAAGGGTCAAGTGAAAATGCTAAATCTTACTTTTTTTATCCACATCTCTCAAATGGCCCAGGGTACAGAACTTTATGAAACTTAGAACATGTGCAAGTATTGCCTGAAGTAGTGTATATATAAAACTATATATATGTGACCTGGCCCCAAAAAATCGACAAAGACATGGATTTTTAGTTAAGAGCAGATTCTGAAAGAGCATACTCTAAGCTTTAAAATGAAGTATGACTTAATTCAAATGGACTCTCCTAACCTATATAAATCTTGAGAAGTGTGGACTGAGAAAAGAGGCTCTGTAAAGGTCTATTCAAGCGCTTAATCTTGACCAAGCCATGCTAGCTGTGCAATAAATGGGGCAATAACAGGATGTTAATCACCATAGCAATAACAATGAAGGCATTATCAGATTACGCTGAAATTGAGCATGCTCCATTAGCACATTCTATACTTGATTAATGCCAACTTTCAAAGCAGTGGCATAATCTTTTTAAAAAGTTATTTGAGTTGAAAATGAAGAGTGTCGAGGATTCTCAAGAAATGAAAAGATGCCTCTTAGACATACCTGATATCACACAACTCAACCCCCCCCCCCCCAAAAAAAAAGGGTTGTAAAAAAAACTGCTGAAAACCCATGTCCCCATTCATTTTATGATCACAAACTTACAAATATCCTAGAAGAATAGCTCTTTCAGAAAATGTGAACAACTCAAAATTGACTTGGTTGACCCGTTTCACGGTTTGTGAGTTCTCGCATAAAATCAAGGGGTGCGACTTTTTGTTGGTTTTGTGATATATCATATATCTATATATAATAAACTCCTCAAAATAAGTTCTGCAATTAAAGTTTGATATATCATATTTCTCTAATACCCACACTATCTTCATTGAACATGACATCATAAGAAAGCCTGATTAATTATCTTTAAAGTGACACCTCACTTGCTATGACTGAATGTTCTTGGAATGTGCAAAACGGCCGAGTATGGGGACAAATCAAAAGTGAAAAGTCGCAACAATTCTGCTATTGATAATGTACAGTTTTGATGAAAAAAAGCCACTGGATTAAGCAATGCTGAAATGAGAGCACTTTCAAAAACTCCCATTTCCTAGACATTAGATGACTGTTTGGTCAACCTTTATGTTTAATCTTAATCTGCAAATAGTACTGCAGTTTTTAATTCATGGATGAAGCCTGGAATCTAATGATAATCTCACAATGCATTCTCTTCAAGCACATTCGTTCCCTGAAATGACAAAGCAAATGGGAATTATACTGTTTAACATAACACGTTTGCTCTGTTTTGCAACATTTCACATTTGACCTTTCCTCATACTCAGTCATACTGTGCATTCCAGGAATGCATAATGTAAACAAGTGAGTTGGCATTCTAAAGAAAATTAATCAAGCTTTCTTATGATGTCACGTTTTAATGAAATGACGTAGTTTGAAGAGAAATATGATACATCAAATTGGAATTGCAGGACTTTTTTTGAAGTTTAAGATAGCTAGACAGAACAAGAGACCCGCGGGTCACGCGCTCACCTGAGCATCACAAGTTCACCTTCCATGCATTCTTGCAGACTCTTACTGGAGAACATTGGAAACTTATGGTGGGGGTAGCTTTGAGAATGGGGGCATGGTGTCTATTTACATTATTCCATCACACTGGTAAAAATACCTGCCAAGTACACTGTACTTTATAGAATGTTGGATTATGCAGCTTGGGAAAAGAGACTTAAAGCCCTATCACTTTTGATTAGAACTAGAGAAAAATGTTATTTAATATTCATTAATTTAGGAGGTTTGGACCCCCTGGGGCCCCCAAGGAAAGCATGGTGCCCATTCAAACACTTTGAGATCTTATCCCTATGGGAATGCTACTTGACAAGTTTGGTGAAAATCCATTGTTGTTTTCAGCAAAAAGATGAAAATCTCGGCCCACATTCCCAAGGCGGTTGGGGGGGGGGGGGGGGGGTAGGGAGGGCACCCCTGATTCTCCCATGAACAAACTTGAAACAACAGTCATCGATATACTGACTCATTGTATTAACTTTGCTCAATCACTTCCAGTTCTAGAGAAAATCTGTAAAGATTCCTTACAGGAGGAGGGGACCCCTGCCTCCCCCCCCCCCCCCCCCCCCCCCCCCCCCCCCCCCCCCCAGGTGGCGCATGGTGCCCATTTGATGGGAATGAGATTCTTTCCCCCCTAGGGCTGCTACCTGCCAACTTTGGTGGAAATTCATAGTGACATTTTCAAGAAAAAGATGAAAATGTACAATTTGGGCCCCATTAGGACCCCTCCCCACCCCCCTCCCTTGGGTCCCAAGGGGGGCACCCCTGATTCCACCATGAACAAACTTGAAACTACAGTCATCAATGTACTAATTCATACTATTAACTTAGTTCTATCACTTCTGGTTCTAGAGAAGAAGATTTTTTAAGATTCCTTAATTTTGGGGGGGTTTGGGCCCCTCTGGGGGCCCCCCAGGTAAGGTATGGTGCCCACTTGAACAAATTGAGATCCTATCCCCCTAGGGATGCTACCTGCCAAGTTTGGTGAAAATCGGTCAAGGGGTTCTCAAGAAGAAGATGAAAATGTAAAAGTTTACGCACGACAGACGCCGGACGAAGAGCGACCACAATAGCTCACTTGAGCCTTCGGCTCAGGTGAGCTAATAAAGTCCAATATACCAAGGTATGTGTAAGCCAGAAATTAACTTTAGCATTGAGCCATATATTAGATGTCAAGCCACCACAAAGTGTCACTGGAAGCATAATGTTTTCAAGTTGCCTGTCTGTCCTTACATCCATAACCATTTTTTTTTTTTTTTTTTTTTTTTGAGAACATAACTTGCGCACTGCTTGAAATATGAAAATGAAACTTGGCATACATACGTATGAGCTGATGAATCTGTGCTTGACAACTCCTGGGCGCACATGCTCACGATCAAAGGTCATAGGTCAATTTCTAAAATTTCACTTTTTCTCTTCATATCTCTTCAATGCCTGAAGGCATTTTCATGAAGCTTAGTGTATATTACATTACATTATTATATTATTTTACATTATATGTATTACCAGGTGAATATTTGTTGGAGAAAATTTTTGGCATCATTGGGTCAAAGGTATCTTGGAAATGGCTCCCTTGGCCGTTTCATAAAGCTGTTCGTAAAGTTACGAACATCTTACGACCGACTGGTGATCAGTTCTGATGTGCTATACTAATCAGAATTTCCATAATTCAGCACAAGAACTGATCACCAGTCGCTCGTAAGTTGTTCGTAACTTTACGAACAGCTTTATGAAACACAAGATATCTTAATGAAACATACATGTACATGTCCTGCATGGTAATGAATCTCTCAGGAAGTGTGAGGTCCCAAGGTCAATGGTGAAAGGTCAGGCTGAAATGCTGAAATTCCTAGCTAAATGGTGAATTTACACAGGTCTGTATACACCTGAACTTGTTTATACAGCACAATGATTCTGTAGGGAAAGCTTTGAGCCATTGGGTCAAAGGTCAAGAGCATATTTCTGAAATTTCACTTTTTTGTCCATATTTTCAAAATGGCTCAAGGATTGTCATGATCACTCATTAGATCATAAGTTTGCCAAATAATCACAGTACACAATTCTTTCTTCTTCTTTTTTGAAGATTGGTTTATACAGATACCCGTAGTGATTATTTGCCAATGTTATGGCCCTATTTTCTCACATTGTCTCACCATTATCTTGATCATCAACAGTGTGGTTCAATTTTCTTTGGTATTGGCCTAGACCTTTGAATCTAAATGTTGTATGTACAGGTGTGGATACTCTCAAAAGGGTAATCAAATCCAAATATATATGTGAACTGAGTAAATGCAGAAATATTAGTAGAACACAATGTTTGAGGAAAATTGAACAATCTGTTGAAAAGCTAAAATTTTGAAAGTTTGGTTGCAGCAATCAACAGATAAGAACTAAGGCTACTACAGTTCTTTATGTCACGAAAGTAAGATATAAAGAAAATACTAAAAGAATCCAAAATTTCACAAAAAGTAGGGCCTACATAGTCCCTTGACTAATTTTTTTACATAGGTTTAGGGTACTGTAAAAGTGGAAATTTTCGCGGTGTTGTTTCGTGCGTTTCACGCTACCAGAAACTAGCGCAAAAATAAAAGCACACGAATATATTTGTTTGCCATACGTTCCAGTAGTTAACTTCTTGATTCCGCGGAATTAAAAACAGGCGAAACTCTTCTAACCCCGCCAAGCGCGAAAAATTAGTCACGCGAAAATATCCACTTTTACAGTAATACTATTCCCCTGCTTTCTGAAAGAGGTACGTCAAGGGATCTTTGATTATGCTACATTATACAAGTGAAAATATGTTTTCTTTATATTTTCTGTCAACATCATTGTGCAAACATGACTGTACAAAAATGTTGCAGTCTTCTCATCAAGCAATGGCAGCACAACTTAAAATTTCATAACCTTTGAATGAATTGTCCAATTTTTCTCAAATTAATGTGTTGTACTAATACTGCTGCATTTTGTCAATCAAATTGTACATTTGGGTTTCATTCTCCTGTAAGCATGTGACTGTGTGTTTCTGTCTGATACAAATAAGCATGTTTGAGTGTGTATGTGTACATCTCTCTCTCTCTCTCTCTCTTCACCTTGACGTACACTATGTGGTCAGCTCTTTCTGTCTTGTTGAAACCTGCTGCAATAGGAGTCTTATTAAAAGGTCTTTTTTCCCTTCATCCCTATTAATACCACAGTGTTAATGATCTTTAACAGTTAATTCTAGTTGAATTGATTTGATTACATGATCAGATCAGGATGTTATACTTATGCCACATCAAAACCTCTTAGCTTTAATGTTGCTTATTTATTCAATATTTGAGAGGCATGTGTTTTTACCCTGCAATGCAGTTTCAGTTTTCATTTTGGTGTCTCGCTCTCAAACATATAATGCATGTAACATGTCATCAATGCCATCTCAATAGATCCGATGCCACATGAGTTTCTATTTGTAAAAATTTCTTTGCCACTTCTATACTGTCTCGATGCCATTTTTACGTTAAAAACAATCAAAAACAAAAACAAAACAAAGTGGAAACACTGCAGGAAATTTAAACATTTTTTGAACATGTGCAAAGTACACTCAGAAAAAAAAAAAAAAAAGGAAAAAGAAAGTAAACACTTTTCCAAGTTCATAGAATATTTGGCTTAATGCTGATGTTTTATATACCATGTTAAAGGCGATTTCATTGGCTATCAACCTGGTTGGTCATCAAAAAGGGAAACTGTATGCATCAGCAAACACAATTTTTCTCTTCAAAGGCACAAAAGTTAAAGTTGCAAAAATTTACAAGTTTTCATTTATGCGTATATGCTCTTCCATGTAACAAAGACAAATTTAACACGAAAAGAAGCAAAAATTTCCAAAAATCACCCACTGATCTCTATAAAGTCTTTGTAGAGCCCAAAGATAAAGAAAAGCAGCAAATAACGGAGAAAATTAAGAATCTTCTGTCAAATCCAACTTCAAATGACATTAGAGAAGAGGCACTATCAACAAAAATGGTAGAAATTTGAAATGTTATTTCAAATTAAGAAAGCTGAAAATGATATTTAGTTCTTGAATTTGTCTCATGAATTTTTAAATTGCTGAATCAAAAGAATGAAATACAGAAATTCCTTCCATTTTATCATCGTTGCAGCTTACTCCCTATGTCATTTGCATTTGAGTTGACAAATAATTCTCATTTTCCCCTTTAGTTTCCCACACTATTTTTGTTTGAGGATACAAACAGATACAAGGGAGGAAAATCTTATTTTTGCTATTCATTCTTGTCTCTTATTGTGTTAAATTGGTCTTGTGTTATCAAGGATATCTTGAAGAGCATTTGCAAATGAATGACAAAATGCTAATTTCTGCAATTTTTACTTTTGTGCCTTGATAGACAAAAATGAATGAGTTTACTCATGCTTAAAATTCCCCTTTGTATTAACCTACCGGGTTGATAGCCTGAGCATTAATTATGACACAAAGCTTTTTACCAAAATGTTCTATGAAAAATATGTAATGGAAAAAGTGTTTACTTTCTTTGTTTCGCCGAGTATACTTTCTTTGTTTTGCCGAGTGTATTTTGGGGCTTTTGATCTATTACCCATGAACGCATGTGTATCATGGGCAGTATTGATGCCATTACAGATCCAGGTCAATTCCTTGTGAGCAAGAAAAGATTGTTGCCAGTTGGGACTGATCATACATTTTGGCATGTGAAGACACTTGTACACTAATTTTAACAGTTACGTGACCTTATGGCTGAATTTGCCTTTTGTGGTACAGCAGTTAAATGGTCACATCATCCTATAACTGTAAGTGACTGATGATACCACCAAATCTTTGTAAGCCAGTGTAATGTGCTAGGTCAGCATTTGCATAAAGTTGACAGACTTTCTCTAGTTTTGTGTATGTGTCAACTCACACAAGGTTTACTCTACATTCCAGGCATTTGAGTATATTAACAAATCTCATGTCCATCTTCTTCAGCATATTAAGCATTTATTTGAGTGTTTTTCTCTTGGCAAAGTAATCTTTGCCATTAATAAACGATATTTCCAATAATTATTCACACTTTCTTAAACATTTTTCTTGACATACACCATATACTCTTTCTCTGACCTGCAAAAGAGGATGAACATTTTGATATCAAAAAGCAAGAAATACAATGAGTAAAGCGTGAAAATATTACAGAAGCGATAAATTAAAAAAAATCAGGATTACAAATAATACGTAGGTTTAAAACATCTACAAAAGCAATTTCCCTTTATGTGTCAATTTCATGTCTATAAAAAAATGATATTTAAAGCAACATTGCACTTTCAATTACATTTTCACAAAATTGGCAAAATATTAAAATGACATGTTTGTCACAAATGTATTGAATGTTTACCTTCCTTGACCTATGTTTAATTGGATGAATAGGAGAGCATGTATTTGGGGATTTAAGAACTTTAACTTGACATTGACCATTTCATAAGTTTATGCACTGAGTAATTTTCAAGGTATGGAGAAAAAGCGCAATTTCTGTATTGAACAGTAAATTGTTATCATTTTCATCTGGCCTTTGATTTATAAGAGAATCACTGTCAGGCAGAACATACATAAATTCAGCATGTACTAGGTTTCAAGATAACTTGAGCCACTTCCGAGATATGGAGAAAGAAGTAAGTTCAGCACTTTCACTTGATCTTTGACCTTTTGACCTTTGACGTTCTTGGCAAAAAAAAAAAATCCCAGAGAATCTCTATTGGGTTACACATGCATACATCGAGTTAAAAAAAAAATCCTGCTGGCATTGCATAAATATAAGGAAAATAGTAAAATTTTGAAGTATTGCCCTTGACCTTTGACCCCTGACCTTTGACCCCATGAACCCTAAATTCCCTAGATAACCACTGCCAGTCAGTAGATGCATATACTATGTTCCATGAAGATACCTTGAACAATTTCCAAGATACAGAGAAAAAAGTGAAATTTTAACATTTTGCTTGACCTTTTGACCTTTGACCTTTTGACCTCATGACCCCTAACTTTCACCAGAGAATCTTAATTGGGTAGTACATGTATACACTAAGTTTCAAGAAAATATCTTCAGGCATTGCATAGATATGGGGGAAATAGTAAAATTTTAAGCATTTGACCTTGACCTTTTGACCTTTGACCTCAAGCATGTGCACCCAAAAGTTGATAGGCACAACTTCACCCCCTAATACACATACATGCCAAGTTTCATTAGGATACCTCAAAAGGTTTTGGTAGTTACCCTGTCCACAAAATTCATTACGGACGGACGGAAGGACGGACGGACGGACGGACGGACGGAAAATCTGATCTTCCAATCTGGAGAAACTGCTGAAAATGAAAATAAAAGTACTTCATACTAAAATAAATATGTGTACACCTTTTCACCTTTTAACATTATCCCCCACAAAAATAAAAATGCACAATAATTCCACATACCTTCATGGGGGGGGGGGGGGGGGGGGAAGAGGTGGTTACAAAACTCATGACAATGATGCATATTATCAAGCAAACAACTGTAACATTAACCGCAGACTACTAAGTAATGGTGGCACAAAGTCACCTTGAAATATAATAGAATTAAAAACTTGTTCCATTTTGCTTCCTGTGGGTGATACCGAGTTGTGAATCTACTGAAAATAGAAGTTTTTGAGCAAATCTAAACTGTATGCAAGCCATTAAAGTTTATTCCTGACAATCAGATATGCTTTAGTCTTGCCTCACATAACAACTAAACGGGCTTTCACACCAGGCCTGCATAGAGCTGTGTAATGTGGCATAGCAACTATGCCGAAATATGTTTGTACTCATTATTTAGATAAAAACAAAAATGTTGAAGGAAGCAAACTTTTAAGTACCTGGTATTGCAAAATTAGAAAAAGTGTTTGGGTAAATCCTTGGATCCAGACACAAAGGATTCTTTATTAGACTGACACAGGGTAGCGTAATGTTGCGTAGGCATTTATTAGCATACAGTAGCGTAGCACTGCACACTACTGTGTAGGCATAGTGTACAGTAGAGTAATGTTGTGAAAATTTGTGTATAAACTGCATATTTTCTGTGTCCTGTGCTGTATGCAAAAAAACCCAAAAAAAAACATGTTGGAATTTTTGCATCCATTTTGCATGCCCCTTTGCATCAATCCACATATTGCTATGTAGGCATAGCAGAGTCGGTGCTCAACAATATGTAACTTTATGCAGGTCCAGTGTGAAAGCCTCGTCATTCACTTCAAACTTGAAGTAGTGAAATGCTTGATGTGTTATACAAGTCCATGAAATAGCTTGTAACTAGGTCCTCAGTGGAAAACCAAATAGCACTAATAAATTTGAAGAGTTTAGTTCATTTTAGAAATTCCCTCTTTTTGCAGTAAACTGCATGAAGCCAATGACTGATAAAATGCTGAACTACATGTACTAGGATCACAAGCAAGGAGTGGAAGTAAGGATGACTCTTGTTGCACGAGACTCAGAAATGTGTGTGTAACTTTCATTCTACATACAACGAGGTACGTACATTGCAATAGCAAATGTTGATATCAGGCAAAAAAAAAAAAAAAAATGACATGGGTAACTGAAAATGTCATTGAATAAATCATCCTGAAATGAGAGTGCAATGATTTTTGTCCCTTTTTTAAGGCATGTTTGGAAGATTACATGAAGCAAAATAAAAAGAATAGTAATGTCCAGAAAACCTTTCTTTATCAAGTCTACCCATGAAGCTGGGATGATCCTCACATATTGGAGCGTCGTGTCGATGACGGCATCAACATCATAACATAAAATGTGAAGGAATACTGGGAACGTTTGCCTGAGAGGGATACAACCCTTAAAGAAGGGTAATATGCTTTCTGGGTAGGCCTGTGGGTTAGTCACCAATAGAATGTCATCCATATGGACCACACCTAATCTGGACTCATCTTCCTCTGCGCTTCCTTCTTCTCTTCTTCCCATGCTGAAACTCCTCGTCATAGTTTCCCACAGGTGGAGTGGAAGACTGCGTTGCAACAAACAAACCACTGATGCTGATGTCTTTTGAAACCGTCTCCCCTTTGGTCCTGCTCTTTCTCCGTCTGAATCTTCTCTTATTCCTCTTACCGTTCCCCTCTGCTTCAGCCCCACCTACTCCAAGCCTCTCCCTGAGATGTAGCATGTGGCTCTTAATCTTTTGACCCAGTTTACTCTTTTGGTGCCCTGTCTGGATGCCTTCTTCCCTCTGTCCCCTCCCAGATAACGGTATGACATCGCACTGGAAGCTGCTCCGTGGGAAGTCCTCACTGATGAATTCAGAGTTTGAGATACTTGTTTGAGTTGAGTGACCACCATTGTGGAGCAAAATTCTGTTAAGAACAAAGCCTCGTGTAGATGTGTGACTTCCACGATTTCTATCACCGTGCTTTGTCCTACCATCACCACTCCCATTTTTTAATGACTGCTGCTGTCTCTTAGCCAGCCATTTCTCTTTGCGAAGTCTCTGCCTCTCCTGCTGCCGTTTCTTAGCCAGCCATTTCTCTTTGCGAAGTTTCTGCCTCTCCTTATTGGATACTTGCTCCTCCCTCTGGTCTGCTGCTCCTGGATCTGGAAATGCATCATTAACCCCTCTCTTCAGTAGATTCTCTCTTTCAGTTTGGCTGGTCTTCTGAATCTTGTTTGACACGACACACTGGTGAGATTTCTTGCTCTTTTTCTTCGATTTCTTTCTTATGATGGGCAGACAAAGAGCAGCAGGATTTTGGTCATCATCACTTGAGCCTCTGTCAGCAATACTCTTGACGTTCTTGTCATCACTGATTTTATTCACTCCCACCTGTATTTCAGTAACCTTGCCTTGTGTAATGTGATGTTGACTCCCTGCTTGGACAGAAGGTGCGGTGACCCGCTGGCGTTTCTTACTTGAACCTTCTTCTCCCCTGTTTGTCTCCACCCCGTTTACACCATCTACTTCCCGTGCAACGAGCTAGAGAAGGAAGAGCATAGAAAATGACACATCTCATTAATACATGCCTTGAAGGGGGAAGGTATCCCTGAAATATATGTGCATGCAATGAATGCAGAAATAATGAAAGAAGGCCACATCAATTCATGATGTTACAGCAGCAAAATGATATGAAGGAAATAGGTACAGAGAATTATATAAAACTTGCATAGATTTCACCTACCTGTAATTGAAATGAGTTGACAATAACATAATTGCCTCTACCTTGTAAAGCAAGTCAACATGTTCAATTTTCATTATATCTTCTTGATGTCATTTCACTACTGTGACATCATAAACTGTTGTGACCTTGTTATTCAAAATAATGACACATACATTTTCCCCCCCAAAAAAATTCAAATTAACAACTTTTGAAGAGATTTGCTCCGTTTTCCGTATACATCACTTATGTATTTTCTCACATTCATACATTTACTGAACTACCTACTCGAGGTACATTCCCCTTAATGGTAAGGAATTGTTGGAGCATGATGCCATTACACCAAAGTGTTGTTATTCAATTATCTTTACAGCATGCAGCATGTACTACATATTTATTCAAATCAATGAAATTTTTGTGTCAAATAGTTTTCATTGCAACTGATTGACCTACATTGATATAAATATGCAGCGATTACTTAGTTCTAATCCAAGGCTGCACACTGGCACTGGTTCGACGGTCCCAGACCAGTAAAAATCAATGTTGGACCAGGAACTTTTTCATGAATGGACCAGAAAAATATTTAATTTGACCTTCTTGGCAAAAAAAAAATTCCCAGATAATTTCTATTGGGTTATACATGCATACATCAAGTTAAACAAAATAATCCTGCTGGCATTGCATAAATATAAGGAAAATAGTAAAATTTTGAAGTATTGCCTTGACCTTTGACCCCTGACCTCTGACCCAATGAACCCTGAATTCCCTAGATAACCACTGCCAGTCAGTACATGCATATATACTATGTTTCATGAAGATACCTTGAACAATTTCCAAGATACAGAGAAAAAAGTAAAATTTTAACACTTTACTTGACCTTTTGACCTTTGACCTTTTGACCTCATGACCCCAAGCCTTCACCAGAGAATCTTAATTGGGTAATACATGTATACACTAAGTTTCAAGAAAATATCTTGAGGCATTGCATAGATATGGGGGAAATAGTGAAATTTTAATCATTTGACCTTGACCTTTTGACCTTTGACCTTGAGCATGTGCACCCAAAAGTTGATAGGCACAACTTCACCCCCTAATACACATACATGCCAAGTTTCATTAGGATACCTCAAAAGGTTTTGGTAGTTACCCTGTCCACAAAATTCATTACGGACGGACGGAAGGACGGACGGACGGAAGGACGGACGGACGGACGGACGGAAGGACGGACGGACGGACGGACGGACAACCCGAAAACATAATGCCTCCGGCACCACTTCGTGGCGGAGGCATAAAAACTGGGTACCTACTCTTCCGACAGACAGGTCAGACAAGTAGAAAAAATGGGTTAGTGTGCAGCCCTGTCAAATCTGTATAGCATGAAATGGGAACTGCGTATTTATCAAAATGAATAAATTCTTGCATTGAGTTGTTGCAGTGACTGTCAGGTGGAGCTCAGTAGTCTTGTGGATTCAATGCCTGTCCAGTAATCAAGAGATGGTTGCTTTGAATCCAGCTTTCAAATAAGTATGCTGGTCCATGATTTTCTTTTTTTTTTATCATGGCTACTACTTAAACACTGAATAATCATTGCTTATTCACATCAATGTAGGGCAATTTGTCAATCAGATGCAATAAAGACATCTCAAAGTATGAATCCATTACTTTAAATAAATAGCAGTACATGTTGCATGCTATAAAGATTACAACCCTAATGTCGGGAGAAAGCTGTGGATATGACGCCTGTCCAGTAATCAGGAGATCATTGGTTTGAAACCAGCTAGAGTATGCAGTCCATGATTTTTATCAAGGCTACTTTATTAAAAAACTGAATAACCAGTACTTATTTACATTGGTGTAGGGCAATTTGTCAATCCGATGCAATAAAAACAAGAGACCCAGGGGGTCTCGTGTTCAACTGAGTAATGCAAGTTCACCTTTCACACATCACACATTCTTGCAGACTACTACCTGAGAACATTGCAAACTTGGGGGGCAAAGGGTAGTTTTGAGGGTTTCCATGGGGGCATGGTGTCTGTTTGCATATTCCATCACACTGGTAAAAATACCTACCAATTGCACTAAATTTAGAAAAGTTGACTTTGTAGTTAAAAAAAAAAAAGACTAAAAATGTAAAAACTGCCCCCCCTTTCAATCCCCGCCCAACCCCTAGATTTACCACAAATAACCTTGAGAGTGCATTCACTAATGTATTTGCTCAGAGTATTTCCAGTTTTAACATTTTTTTTTTTTTTTTTTTTTGGGGGGGGGGGGGTAAATTAATTCATTTTTTATCATTATCTTTTTTAAATTAGGGGTACTGGCGTCCTTGCATCCAAGTATATAGACTGTCAGCCCTGTGAAACTGAGTTTGGTGACAAATTTGACCATGTGTTTTCAAGAAGAAGATGTGTTGCTAACACTAATGCACCCCTTGATCTATTATAAACAAAATAGAAACTAGTCACATATCTACTTAATCATAGCACTAACTTAGCTTATCTTTTCTGGTTCTACATACAAGATTTGTAAAGATTCCTTAAATTGGCAGCTTTGCCTCCCCATCCCCCCCCCCCCCCCCATTTCCATGGGCACTGTGCCCTTTAGAGCCCCACGTGGGCAATGTTGCTCATTTGCACAGATACAAATTCTATCACCCTGGCAATAATCCCTGCAAAATTTGCTAAAAATCTGACAACACATTTTCAAGAATCCTCCCAATCTGCCTCAACAAACTTGAAGCTACAGTCACCAATCTACTGTATACGCTATTTATTTCGCGGGGGTTTTATTTTCGCGAATTTCGCGAGTCGGGAGCTATTCGCGAAATTAACAACACGCGAAAATATTACCTTCCAAAATGAATCCCTTGCCTTGATGATACGAACATTTCAGTACTAGTATACCATGTCACGGCTTACCTAACAGACCATACTGGCTAAGCTTGTTTACGCACGTCCACGTCTACTTACGAATACTGTAGAGAGCCAATCCATTATCGCAAGGGGACCACTCGTCAGAAATCTAGGGGACCACTCGTCAGAAATCTAGCGCGATGGACTTAACCACTTCAAAAATGTTGAATTCTAACTTACTAGTTCGCAGAGTTTGGCAAGTCTTTTCCATGCAGTGTATAACTAGTATCATTCTTATTTGCTAGTAAGTTGAAAATTCACACTTTCTTTGCCACTTCATATTTTCTCTGGTCCCCCAATCGCGAATTTAACCACTCGCGAAAATGTGTGACAGCGGCAATTCGCGAAAATTTATGTATGCGAAAATTATAGCGTATACAGTAAATCACACATAGGCACCGTGGCTTATCACTTAAGGTTTGCGAGAAGAAGATTTGTAAAGATTCCTTAATTCGGTGTGTTTGTCTGTTCCCCCCCCCCCCCCCACCCATCTCTCGGGCATTGTGCTCCAGGGGACCCCCAGGCGAGGAATGGTGTCCATTTGTATACATAGATATGTATTCTATCACCAAAGCAATAATACCTGCCAAGTATGGTGAAAATTTGACCATGCTTTCTCGAGATAATGAAAATGTGCAATTTAGGCACCTATTTGACCATGGGCTCCAAGGGGCACTCCTGAACAAACTTGACACTACAGTCATCATGTACTTACTCCTCGTATTATTTTACTAACTTTGCTCTATCACTTCTGGTTCTAGAAAAGAAGATTTTTAAAGATTCCTCATTTTCTTCTCTTTTTTTTGGGGGGTGGGGGTTGGGAAAAAATTGAGATCCTATTTCCCTATAGATGCTACTAGCTAAGTTTGGTGAAAATCCGTGATGGGGTTTTCAAGAAGGTGAAAATGTAACTAATTTACATGACGGCTCACGGACGACGCACATCACACGACGCATGATGCATGACAGATGCTGGATAATGAGTGATTGCAATAGCTCACTTGAGCCTACGGCTCAGTTGAGCTAACAACTCAAAGCAAGAATTTATTTAGTCGGATAAACATGCAATACACGTTGTATGCTTATTGAGATTACAAGCAGCACTTGCTGTTGGGTGGAAGCTTGGTGGTTCAGTGGATATGATGCCTGTCCTGTAATCAGGAGATCATTGGTTTGAATCCAGTTCGAGTATGTATGCCCATGATTTTTATCAAGGCTACAGCTAATACACTGAATAATCAGTGCTTATTTATGTCAATGTAGGGCAACTTGTCAATCAGTTGTATGAGATAAATCATGTCCATCTCCCCCTCCCTAAATGGACAGATTTAGTTTTTGATGGTCGTAATCTCATTTTACTAGGTTCTTTCCATCGGTCAGAAGAGCTTTGAAATATGATCATCGATCCCAAGTGCACAGGCAGCCTTCAATGTCAAAATTCATCTTAACACCAAATACTTCTGTAAAACATCAATCAAACTTTAAATGAGTGAGTTTTTATCTAATGAGTCTATTACACAATATTCTTGTCCAAGGAGGTTTTCAAAATTGTACAATTTGATACACTTGAAAACCTTCTCGATTACAAACCATCAATTTTAGAGATGACTCAAGGAATATCAGCTGAACAGCAAAAACCTATTTTAAACAGCCAAAGTCCCATAAAATCTCTAGCAGTAAATTCCACAACTAGATGATTGCTAAGAGCCTACAAAAGATTCAATTACAAGAAAAATTCAGAGAAAACCATTTACTACAAACCTTTCTTTTTTGACCTTGATGTAGCAAAGCTTGCCTATCCCGCAGTATGATATCTGTGCGTGAAAAATAATAAAACATTTTATTATAATATCTCTGTTCAAAGTACATCAAATCTATACATCTACAGGCATGACAAAAAATGGATAGTCTTAACCAGTTGTTAATCAGTCCGTCCTCAACGGGTACTTCACACAGATGAAATTCATTATGGATGTGAAAGACTCCACCTGCCATGATATGGCCTGTCAAGTGATTCACAGTACAGATGGTATTCTAAATGCAGCTGAATACCAGTAAGAATTTACTGTATATGCTGTCATTTTCGCATACAGTGCACTCCTGTTACAATGAACACTGTTATAGAGAAATTTTGTTCTAATGAAGTAAAACTCCTAGTCCCAAAATTATCGCCATTAAAGTCTTTGGTACAAAATTCACTTAAAATGAACATAGTTATAGCAAAATTTTCGTTATAACGAAGTCTTTACCGAGCGCCACTGACAAAGAAAAACAAAAGAAATGTGCTCCGTTATAACGAAATGCGGATCGCTTTTCGAAAATTTATAGCGTCTCTGCGTGGGCGAACGCTTCACATGACTGTGTGTTGACTGTGTGTTTGCTCCGTGTGTCATGCACAGTTTCCGAGGGGGACTTGCTTACTGTAATACAATAATCTGAGATTAAATAAGGTTTGTTTTATTTTTATGATGGTTTTTCATTACAAAACACACAGATTCCAATACATGTACACCTAAATGTCCGTTAGTTCAAAAATGAAATAGGGTTTGTTATTACGAACATTTAGGCGTTATTCCAAAAGTTTGTTATTAAGACAATGAAATATGGTTCTTATTTCGACAGTTCGTTAGTCCGAAAATGATAGGAATTCCAAATGTTCATTAATCGGAACATTAAAAAAAAAGTTTTTGTTAATCCAAAAGTGAAAAGGGTGAGTCCACTAAGAAAACTAAGGAATTACAAACCTTATAATCGTCTTAAGATAACCAAAACTTCGAAATAACCAACCTTTCTCATTTTTCTTTTGATCAACAAACTTTCTTCGGGATAACGAACCTTATTTCATTTTCGAATTAAACATCCTTCAGAACAACGAACCTTCGGAATAGTGAACTTTTCTCATTTTTTTATTTACAAACCTTCGAAATGACGAACCTCATTTCATTTTCTGATCAGCAAACCTTCGGAAAACGAACAATATATTTCTATCTAAATTATTAGCTTTTGGAAAACCTTCTGAATCCCAGGAACGGCAAAACTTTGGAATAAGGAGCCATCAAAGTAACAAACTTTAGTAAGAAACGAACCTTTGGAATAGCGAACTGTAACCGAATCCTAAACCATCATTTTCTATACATGCGTGACAATACAAACAACTTAATGCTCTCTTTTGAATGTAATATTTGAACAAAATTAAAAAGGTACCATCCCATTTCACATAGCTTTCCAGTGTATGATGAGTATTCAACAAACAGAATATGATATATGCGCGGTTTCCTTGTTTTCGTTATATGTTGCATTTACTCGCTTATAAAGAAATTTCGTTATAATGAAAGAAAACTGCCGGTCCTGAGCATTTCATTATAACAGGAGTGCACTGTACGGCTATTATTGAGAGTGAGGTCACAGACATTTTTGCGAGATGTCGTTTTCGCAATTGACACTGAGGCTATCGTAAGTGCACTATCACCCTACAAGTTGTAGCACATGTTGACATTTTCAGGTGTACATTCGCGGTCCGACACTGATTCGCGAAATACACGAAAATTAAACCCTTGCAAAAATAACAGCTTATACAGTAATCACACCAGGGACAACATTCACACAGGATCTACTACTAAGACAACATAAAGGATAGACAAGTAAAAAAACACATAATAAGTATTCATTCTCAACCTATTTGGCACACTGAGAAATGACGCACTGAAATGCTCCCTACAAGACCTTTTTCTTTATTAGAGTCTTGGACTACATCAGTCACACATCATGTTCTTTGTAGTATAAACAAAAAGGGAGTAGTGAAGAAATTGGTATATGGCTAAGAGAAAAGAACATTATTACACAAATTAATTTACACTGTGAGCCTCAGACTACCATTTTGAGGATTGCAAGACAGATATACTTCATCTCTCAGTGGGTCACACACAAATACAAAAAATAAGGTTAATCCCTAACCTGGGCAGTGCATGAGTTTGTACGTGCATATACATGCTATGTCACTATAGTTGCATTCAGACGATGATCCTTAACCTCGAGGATAAGCTCTATGGGGCGCTAAGTGTTGCATGGTTGATTTTGTTAGAAATCAGTCATTTCGACAATGAAATGACTGATTTTAAGATGAATTGTTGATGAGATGACCGAGTTTGTCACGAAATCAATCTTGCGACACTTGGCGCGCCATAGTTATGGATCACCATCTGAACGTAAAATAGTAATCTTCAACAGTTTCTTGGCAGATACATACAAGTGTACCAAGAAAAATTTTGAGATACATATCATACCATTTGACTACCTGCATACCAACATACCTCTCCAGTCTCCGTGGTGATTGTAATATGGAAAATTTCCCTCTGCTGTCTGTTTCCTCACAAACTTGGTGTCATACTGGCAGACCTCATCATAGGTAAACATGACGAAATCATCCATCCTCTCTGAATGGCAGTCCTGTCAAGAGAAATGTTCACAGGCAAAAGACATGGCTGACATCACAGGACAATAGGAACAAAGGCAAGTTTTGTCTAAATTCTCACTACAAGACCAGCACTGTGCCACTAGAGACAGAAATACCTTGGTTCAATATCAGATTGACACACAATTACAAATATCATCCTTTTCAGTTACAAGCAGATAAGCATACAGCAGGAAATAGTATGAGATGTGTTGCCAATAACAGGACAATTTCAAGCCACAATCCAACAAGACTACATGGTATGTGGGAAAGGTAAGTGAGAGACTTGGACCCTGTTTACAGTCCATGGCTGGGCCGAGCCCGGCCTCAATTGCAGTACTCTGCCCCGCAATTCTGTCCGTTTACAGTGGAGGGCTCGGCCCGGGCTTTTAATTCAAACCTTTCAATATTTCATCATAGTGGTGCTCTGCTTGTAAACAAAGTACATTTGTATTATTACTGGGAGAGCGCCGGTCACAATTTGGTACTGCATTTGGCCCAGTTTGCGTTTTCAGTGAGAAAGGGCCAGGCCAAGCCCGGGCTGAGCCAGGGCTGAGACTACCTCCAGAGCTTGGCCAAATGAGCGGCCGTTTTTGGTAACGCATTTGGCCTTTTGCACGCTTACAGAGAAAGGGAGGCCGAGTTCAGCCCGGGCCGAGACTAGCCTTTTTATTCACTTTAAACGGGGTCATGGAGAGTGAGAGAGAGAGAGACAGAGACAGAGACAGAGAGAGACAGAGAGGTAGAGAGACAGACAGACCGACAGACAGACAGAAAGTAGATGGGGAAAACCAACAATATGTAATCGTAGGCATTGCAGGTATGACCAAAAAAGGTCCCCCAAAACAAATGGATAAGAATGTTCATGAAGAACACTGCATGCATACTAACGTAAAACTTGTGTCCTTTTTCACTGCAATTGGAGCAATAGACATCTTTCTTTGTCTTCTTTTCAGACCTTGTTGCAGTCACAAGTGGCCCATGCTCAGTCTGAATATGATAGATTTAGAGAGAGAAAAAGATGAAAAGAAGAGGGTCATATTCAGCTAACAATCATCAGTATCAAAATCACCTTACAATAAATAAAGCTTCAAAAACTATGTTTATGCCATACTTTCATCTCATTTCATGAAACAACACAAGCTTGGAGTATTAACAGGAGACTTTGTATGTAATGGTAAATACTGTAAATGCGTGGTAGTGAGTGGTAAAGGGCACTATAAACACCCCCTATTATTATTATTATTATTATTATTATTATTATTATTATTATGATTATTATCATTACTATTATCATTATCATCATTATTATTATTATCATTATTATCATAACAATCCTTTTCAAATGATGTACAGTATTTAAACTAATATAGTATATTCACCTCAACAACTTGGAACACGTATAGATAACGCACAAGCAAATATTTCAAAATGGGTCAAGTTTTTGCTTTTTTGCACCTACACGCTTTTCATATTTCATGATCTTGTGATGCTCCCGCTTGTTACATATTGCCTTCACACAATGCAATCAAACATATGACAATTACTTGTTTTTCTTATGCACGTTGAGTTGCAGTTACAGAATTTCAAAGAATTTCATACGTGCAGTGTATGACAATTTTATAGAGACATGAGTGCGGGTTACTACTTTGTGATCCACAACTTTGATCTTTATCTCTGATATGAACTTGAAATGAAATATCTGTCAAGAAGGAAGAATCTTTAATCCATTAAATGTATCACATTCACTTTCCTTGCTAAATCCTTTTTGTATAAATAAGTATACAATATAGTTTGGTCTGCGATATCAGATGCTTTTTTATGCTTTTTTATTCTCTTCTATTTTTTTTTACCGTAAGATGATACTGTCTCCAAAGGTCCTGACACATCTGCATTTTAAAGAAAAGAGAAATAGAGAGATTATAAAAACAATATAGCTATCTAAACTGATACTGCTAACTACATGTCCATACACTGTTGCATTTTCAAAATGATTTCACATATCCCAGACTTAGTCCAGAGATTTTGATAATGATTGAATCTATTGAAATGCTGATATCAGGTGTGAGCTTTCCTCCTTGCTATGCCCAATGCGGAAGACAGTGCAGCTGTAGCTCTGAAATAAACCAATAAATCAAATGCAATGATATTGAAAAATGTACCTAAAATAGGCATCCTATTTTTTCCTCGTACAAAATGAAAATGCTGAGCACCATTACTCACCTCAGGATTATTTCCAACTCAGTTTTTTGTTTTTGACATATTCTGTTTGTTGGATATGTTAAAATAAACTTTGAAGAAACAAGACTCAAATGGCTAGAAAACAATATCTGAGTTCTTTGACTTCAGCAACAAAAATACTTGTGAAGATTTTATCTGTGTTACACTGTTTGTGTCAATACCCTATTTTTTTCAATTTATGACAAAATAAGTAACCAGAAATTGAAACTGTATCTCAAATACTTGGACTTGATTTGACTTAATCTTTTAGTTATCTGCTGCGGGAGGCCAGGTTCTTGGCAGGCAGCATGCACAAATCAACATTATGTTCCCGAGATTTTTGGAGAAGTACCACCCTTAAACTTACTATCATCACAATTCCATTGATTCTCACCTGTTGCAATCATAATTACATTGATCCTCCCCTAAATCTCCCTTTCATAGAGGAATACAACTTCTCCTAAGACCGTCCTAAGAATGTCAATCAAATCACTTTAGTATTAGGAAGCAAAACAAAATGTTCTGCAGCTCAGTTAACGAGTACTAGTAGATTTAGCAACGTAATAGAATATGAGCATCTCTTTATATAACAACCAGAGTCGGGAGAGTGTTCTTCCTTGATCAAACTTTAACACTGTCTTCAAATGTTTGTTACACAACAGATGAGGAAAGTAAAACGATAATTTGTGAGTCAAGTCTGACCTTTCTCAAGTGACCAGTCATCTGGCATCTGGTGCAAGAAGCATAGCGTAAGTTTCTCTTCACTGGGCAAGTCCTGGCCTGATGACCCGGAAGGGAACAGTTGAAGCACAGCGCTTTGGGGCATTCACGGTCAGTGTGGCCTGTACATTATGAACATGCGAGATAAAAAATGGCAACATACACACTGAAAAGAAATTCTAATACAGTACTCTACGCATAATCGGGTGGGCTCGGGCAGAGCGTTTCTTACCCGTTTAAGCGGAGTACCCGATTAACAGAAGTACACATCTCATTCACATTTGACACACACAATGTGCATGTACGTGCATTGTATGCTGTACCAAACACCTACACTGTATGCTTAACATGCGCGCTTGCACGGCACATTATACGTACCTTACACTTGCTCAGTCACGGGAAATAATTTACACTATTTTTTATGGACAAATATGTTTTCAGAAAACTTTGTAGTTTGACTATAGACTCAGCGCTAACACGCATTCGTTTTCCGAAACGAACATGTCTCTTTGCGAGCATTAGTCATGTAGAACGTCAGGTTACTTTTCGAGAAGTAACTGGAGAAAAGTACAGGTAAAATTATGATGCTGGTGCATGGCCTGATTTTCGTTGCAAACTTCTCGTATGGTGAGTGTTGCTGCGGAGCAAAGGAGGAGCACAAGTGTGTTCAACTCCTGTCCGTCTATGCAATTGTGAGTGAAAGATACATCCATGTTCGTTTATGTGTGGCAAGTCAGTACATGTACATGTGTTTTATGTTTAATCGCTCTCCAAATGATCGGTCTTCTTTGCAAATTAAGCAGAGCATGTGATTAGCCATGGACAATTTGACATTCATGATTGCTTAAAGTGATATGCCTGCGATAAAATGTGGGTAAAAATTAGTTTAGAAGAAAATTATTTACCCATTTATGCGGAGAGGCAACCCGATTATCAGGTAATTATAATGTGCATTGGAAGTGATTTTGACATTACTACCCAATTAAACGGAGTACCCGTTTAAGCGATACCCGATTAAGCGGAGAGTACTGAATGATCATGTCATGGCTTGCATTTACTAACTAGAAATGTCCCTATGGCGACTGATGCCTCCGCCATAATGCATGGTTTTCCCAACAGGTGTATGGTACAATGTCTTCACAATGTGTTATGACAGTTTCACAAAACTGACAAAATATTGAAATGACAGGTTTGTCAGAAATATCTTGAATGCTCACTTTCCTTGAACTAGTTTTGCTATAATTGTCTAAGAGTGCATGGCACCTGTATTTGGGGAATTCAGAATTTTTACTTGACTTCTGACCAACCCTTTTATAAGTTTATGCATTGAGTAATTTTCAAGGTATGAAGAAAGAGTGTAATTACAGTATAAAATATTTTTTGCATTTAAACCTGGCCTTTGACCCTTAACCTTTGACCTTTGACCTTCTGGCTGGAAATTTCCCAGAGAATCTCCATTAGGGAATACATGTATATATCAAGTTTTAGTTTTAAAAATAATAATGCAAGCATTGCATATAATAGAATATGAGGGAAATAGTAACATTTTGAGGAGTTGACCTTGACCTTTAACCCCCTGACTATTGACCCATGACCCCTACATTCCCTAGAAAATCCCTGCCAGTCAGTACATGCGTATGTACCAAGTTCCATGAAGATACATTGAACCATTTGCGAGAAAAGTGAAATTGTGACATATTCACCTAACCTTTGACATTTTGACCTTTGACCTTATGACATGAAACTCTCTCTGGAGAATCTTTATGCAGTAGTACATGTCTACACTAGGTTTCAAGAAAATACCTTCCGGCATTGCATGGATATGGGGGAAATAGCAACGTTTTTAGTATTTGACCTTTGACCTCTTGCCAATGTCACTAAGGTCTACTCAACTAATTGCCCCATCATACATCATCCTTGGACCAAGTTTGGTGAAAGCTGCTTCATCCAGTTTTGAGTTATCGCGTAAACAGATAAATTTTAGGATTTGACCTTGATCTTTGACCTTTGACCTCTGTCCAATTTCACTCAAAAACTAATCAAGTAATTGCCCCATCATACATCATCCTCAGACAAAGTTTGGTGAAATTTGCTGAATCCTGTCTTGAGTTATCGCGTAAACAGATACAATTTAATGATTTGACCTTGACCTTTGACCTTTGCCCTTTGGCCAATTTCACCCAACATCTAATCAAGTAATTGCCCCATCATACTTTATACTTGGACCAAGTTTGGTTAAATTCCAGTCAATGTTACTCAAGTTATCGCGTAAACCAATGCGGACGGACGTACTTACAGACGTACGGACGGACGGACGGACGGACGGACGGACAACCCGAAAACATAATGCCTCCGGCACCACTTCGTGGCGGAGGCATAAAAATATATACATAATTAAAGCAAAAATTTAGTATGAATGCCTTCTTAAATGAAGAAAACTAATGCTTTTCAACTCAAGAAACATTTTATATTATTAGATGCGAGTTCATCTGGACACACAATATTACTGTTACATTCCTTTTTCATGATGACTATACAAACTTAGAACTATGACCCCACAGATGGTCCAGCAACAAAAATTCAACATATTTCACTTTTCTTACATAATAAAAGGACACTTGACTTGCTTCTTCCAGAAGGCAGGGGAAAAAATATTACCCTTAACATATGCCACTTACAAGTCAGGGGAATGTGTACTTCAAAAAAAAAAGTAGAATTCTCATATTTTCTTCACATCATTCTATGCATGTGAGATCACAAACTGTAAAAAAAAAAATCATGGTTGTAACTTTGGATGGATTGTTGGCTTTTCTTCAAACTTTTACTATCAAATGTTTTCTACAAATATTACTTCATTCACTCAATCCACACATAGTAGACTTGCTAAGGGGGTAAATGCTGCATTTTTTAGTACAAATGTCCTACCTGGCACAGATGTTTCCTAGGGCAATCAGAAAATTTTCATCTAAAGAGACAATCTGTATCTATGCAAATTAGCCTTAATTTGCATAGTTTATGCAAAATATATATTAAAAATATTTTAAAATATATGTGCATTCAGCAGAAATACCTAATTTGGTAGAAGTATTTTCTAGAGTATGTTGAAACAATCCTGCAAAAATCCATTTCATACCTATGTAAATGAACATAAAATCATAATCATGATCTGAATGCGTACGCTTTCTTTCCTCAGCTGCGCTTCTGAAAGAGAGCTACATCCAGATCGCCTCGGAAGTGATAGTTTGTCCCATTACCTTCACCAACGTTGATTATTTGCTTACTATCATCATCACCTGTTTTTCTTGGCAGCTAGGAGACTAAGTTCAACTCTTCACCTTCTGAAGAATTCTTGACCGACATATATGCACAGCCATACAGTAGCAATAATAATGTATTACCAAGTACTCACCCCTGACACCACAAAAGATGCAGGCAGGCACATAGGGTGGCTTGGGACAGTTAGCTTTGACATGACCAACCTCCATGCAGTTGTGGCATTTGACATAATTCTGCTCTGACTGGACGTAGTAGCGTCCAAACTTCTCCTTGGACTGACCTTTTGCCCTGGTACCCTTCAGAAAAAGGTGAAAGTAGACAATAGATACCCATAAAAATGGATGGAAAATGACAGAAGGAAAATTAATATGAGGCAGAAAAATATCATTCTTTTCATGCTGCTGTAAATATGAAATAAAGTATCACCATACTGATTACTACTGCTCTTTAACATGAATGATATCACATGATACAATCTGCATAACTCCAAACCACATGGGCCAAAAATCACCTGACTTGAAGCTACCAATCAAAAAGTCTAAATTTTCCCCATGCAATCACATACAAAATATTTTGGTCAAGCCTAAAGCCCTGTTTTAACAGGGCCTTGTTACTACTTAAGGTAGCATCCAAGTAACTTTTTTTTACCCTGCTTGTTAAAATGGTCCTTGGACAATGTTGCTCAGGGCATTGTTGTGATAACTTTTGCAAAGTTCTACCCTAGCCAGCTAGGGTTATTACTGCAACGTTGTACCCTGACATTACTCAGGTAACCACTGATCTCCATGGACTTGAGATCAGTGACTGTAACCATGTTTTGTTTGCAGGAACGCAGCACTGGCCAGTGGGTGGAGTAGTCGCAAATGATTCTGCTGTCATAACGGAACACTGGCTCATGAAACAGCAATAATCCATTACTTAAACACAGTGACACATGGGCATTCACACACTGTAGATCAATGCTTGAATTCATTTGAGTATGCTCATCATGTTTTGTGATATTTAGCACATCGTGTTTCCTTTCAATTTCCCATCAATATTACTTCATGGGAAGCAAATACAATTTGCAGACAAAATCTATGTTTAGTTAACAGCGATGTTCAACAGAAACACACCAAAATGCCCGATTATGTAAATGTTAGCATTTACTTACAGAATAACAATAAGTACTATGCGAGGTATATTTTTAGTAAATGCATATTCAATTATTGGAATGTAGCAGGAATTATAACCAAGAAAGGTGCGAGGTTCATCAGAGAGCTTTGCACACATTTTAGTAGCTTACCTTTTCGTGGACCGATGTGCCTCTACCCTCAATGTGGACACTGATTCCTTCCTCCTCACTGCATGATTCAATCACCATGCAGTCCTCCTCATCACTGCTCCAGTGAACAAAGCCCAGCTCCGAGGCTTCTTTCAACATTTCCTGCGTTTTCTTCTTCTCTTGCCTCCAAGCTAGTTGTGCATCATTCTTGTCTTTCCTCATCTCATCAAGATGCATACCTTTGCTGTCAATGAAGAAATCCAGCGCCACCTCTTTTGTCCGCCTTGGATCAGAACTTTGAGTCTGCTTGCTGCTGGGTGAAGGGCTGTCTTTCGTGGTGGAGTCAGAGGAGTCATGTACCTCGATGACCTCTGCTGGATGTACTTTTTTAACATTCATGGAGCTTTTACGCTTTTGTCTCCCTTCTACTACTACTACAACAGACATGGCCTTGTAACCTTCTCTGTCAACCTTTGTAGCCTTGCGCTTGGGATTTCCCACAATTGGTGAATGTTTTTTTCTACAAGCTTCTGCATTATGACCACACACTTTGCCCTCTTTTCTACTACAGTTCTCTGCCACAAATATCACATCAGATTCATTAGTATCACTCTTAGTACTGCTATGCTTCTGGTGGCATTGGGTGTTTGAATCACTGGATGATGTGCCAAATAAATTGCTATGTATAGCCTGTTTACCATTGCTTCCTACTTTGTATTTGCTATTCTCTATTTCACTATCACTGTCACAGTCATCATAAGAAGTCATGCATATATCATTCTGCTTTCCTTCATCAACATTCCTTTTGGAGGAAGATATGTGTGCTTTGTTCTTACAATTCTCATCTTGTGATTCTCTACATGTCTTGAAATGTCTGGATGAACATGGAAGTTCCACAGCATCATTGGTGTGAAAATTTCCTGTGTCACTCTGCCCATAGTGGATGTGTCTGTACAGGATGGTCTCACTGTCAGTATCGTCTGACTCTGAGGGATGGCTTCCCTCCAGTCCGTAGTGTTCTAACTCCCAGTCCTCCTCTGTGCTTTCATCCATGTGGTACATCTTGCAGGGAAATCATGAGAGTGGCACCTGTCCTTAATCTCTGAGAGAAAGAATTATGAGTATTATGGCTGGAAGACAGGAGGTCAAGGGAATACCTGTCAAAATATTACTGTCCAATTAGTTATGAATCTTGTGAGTAAAGAAGTGAAAGATAAGAACAGATGCAGACCAACAATACATTCAGTTTTTCATCTGCAGTGCACGGGCTGACTGTACATCAGAGACAATGAGCCAGTGAACTACATACAATGTAGCTTTATAACACCATTGCATCATGAAACCTTGTCTATCCTTGAACGCAAAGTAGTGAGAGATACTTTTTTTTGGTGGTCACATCTTAGGTATAATTTCTATTTAGCATTAAACATAATTTTGAGGACAGAAGAAATACTTTATTGCTCTATCAACATGAGCATTTTTATAAACAAATGTTCGACAGTACGGCAAAATCAGAAAAAAAGGACTACTGCAAATAATCAAGATAATCCCCAATGATGAGTGATTGCAGAAAAAAAAACCAAACTTACAAAGGTTTACACGTACATGACAGACACATACATAAATATCAATTTGTGAACGTGTAATCATGACATATGTGTGATTCATGTTACACATACATGACTGAACCATTAGAAAAAAAAATTTTGCCTGACCAAGACAATGTTGGCATCTGACCAAAATCAAATAAAGAAATTATGCATAGAAGAAGAATTAATCACAGAAAAAATAAAAGCCATTGTATATAACACATAGATCCCTTGCCATCTGATTGGATGAATGTGGGTCACATGACATTCTGAAGAATCAGTTATTTCACACTCACTCTTAATGGCAGTGCAATAGACATCCCTTCAAACAGGTAAATCAAGTGGGCCAGAAGTGCAACAGATCCAAGGGCAAACTGAATTTGTGTATCGTTAAGCATTGATGCATACACACACACCCATTTCCGCTGCCAGCAAGACCTAAAGCCAGATGCAGATCTACGCCTAATTTTATCATTTGTGTGACAGTTTGAATATTACATTCAGTGGAAGTATAACCGTCCAATTCAACTCCGCTTTGCGTCATTGAATAGAATGGTTAAACTTGTAGGCTCATGATATTTTTGGAACCATCGCGCTCATAAACATTGAGTATTTGTATACTAATATGTATTAAGAGATTTAACTTGGGACAATGGCTCAAAGCAAATGGATATTTCGGAGTCCCGCTAGCTGTATCCCCAAATCAACTCTACAATGATACAATGAGGGCTTTCCCAACAACAAGGGGGTCACCATTCGTTGGCCTATCGCGTGGACACAGGCAAAGTTATGATGTTATACTGCACTGCACACACAGCTTCACAGCGTTACTTATGACAATGGTGTATTGCCAAGCATTTGGATGCAGAAATACAGTGGACTTAGCATCGACAAGACTTGTGGCAAGACTTCTAAATTCACTTTATCACATCCAAGAAAAGACCAGAGATCTGGGAGAAACTGGCTCACAGCTCAGAGATATTTTTTTTTCTTTGATGCACTCAAATTCAGTGGAAACTAGAATTATCACTGAAGGTGATTAATACCCCCGCCCCTAGTGTTGCTTTATAGTACATGTATGTGATGTCATGAGGGCAATGACGTTAATACCAAGTTTACATTTGTCGAATTGGAAACAGAATAATTTTAGTTTACTGTACAATTACAGAGTTGACACCAAGTATAAAACTTACAGCAAATGGAAACATGCTTTCCCCCAGCATCACTACACTTAAAGACCATCACACACACCAAATTTCACCTTCATAGATTAAATGGTTCAATTTGATACAAAAATGAGTGGTTACCATGGCAACACATTTTTCTTACATTTACACATTGGTGTCTTGCATAACTACACCTCCTGATCATCATACATACTAAATTTGACCTTAATTGCTTGAACGATGTGGAAGTTATTCAATCCACATGGCTTTGGTAAAATTATGGTTACCATGGCAAAGCTTTATCCGACAAACACAAAAATTATGTGTTCCACATCTATGCCTCAAGGCCATAATGCCTACCAAACTTGATTTCAATTGCTGCAAGTTGATTTCAATTGTGGAAGTTGTTCACTCCACGAGATTTCGAAGAAAACATGCGGTTACCATGGCAACGCTTTGTCAAGTACACAAAGAGTGTCTTGCATAACTGCACCTATAGATCATCATAGATACCAATTTTGAAATTGATTGCTTAAATGTGACCGTGCACCTCAAAACGAACATAAAGTCGCACACACTGATTTTGCATGAGGACTGAAAATAAGTGAAATGGGTCAACCTAGCCGAACTTGAATTTTTCATATCTTCTGAAAGAGCGGGTCTTCTTTGACATTATGCTAAAATTTGGTATCATAAAACGGGCAGGAAAGTGTGTTTTTTTAGCAATTTATCTCGAACATTTTTTGTAGAATAGTGTGATTAGGTATGTCTTTGAAATCCCTTTTTCATTTCTGAAAAACCTTGTCCACACTCTTCACTTTCAACTCTGATAACTTTTGAAAGGATAGCGCTACTGCTTTGAAAGTTTGCATTGATTATGGACAGAATGTGTTAATGAGGCATGCTTAATTTCAGTTTAATCTGATAATCCCTTCATTGTTGTTACTCCGGTGGTTTACTTCCTGTTTTTTGTCTCATTCATGGCACAGCCAGCACGGTTTGGTAAAGATTAAGCGCTTGAATAGACACTGTACTTCAGAGCCTGTTTTCTCAGTTCACACTTTTCCTGAGTTTGTGCTTTCTTTCCAATATTTAGATAGGTTAGGAGAGTCTATTTGATTTGAGTTATACATCATTTTAAAGCTTAAAGTCTACTCTTTCAGAATATGGTCTGAACTAAAAATTCATGTCTGGCGACTTTTTGTTTGTTTTGAGGTGCAGGGTCACAAATAATATGAAAGTTATTCAATCCACAAGGTTTTAGTAAAATTATGGTTACCATGGCAACGCATTGTCTGACAAACACAAAAAACATGTCTTGCACATCTATACCTCAATATCATCATTTACTCTAAGTTTCATTCAAATTGCTTCAAAACTGTAGGAGGAGTTCGAGACGCAAGATTTTGCAACAGACCGACCGACCGACCGACCGACCGACCGACCGCCCGCCCGACCAACATCACGGCGATTCCTATATACCCCCTTCACACTATGTGTGGTGGGGGTATTAAAGTTGCAAGTAGTGACCAATGTGCTTTCAAGATGAGGATCATGCCATGCAATACATGTCCGAGCTGATGTACATGTTCCAAACATATGTTAATTCCAGATGTAATAATGACATTCAATACGCGTCTCCGTGGGACTTTGCAGACTCTCTTTAATACTAAGCATTGTATGGGCCGAAATCTCCAAAATGCAATTACAGCTGTACCCAAATTTAGAAATACTAGGAAATTCACATTTTATCTTTGATTAACAAGGAGATACATGTATAGTAGATTACATGATTTCACCACATAAATTTTTGAAATGTTCATGCTTTACTTTTCACCATACAATACGAAATGTATGAGCCTCATTTACTGTTTTTTCTCTTTGTTGTCTACTCGGTCCCGCAAAAGAAGTACGGTATGTAACAACAGATTCACATACTCTGCAGAGTAGTTTTCTCAAACAGCAGCAGTCCATACTGTAATAAAGAACTAAACGGTTTTCAAGTTTGACATTGACTCTACAGTGGAAATTAACTGAAGTGGGAGGGCATTACGAGACAATTGTCTTTCCAGAGGCCTGACAAGACAGGTGAATGCAGGTGAATACAAGTATGAATGTGTACACTCATTGTATGGTGAATCACGAGTATGAATAGTGATTGTGATGCATGAACACGATGTGAAAGATGTCGATTATTCCAGTACAAAAATCTTGTCCGGAATTTGATATAATGTGATTTTACACCTCGCTATTAAAGAGATAACTCTTTGTAGAGGGATTGATTCACAATTTTGTGACATTCATAATTTTCAGGGCTTTGTTAATAATAGTGTTATTTTTGCTCAGAATTTTATCCTCTGATTCCTGAGGACAGAATTCAGAGCAACGAAAAATAAAATGTCTGATAACAGAATAGACTCTCCTACTTTATATATGCAGTAGCAATTGTGACTATGAACAGTATTCAGTAGGGTAGAACGATGACAGAAAGACAAAATGACAGAAAGATGATGTTGAAGTGAACATCTTTTCACATAGAATCACTACACTCTACAGTGCAGTAGAAGGTGATTTACAATTGTGAAAGCACTCTACATTTGACACCAGCACAAGAGACATCAGGATTATCACACGATTACCCCACAAACAGTAACGATATTACCTGCACATGATTGTTGTAATGACATGTTTCCTGTTTGCTCTGATATTTAAGTGATAAATTTAACTCAGCCCCACCAACTGAAGAGCCTCAGCCTCAGGGATGTGTCCATCTGTTCCTGGTAAACTTACTGTCATGTCATGACTGTGGTAGTGGTACCGGTAAACGAAACGTATTAGATCTACACCTTGGACCTTGATGGCTTGAAACTTCATATGTGCCTTCAAAAATTTATAACATTTAATTTAATATTTTAGACATATTAAATTTATAGGTCTAGTAAGAGTCTAGATAATAAACTGTTCCTAGGCTTCGGCTTAGATAGACCCTATGCCTTTACCACCCTAATACAAAATTTGTAGTACCCGGTAGGCCTAGACGTAGACTAGTCTACAAATGTAACTTTACATACACGTATAAGTGTACCGGTATATACATGTATTGCGGTAAATTACAGCAAGTAAACTTGGTCTTGTGATGTCAGCCACATTATGTACTGCATGAGTGCATAAATGCGAATATGTGGGACTACACTGAAAAAAATACTTGTGGGTTCCAGTGCATCCAAAAAGTGCGGTTTCTGCTCATCACAGGAACAGAAAAACAGTACGCTGCACTTAAAAATATAACCATACTAGTACTTCCTAATATCCTTCACTGGTGATAATTTCAATGTGTGGTATTGATAAGATTTTCACACTTACTGTAAATTACTGGAGTCTACGCCAGCCATGCCAGTTTTACACGTAGTCGTAAGTCGTGCAGCGGCGACACTACTAAACGTAGTAGGCAACATAATCATGCACAGCATGCACGGTACACGTTCGCTCACTCGCATCTATGGTTGGCCAGAACAGTCATAAATCGCACAGTCGACACGTATCTCCAAGCGATACTATTAGTTACCCCCTGCTTGTTCACGAAATACGGGCAAATATCTACGGTCTGGTGCCATATTCCATGAGGCCTATTAGTAAGAACAAGCAGGGGTAACGATTTTATCTTTTTAAGTGTAAGTGCTAACCTTCTTCTCGCTGATTTCCCCTCGTGAATGATGTTGAAATCGCCGGCTGTCAGCCATGACCATGTTGACTTAGGCCTACGTCTTACTGTATGATGCGCGCATATACAAATACACACGCCATAGGATACTGCAGTAGCCGGCCAGATATAAAGGCAAAGACAGCGCATCTAGCTAGCTCAGGCAAAGACGCCCATCACCTGAGACGCGCTGTCTTTGAAGTTGCTGTTGTCGTTTATCAAGTGTCTAGTGGTCTCAGGTTATGTGCGTAATACGCTTGAGGACCGCGCGCTGTCCATTTGTTTTGTACAGGATTAGCGCGCACTTTCCTATAAGTGTCTTGTGTACACGCGCAGCTAGATAGTTGTGTAATATCATGACATCATATCACGGAATACGGGATATAATCAGTGGTTGGTTGACCAATGAGATTACAGAATTGGCGATCACTAAAAGATAAGTACTTGTATCCAAAATACTACTGTACAACAGATAAGCATCCCAATATGACCGATCAGATGCTTCAGGTAACAGGGGATTTCACATGGGTTATGAATACATTGTCAGCAACGCACATAATTGAAGATTTCTGTTTGCGCATTTTCTCGCCAGACATAAATTTCACGAATTCGGTATCTCATAAAGATTTCTATAAATCAGAGATTCCTCGCACATTATTTTGATTGTGTCTCATCTTGTGTATGATTACTTTTTTACGCGAGGCAAATATGAAAGACTTTTTTTTCTGTGCATTTTCTTTCCGGACACATTTAATGACTTTGGTGTCTTATCAAAAATATCTGTCAATCAAAGAAATCTCGCAAATTCTCGCTATCGCCAATGACGTAAAAAATACCCGGATGTTGATTTAAGCGTCATTTACGGTGCATTATGGGATAGTCCGGTAGCAAAGTCACTTCCGTTCGTACGCGCGTGATACGTGACTAATGCTATTTACACACACAACCGACTGTATTCTACGTGTACTTCCGGTTTTCTCGACTTGAATTACAGCTTTAATATGATTTGAAATTTCTCCATTCTTAAGAAATTGCTGTTACTACAACTATTGGTTGTTGCTGCGAAGCGGCCATGTGTTGTTCGCACGACAATAAATGAAAAAAATCTGCAGAAGTAGGACCCTTACTGGCATGCGAGACGTGACGTGGCAGCGTGGGTGAAGTTTGCGGGTGACTCCACAGCGCAGTACGTGCACGCGCGACTTACTAGTAGTGGTAGTAGCACTAGGTACTAGTAGTAGGCCTATAAAACTAGTGCCTACGTACACTGTACGTACTTACTTGGAAGAAATTGCTTCGGAGACAGGATAAGTTCGAGATCACTGTTCGTTCCCGATTGTGTTCGCGACATTTCGACAGCTAAGAACAAATCAAGAACAAAGATGGGCATTCCATGACGATATAGTACTGTATATCCAGGTGGGTGAATATTTTCCAGCATATTTTCAGCGTATGCAGAGATGACTGATCTGTGATGTGCACATCGATCGCATGATCAAGCAGTACGCTGTACCGGTAGCGTGTGTTAGCTTATGCGCTGCGTGCAGTACTAGTGGTGCATGCTAATACAAGGCCGGCCGCCGGCGGGGACTACAGTGTACGAGTGAAGACAGGCCTGGCCACTCGCTGGCTCGGGCGGTAGAGCGGCCTACTGTACTAGTATCCGTGGTCTCGGCGCTGCGCTATAGGTAAGGTACACGTACGCGCACGCTAGCGTTGTGCAAATTATGCCCCGCGCCGGAAGTGCCCTTGCTACCAAGTGCACTAAATCTTGACGAGAAAGCCACATCCGGGTACTTTTTACGTCATTGGCGATAGCGAGAATTGCTTTGTTAAGATTTCATGTGGGGTATGAACACATTGTGATCAACGCCAATATCAAAGATTTCTATCTGCGAAATTTTCTCGCCAGACATATTTCATGTAAGGGATACCTTCAGTTAGAATATCTATCATTTGGAGACTTTTCGCATATTGCTTTGGTAATATTTCACATAGATTGTGATTACTTATCCAGAACAAAAATATGAAAGATTTCTGTCGGCATGTTTTCTCGCTAGACACATTTCATGCCTTGGCTGTCTCATCAAAATATCTCTTAATCGGATACAATGTATTTTTTTTTCGCAAAGGGTCTACGGCAATTGCCACTTGGGCAATTACGCAAGACCCTTCCTCTGACCCTAACCCTAATCCTAATCCTGGACCTAATCCTAACCCTAACCCAAACTCTAATCATAACCCTAACCGTAATCTTGAACTCTAACCTTATCACTAACCCAACCAGTATCTAGCCCGGAGGGGGGGGGGGGTGGGGATACTTGCCCTGATACGCTTACAAATTGCTTTGATATTTCACACAGGGTATGATTACACTGTCCACAACGAAATCATCAAAGATTCCTATCGGCGCATTTTCCATAGCTAGTCATATTTCATGTCTTTTCGATGTCTCGTCAAAATATCTCTTAATCGGATTTTTTTGCACATCAATTTTGTTTGATGAAATTTATAAGGGGTATGAATGCATTGTCCATGACACATAATTATGTCAGTCTGCGTATGTTATCGCTTAACATATTTAATGAAATGGATGTCTAATTAGAGTTATCTCTCGGTTGGACATTCTTCGCATATTGCTTCATTGATATTTCTTCATATGGAGTGTGAATAAGCTGTCCAAAATACAATTATGAAAGATTTCTATCAGCGCATTTTCTTTTATTCAATAGCCAGACATATTTCATGAAAGGAATATCTTATCAGAATATCTGTCAATAGGAGATTCTAGCATATTGTTTTGGTCATGTTTCACATGGCTCATGACTACTTTATCCACTAAAAATATAAAAGATTTTTGTCTGCGCGTTTTCTCGCCAGACACATTTCAGGCAAGAAATATCTGTTTGAGAGATATTTTCATGAGACATGCAAGTCATGAAATATATGTCTGGCGAAAAAAATGCTCAGAATTAAATATTTGCGTTGTGGACAATGTACCTCATACGAGCTATCATCCAAAGAAAATTTAGAGAAATCTTGATGAGACAACCAAGTTTTGACATTTATGTCTAGCGAGAAGATGCGTAAACAGAAATCTACAATTATGAGCATTGTGGACAATGTTTTCATTGTCCACATAAATTGTCCTACCCCATGTGAAATCTTATCAAAGCAATATGCAAGAAATGTCAGATTGAGCGATATTTTGAATAGAAATTGAAGCCATGAAATGTGTCTGAGTCGAAAACCTTTCATATTTGCGTTGTTTATAAAGCAATCATATCCCATGTGAAACATGATCAAAGCAAGACGTGAGTAATTTCCAACTGATAAATATTTTGATGAGACATCTTTATGTCATAAGATCAAAAATCACACACAAATATATATATATATATATATATATATATATGTGGTGTTGAAATGCTAGAATCTAGCATTGTTTGGGCTACGTACACAAGGCATGCATGAACGTTTCAACACAACTCTATTATATATTTGATTTTGAAAAGGGGAATTCGAACGGCATTTCTAAAACATACCTGTGTTGTGTGTCACGATTCTTCTGTCTGTCTTGTCTGACTTCGAGAAATGATCGGGTATAAAACGCCGCTTCTAGTTGGACCGCTGCATTACCAAACAATGCAATATCTATCGAGAACATAATGATACGTATCAGAAAGAAGACAGATACGCATTCCAAATGATGTGATACGTATCCAGAACAAGTGATACGCATCAGAAACATAGATAGACTGTGAAGGGATGCGTATCTGTTTCATGAGGTATCTGATTGGAATGCATTCTATCAGGGGCCCGTTGCATAAAACTTACCATTGAATTTCAATGGTAACTACCGTCAATATTAGGCGTCACAGCCAATCAGCATCAAGGATTATAAGATTTACCGCTAATTTGAAGACTTACCGCTAAAAAGGAGCGGTAAGTCCAGCGGCAAGGGTTTTATGCAACAGGGCCCTGGTGTATTTGGGATACGTACAATATATACGTATAGACTATGCGATTTATGACTGTTATGGCCATTCATATGCATCGCGCTGATCACACGCAAATACTCGCGGGCAAGGTATGGCGTAATCACTACGGATGAATCCTTTGGGATGAATCCATCGAGTAGATACAGCTCTATGGATGAATCCGACTTGAGAGCACTGTTATGGCGGTGTGGTAGGAGATAATGTCCGTCCGGAGAAACACTAGCAGGCATAAGGTGTGTGTGTGTGTGTGGGGGGGGGGGGGGGGGGGGTCCAAAGAAGAAAAAAAAAGCGCTTTCAAAGGGTAATGCAATGAGCCAGGTGCGTTGCTGTCATCCTTTGTTGTATCAATGCATAAATTATCTTTTATTAGGCATACTCGAAGCCCCTAGTCAGAAATTACCATAAAAAACAGTACCCAAGTCGAAATGGTCTGTAAGAGGTTAGACCTACAATGTACAACCCATAACCCTTATGGAACAAACACACGGTCACACAGTGTGGTTTATGTAAAAATAAAATGTCCCAATTTCACATAGTAACTACACGTATATGAAATTGGGATATTTTCACATAAACCACACCGTGTGACGGTGTGTTTGTTCCATAAGGGAATATAGACACGTAAATATACACTTATTTTTATACACGTCAAATAATGCATTACAATTTCTAAAGTGACATCTTCCATACGCAGAGCGCGTTTTGAAAAAGCACTCATCTGAGTGCATAGACAGGTATAGGGCTAATACACGCAAAGTCTAGTTCATGAGCCCAAAGCTGCGCAGTAATATCTCGGGAAGTAAAAGTAACTCATCAAAATGGAAATGTAGGTCGTACACAAGGAGTAGATGCAGAAATTTTACATTTCTGTACACATTTTACATAGGTACCTTTTGAGTTGAAAATTAGCTGTTTTTCACCTTAGGATTCAGTACTCCGCATAAGGACACACATTTTCGCGCGTTATATGAACGGCGCGGTGCGCGCGAACAGGCAGGGAGAGGTCCCATCAGAATGACCTACTTCGAGACGTAAAAGAACCACTATTCCTGTCGCACAACCAAAAAGTAACTCCTTAAAATGAATAATCATATTCTAATGAATATTCATGTAAAATATCTAGCCAATTGGAAAAACTTTCCCATAGGTACCTCTGCAATATTCATATTCCTTAGCTGCTGACGGAATCTGCCTCTGATACACTGTATTTAACGCGTGCCGCACTTTAGGATACCGCATTCTGATTGGCTAATAGGTTTTCGGGCAATCGGTCACCGCGTGATCATTTCATTAATATTCATCACTACTCACGCCACTGGATCGCTGTGATTGGCTTCATGTAAATGAACCTCAGATTCAAAAATAATGATCTCGCTGCATCGCGATCGGATACAGTGTACTTTGTGACCTCCACACTCTGTACTGTTCATGGCCGCCTTACTACATCGACACTCTTTCCTGTCCACTCATTTACACCACACACTGCACTGGCGTGCTCTGCATCTCCTGCCTTCTATAATCCCTTCCATACACTTTTTTTTGGACGTACTACTACTACTACTACTACTACGACTCCTCCTCCTCCTCCTCCTCCTCCTCCTCCTCCTACTACTACTACTACTACTCGTACTACTACTCGTACTAGTAGAGTATGACAAAATCAAAATACGGTATATATGCCCATTGAATATTAAAGACAGCTCGCACAGCTAGAAAAGTATTACATCAGTAATATAAAAAAAATATCAATTTGATCATTACAGAATTGACACTTAATCATTCGGATTAGATTTTTGTGTACGGCTATGAATAAACTTCGAACTATTAATCACTTTTCAATGTCGTTGTGTGGCTGAATTGCATAATGTACTTGTATGTCACTGCGCTCTGCACTGTCGTAATTACTTTTTGATTCCGTTGAGTTCGATCCCCCGCCACCCCCCCCCCCCCCCCCACTCTCTCTCTCTCTCTCTCTTACACACACACACACACACACGCACACACACACACACACACACACACACACACACACACACACACACACAGAGGCACACCTCTACCCAGCAAAATCGACACAAGCACATGCTGTATACACATGTCATACACTGACAAAACCTTTTGGACATAAACACAAAACAGTGTATATATGAAGGTAGACCAACAGCCATTTGCTTTTATTCAGTCTTTTTTTTTTTTAGTCATCTGCAAAATTACAATACGTGCAAATTCTCTAACAAGATACAGAACTGGTACAAATGCTCTAACAAGAGACAGAATTGGTACAAATCATCTATTGTCTTTATCAATTAAATATTTAGTCCTACAAGGTAGTAGATATCTGCAAAACTATGTGACGGTTTAGAAAAGAATCCAGCGCGTGTGAAATTGAATAACAAGTCATTGTGTCAACAATGTACGGATTAATTTCATGGCAGGATTGTACCTTTGCGCGTAAAACTTGTAACAAAAAAAACAGGGGTATATTTTTGCTTATACGAATATAGTGTAATGTATACATAATACACTGAAGTTTGGAAAAGCGCTGAACTAGGGGAGCTGTGTGTATAATTGCATTGGCTTGAATGGTTTAGCTAATGAGACGTACAGGATGTTTCACCATAAGGCTCATCAGTGACTGACCATTTGTTTGTTTTGTTTTGCTTCTTTCATTTATGAGGGAAGAAGACGGCACGAAGGGTTGTATCGTCTTCTCTTTTGAATGCAAAAATACTGGTCAGTGCTGATGAGCTTTCGGGTGAAGCAGGCTGCATGACTCATAAGCTAAACTATTCCAGCCAATACAATTATATTTTTGATGACTTTATCTTTAGGATATTTCGATTATGAGAGAGTCAATTTATACATTTCACGGAGGTTTGGAAAGATTTAAAATGAATTACATTATAATTCACCACATTCCCTAAAAAAAAAAAAATAACCTTATATAAATTTCATAATCTGCAACGATAACAAGGAACATCATGAAAATTTCAGTTGCTAATATAGTACAATGTATTACCTGTTTGTATCATCATTGTATCAGAGTGCATGTATTCAGAACTACCATTTAGGAATCCATATCCAAAACTCATTTCTATTTCAGAACAACTGGGCCATGTGTTCATTGCTTCTAAGTCGTTTAACTGATATACATGGATATGATTATGAACACTTTTTTAAGTGTGCACGACACAGCACTTTAGCATGTACTGTGAAGGAATACAATAGGTCCTAACAATGATACTGCACTATCATTTGCAAAAATTCAGAACACCTTATAAAAAGTAGAATTTGACCCAAAGCTGTACTCTATAAACGTGAGATATGTTTGAAAAAAATCAAATATAAACATTTTAAAAATTATTTCAAAATAAAGTTGAAGAAATACTAGTAGTTTGCATAGTTGCAAGCCGTTGTCATTATCATGATTATTGCGTAAAGACTTACGGCTCAATGAAGTGCACATAATGTTCAAGACATACCAGTAATTGAGACCTGCGATCATAGAAGCTAATGCATATTACATCAACGATTCTTTTACGGGCTTTTTAGATGGCATTGTATTCTTTAAATCATATACAATTGGTAGCATTTTGATTGATCCACGGACGGACGGACAACCCGAAAACTTCTCGGACCTCTTCTGGCGGAAGCATAAAAAGTTTGCCATGTACATCCATCATAGTAACATTATTAAACATGAAACGGTGACATTTGAAAATAGAACTTTATACCCTTATATTCTCAGGAAAGATACACAATTATGCAATGTTCTTCAAAGGGTAATTTTTAAGTTTCAAAAAGTTGACTTCCATCAGAACAGTACTGCTCTACTTTGGCAATTGGAAGCAAATGACATACCATCCAATCTGAGTTAGTGATATTTTCATACTCTATCTAGTGCGCTCTTAGTAGTCAATTCTTGTGCATGGACACTCATCCTACCAAGTGATGTGCTGGGCAAGACATCATGACATTACATTGGCGTCAATAAAGAATGACAGAAACATTTATCTTTTTTTTTTTACAATAACTGTCAGTTTTGTCAATTGATTCCTTTACCCAAAGTAGGGCAGAGTACCCCAAAGTTTAAACACCTGCGTTTTTCTCCTTTTTTTTTTTTTTTGGACATGCATACTATCTTGAACATCAACAACATCTCTGTACTATTATACAAAACGATGAACATAAAGATCCATATTAATTTTTCATTGCTTCTGTATGGTCTGGGTGACTGGATGTGCATGAACCATTTATGATTCATTGTGACATAATTCTACATTTGACAAGTAGCACTATTATGGCCAGCATATTTGCCACACTTTCCACACTTGTAGGATTTTCGTGGAAGTTTTATGCCTTTGTGTGCACGGTAGAGGCGTCTATTGCTCCTTCGCATGATCTGGACTAGTGACTCAACTCCTCTTCGATGATTAGTACCTCTAAAGTACTCCGTTGTTGTCATGTCATTTAATTTTTCTAGTCCCTGAGCATTGAATATGTGGATAGAACCTAGCCTTTCTATGATATCAGCGGCATGTACTACAAAGAGATGCATGTAGGGGGTTGCTATCTTCGAAGTGCAAGCATCTACCAGGTTGTCATACCACTCAACCAAGTCATTTCTCAACTTTGTCAATTTGGCAGGCCTGTCAGGAGACATGGCCTCAGCCTTCTTGAATGATCGAACATCGTCATACAGAACCCTAAACCTGCGCCATGCATTTACCACTACATGTCCGTGTGCATGAGAGTCAACAAGCTTTTCTATGTCATCCAAGACTTTCTCAACTTTTTGTTTTTCTGGTCCTCTCAGATCCCGGCATTTGACCATTTTGGCATCTTTGTCATAAGCCAGAGGAGCACCACGCACACCTGCTTTCTTCAAGATGTCTTCCATCTTAGCGCATCTTTTCATTTTTTCAGGAGCATAACACCTACTCACTGATCCAATTTCTTGCAAGTCAAGCTCGTTGATCATCTGAATAATCTTCTTCAGTAACCTGTCTGTGATTCTAAGATACATGTGCAACGTATCAAAAACTACGTTCTCCGTTCCGATCGACTTGAATATAGGATCTCGTACACAGGAATATCCCTTTTCACCGATTCTCCTGGGCTGTTTTGGAGCTGTAACATGCAAATGTTGACTATCAATCAGGCAGTAGATACACGGATATTTGGAATTGGCCGCTCCCATTCCACAGATGGTTAGAAGAAACTTGTAATCTCCTGATAAATGATATCGAATAGTGTACTCCAACTCGTCAATGACAACACTTGTGAAGGAAGCTACATCCTGCACTATATCCACCAAGTGTTCTTTCAACTGACTGTATTTCTCTTCATCGCAAAGTATCGCTATGGGATGATGTACACTTGCGGAAGTTGCATTGGCTTCATCGTTTAGAATTGTACATGTGACATTCACGTAATGCCAATGGCCTACCACTGTGCCATCTCCAGTTATCTTCACATCTACGTTCTGCTTACCTTTTCCAAGTATGCCCTTGTCTACAAGACATTCAATTTCTTTTTTCAAAAGTACCTTTATATCTCTTTGAACTCCTGGGTTAGACGACTTGGTTTTGGACAAAGGGATATCCATTTCGCATTCAGTGATTGTCATGTGGCTTTTTACTTTTTTGAGATTCGGGATATTGCTGATACACGCAAGTGCATTCCAAGACTCATCTGAGATGCCATGAGCATCCTTTACTAGCACGGCGAGATTTACCCTTTGTAAAATGTCCTCTTCATTACATCCTGTCATGCTACACAACTCTTCTGTATCTTCAATCAGAGAAATATCCTTCAGTTCTCCACTGTTTGTGTCTGTTACAGTGATATGTATGACACGAACTCCCCACGAATCAAGAAATTGCAACCTGGCCCGACACTCTTCTTTGAGATGCATTGAGAGTCTCCTGGCATGTCTCCTTGAGTAATGTTCTTTTCTCATCCATGCTGATCGCTTGCCTGATTGTCTATTTCTCAGTAACATAGAGAGATGCAGAGCACGTTTCTTGTACTTTTTCCTGATCAATTCAAGGCGTTCATTCTTTTTCAAAGCTTTTTCAAGCTTCTGTTTTATGTCTGTCAACTTCTCATTTTTTCTTTTCAGTTTCTTTATGGTATCAAGCAGACTTTTTTGCGGACATTCTGACTGCAAAATTTTAAGCTGCCATGTCTTTGTCTTTTTAAGCCACTTACTGAACAGAGCTCGCTGCTTCCCTCCACGTTGTGACTGCTTTATTCGAGAAAAAAGTCCTTTAGGTCTGATTAGATACGATTTTATTGCATTCAGTAGACGAGGAGTTGAAGAAATATTCATAGAATAATGTTGACATATAGAAGAAAACACAATGTTTGAAACCTGTTGTGGACCCTTATGCATATGTAACTTTGTAACTTCAGTAACAAAAGCCAAATCTACATTTAAAAAAAAGTATGCCATAGTTCATGAATGAATCAAACTGCATAAAAAATATGGAAATGACGTGTGAGTGTAAAATGTCTCAATAACTTTGAAACTAAGAAACTGTAAAACTCTTAAACAACCCTGAAACAAAACGTTGTTGTGTCTTGACTTCATTTCTGTTGTTTCCACTCTTCTCGAGTTCCATACGACCTTATGAACCTCAACATCAGATAGTGCCCTCTCTCCAGGTGATGTTCTTGCAGGGTACCACTACGTTCCACAAATTCGGTAATTGGTCTCATTTTCCTGAGCTTTAGGTAAAGGCCCTTTTCTTTCACGTATGCGAAATCCCCTGCCATATTGGTTATTCTTACGTTCCAGTCGGGTCCGAGGATGGCATTCAGCTCATTCATTAGGTTACGGTCTTGAGTATTTTTACAAAGTGCAAATACTTCCTCGAACACCAGTGGATCTACAGGGACACGTGCCACGCACTCCGGATTCTGGTTTATGCTGATTGTAAGTTTTTCCTTTATGGCAAGCCTGAGCGCAGTCTTGACATCACTTGCTGTTCCGCAGCTGCCTGAAAAATCTTCTTTGGTGATGAGATCCGCCTGAAATTAAAAGTCAAGTTCATACAATCTCTCTGTAAATCAAAGATGATAATACTAAGCACCCATCATTTATTAGAGAAGTGGTAAGTATACACACGAAGGATAAGTAGGTAGAAAGGAATCATGTACAATGTATAACTGAATTATAACAATGGCTTTATCCCTTCGGCAGTTTAATGTTAAACATGGGTTACATGATTAGGAATATACGTTTTCCTGTTCAATTTCGTATTAGTGCATGGAAGAGTATAGAGAGTCATTCAATTTCGATATAGGGCAACAAAAAAAAATTCATAATGGGCATTCAGTTTCACATTAGAGCAATCTACAGAGTAAAAACATTATTTAGATTCCATATACCATAGGGCATTCAAGTAAGCACGAAAAGACACGTGACTGAAGATTCCTGATAGATTATTTGAATTATGTTACACAATTAAGAACAAGCATCTCTACCAATTATACATGTTGATTCCTGGTGACGTGCAATACCGCATACATCTCATTTTATTGCGTTACTTGTTCATCTTCACATTGTATACAATGTATGACAAATTTTCTAACATTTTTGTCAATCATATCATTTCCTCAAATCTAAGCTTCCCCCTAAAAACAAAAATATAAATATAAACAACCCTCCAGATCACACTCTATAAGGTGACATCATTTGTCAAACGCAAGTCAGCTAAACTAAATTCTACAATTGACAGTGGAATTTAACTTCCCAAGAGCTTTTGGAGCATAGGACTTTTTTAGGGACTTTGTACAACACATTCACAGTGCCTTCATTTTCCAAGAGATGGACAGCATTTCTGACATAGGAATTCTCTTCTATGCTGGTATTGTATATAATTATGAAGAAGTGATCAGCTCTGGGAAGACAACATTGCAGTATCTATTGTACGTTCCTGTTAGTTGAACTGATTTGTGTTTGGCAAATGATGTCCTCTCCAGACTGTGCTCTGGAGTATTTTTTATCTTTATTTGAGCTTAGGTTTGAGAAAATGAAAAAAATGTTTGAAAATCTATTCAAGTACATGTGAAGATGAATAAGTAGCACAATAAAATGAGATGTATGCAGCATCCATGCACATCAGCAGGAGTCAACAGGCATTTGGCTTTCCATTGACCATAGTTTAAATTTTGGAAAATACATCTTACCTTTTCCAGCCACTGATCCCACTGATCCCCCCATCCGGTATAGTGAACTAAAACCGTGTGATCATCTTCCTCCAGAATCTTTCATGTAAAAATAAACAGAGCATCAATAATTAATTGTAAGAACTAGAGTTTCTATGATAAGTTATCAAATGAAATGATGAAAACGATTTTCTAGAATGAGATGAACAATCTAGCTAGACAATATACTTAATAAGCTATCACCTTGTGCTATAAGTATAGTATAATACTCACGGAAATAAGAAAAAAGCTACCCACGCACTACTGTCTCTAAAGTGTTCGATATTATTTTTTTACTGGGACTTTTATTAAATACTGCTGTGCTTCAGTGCTTTAATATGGTTGACAGTTATTAAACACTAACGTCAGATTTACAGTCGATGAAAATGAAAATGAAATGATGAAAAAAAAAATTAATCCAATTTTTTCCATTTTTTCCCCCGGGTCGGGGGGAGGGGGGGGGGGGGGGGAGACAGGAAGTAACCATGGTGTTACGATTACGTGGTCGAGGACGTGATGCGTTTCATGAAACGGTAAACTTTTTGTCAGTGATATACACTGACAACTGTTGAAAGCTACTGAAATCCTTGCGTCTGATTGGCTGATAGCAAATTTGTCGGTGAAAACCTCCGACGAACTTGTTGATGAAACGCCCCCCAGATGGGCGCTCATATCACCCGCCTTCCTGACAACTTGGTCCATGTTGGGGGACCTAATTTACACCCTAAGCCTGAGGCCTGCTCCCGAGACTGTAACTTGGCTAGAACAATTGAGGGACGTTATTTAACTGCCGCTGAATACGCAAGAAAAAGGCTCATTCGTGTTAATTACCGCTCACTGACCCTGGTGGACCGGGTTACGGTTGGTGCTGTTACTACGTTAATACTACGTACTACTAGTTACTATAGCTAGTACACTACAGACTAGAGTGTATACCTTACAGTAAGTGTTACCTTACAGTAAGTGTAAGTGTATACCTTACAGTATACCTTACTGTTAGTGTTACTGACTGTTTTTACTAGTGACTGTTTGTTGAATGCATAAATAGTTTTGACTTTTACTAGTTTAATCCCCTCTATAAATTACACTAGTTTGATTCGTTATATTCTACATCGGCGCTAACAGTTACATGAGACAATACTTAAACATGCTTCAAAATATTAGAATGATGTTTAGTAGAGTTTAACGTTAGGCCTACCTCGACATCAAATGCTGACTTTTTGTTCCACTGGCACTGCAGTTGTTTTCTCCTGGGTCTCCGCGGTAGGCCTAATTCTGGAAGTTCTTGAAGTTTTTTGAAATGTCCGATGCAATATGAAGCACATCTTCTCCTTGGTCTTTGGGTTGGGTGTTCATTCATTGGTTCCAGAATGAAGTAGTCTCGTACTTGTAGAATAGAGGTCTAGAGCCCTACTCGATGAAGTCCAAATATGAAATAAGTTCTAACACTTTCTTGTGTTGCATGCATACGTAATATTACGTATACAACTACATCTAGTCACATTAGCTATATTACTAGTATAGCTAGCTAGCTATCCCCTCAGTGCATGCATAATACAGCTAGCTGCGCGCATCGCATGCTGGTATTTCGCGGAGCGCGACCACGCTAGCCAGCCGTCCAGCGCTAGCTCGTGATTGGCTAATATCTTTGACCTGTGTTTGTATGCAAATGAGGTCAACGCGTGATCAATTAATGAATATTCATTATACACTACCAGCAACGGGTTTCAATTCTCGCTATCGCCAATGACGTAAAAAGTACCCGGATGTTGATTTAAGCGTCATTTACGGTGCATTATGGGATAGTCCGGTAGCAAAGTCACTTCCGTTCGTACGCGCGTGATACGTGACTAATGCGATTTACACACACAACCGACTGTATTCTACGTGTACTTCCGGTTTTCTCGACTTGAATTACAGCTTTAATATGATTTGAAATTTCTCCATTCTTAAGAAATTGCTGTTACTACAACTATTGGTTGTTGCTGCGAAGCTGCCATGTGTTGTTCGCACGACAATAAATGAAAAAAATCTGCAGAAATAGGACCCTTACTGGCATGCGAGACGTGACGTGGCAGCGTGGGTGAAGTTTGCGGGTGACTCCACAGCGCAGTACGTGCACGCGCGACTTATTAGTAGTGGTAGTAGCACTAGGTACTAGTAGTAGACCTAGTACAGTGCCTACGTACATTGTACGTACAACTTGTACGTGTACTTACTTGGAAGAAATTGCTTTGGAGACAGAATAAGTTCGAGATCACTGTTCGTTCCCGATTGTGTTCGCGACATTTCGACAGAGAACAAATAAAGAAAAAAGATGGGCATTCCATGACGATATACTGTATATCCAGGTGGGTGAATATTTTCCAGCATATTTTCAGCGTATGCAGAGATGACTGATCTGTGATGTACGCCGTACCGGTATGTGTTAGCTTATGCGCTGCGTGCAGTGAGTGGTGCATGCTAGCTAGCAAGAAAGGCCGGCCGCCGGCGGCGGGGACTAACGAGTATGCATGACAGGCCTGGCCACTCGCTGGCTCGTTACTCGGGCAGTACAGCGGCCTACTGTACTAGTATCCGTGGTCGGCGCTGCGCTATAGGTAAGGTACACGTACGCGCATGCTAGCGTTGTGCAAATTATGCCCCGCGCCGGAAGTGCCCTTGCTACCAAGTGAACTAAATCTTGACGAGAAAACCACATCCGGGTACTTTTTACGTCATTGGCGATAGCGAGAATTGGTTGTATGTTAATGAAAATATGACATCATACCTCATTAAGAGTTTGTCCGCCGACGTGTGTAGACTTTTTGTAATGGTCATCAAAATGGGTATCTAAAGCGGTGGTTTTCTTTTCTTTCTTTTTTTACTTTAATACCATAAATATATTTCTCGTCTAATTTTGCACTTTATGCACACAAAAGTGGTATGATGATCGCTATTCCGAAGGTTCGTTAATCCGAAAATGAAATAATGTTATTCCCATCGTGATAATGCTGCGTTTACACCATAATGTTCCCTTCGACTCAAGCAGTCCCGTTTCAAGGTCACGGAGGACAAAACGGGATGGACGAGAGACAACGCGCGGTGGGAAGGGACGGGCAAACGTGACACATGCAGTTGGTGTGATTGCCGTGGATGCCGCGTCAGAGTTTTAAACTGTCAAAAAAAAAAAAAAAAATCCACGGCGGTCCCGCTGCTGAGGAACCTTATATATGCCGTACTAAAACGGGGTAAACGCAACAAAACACGACGGCACGTAATAAACTATAATAGGCCGTAACAAAACTATGGGCGGTTCGTAGTGGGACGCGACGGAAAATATTTTGTAGTCTAGTCTGACCAGACGCCGTGAGAATGGCGTCTATAGCTACATGTTCACCGGATGGAGGACTGGAACAAACGAGACTATGGACACGATGGAGGGAAAAAACAGGAGAATATCCCATCTACCCACCGGCGCATTACGGGCAAACGGGGCTGCCGCGGCCGCCGGGAATATGGTGTCAACGCAGCATTACGTTCGTTAATTCCGAAACGCGCAAGCTTCCTTAGGCCCTATATAGGTTCGTTAATCTGAAAATGGGTAAGGTTGGTTATTCCAAAGGTTCGTTAAGGTGAAAATAAAATATCGTTATTTCGAAGGTTCGTTAATCCGAAAATGAAACAAGGTTCAGTAATCCAAAAACTGAATAATCTGAGTCCCCCCCCCCCCCATTTCTCTCTCTTAAGTGACCTCGTATATTACAATAAACTGTTTTACGTCATGCATGGCTCATCCTGATGATGATGTGGAGGAGAAGGGTGCCATACGGAGGAGGGAAGATTTTCATCAACAACAATTAGGCCTGCTCTGATTACAACTGTATTCCAGTTCGTCAGTATGTATCGTGCGTTATGTCACACATGTCTGTGGTGTGTTTGCGTGTTTTCATTGCATACTAGCCTAGTATTCTCCCACTTTTGAAATAAAAGCACAAAAATACTTGGTCTACAGCCACAAAATTGTGCTTTTTTCCCCTTGTGTTATAGAGTTAGTGATGTGAACGACCTAAATACTGTGAAGATTAAAGGACAGCCAAAAATTGGAAATGCAGTGTTTTTGTTTACAATAAGCTAATGCCTGGGCGGGTGTATTACGTGGTGTTTTATTGCTTACATTCATTTTTCCAATCCATACAACCAAAATCACATCACAAAGATCACAGTATTGGTGCCAAGGTAATACAGCAGGTATAGTTATCATTATAATTACTGCGTCGTTACCATGTATGTATATTTCTCTTGTTCTGTACATTGTTGAAAAGGTAAAAGAACTCGTACTACCGTTTTTGATGCAATATTGATATATAAGAAGTATGAAATAAATTGAAATAAATTGAAATAAATTGAATTGAAATGATAGTCTATGAGAAAAGTACAGCCCCTGCTGATTTTTGTTTATAATCAACCAGAAGATTCACAATGTCCAGTTCCGCAGATGTAAGTGAAGGAAAATGAACTCAACATCTCAAGTATTTCGAGGTCATGTCAAATCCGTTTCGTTTCCATGACAACAGAAATATGAGCAAGCCCCGACTCCCGCTGGTTCCCTCGATCCCTCAAATAAAAATGGGCGGGCCCTACATTCGTACAGCAGATGCAGCCGCGTGAGATTGCGTTGTTGGTTGCCGGGTTCTCTCCCCCCCCCCCCCCCTCTCTCTCTCTCTCTCTCTCTCTCTCACACACACACACACACACACACACACACAATAATTTTCAAATTGGAATTTACGAGTCCATATTACTCAAGATGTCTGAAACGGGTAATAATAATGATATGGACTGTCTACTTTCGGGGAATACGACATTAATTGCCCTCACTAGTATTGTATACAATTTTAGTTAAACAACTATGTAGATGATGTCAGCCGTGTCATGACCCCGGCCGGGGCATGACGTAAAAGAAGTTAAACATCTTCGGAAGGAGAGGGTTTTGGTGTCTGGAAAAGTTCCATGCCTCGTTGAAAAATAAAGGGGGAAAATAAATGACAATCTATGTTGAAGAATATATAGCGCATGGAAGAATAAAGAGATTGTACTTATAGGCCTATAAGAACAATCTCCAAGTGGGAGAGAAACCTGCGGAGTGACCATACACCTGGTGTTTAGGGTAGGACATGGCTTTTGACCAAATGCTTGGAAATAGTATCAGTCCCCAATCACTAATTTAGACCAATGGCTGAATCGTAAACTGGCATACAAGGGGCGTATCAGGGAGATGACTCTGATAACAGTGGCAATATTACTGTTTGCTGAAGGATTGATTACGGAAGACATGTATCGAAGCAGTTGAAACCAAGTGTCTTGCCAAGTAGGCCTACCTCCTTGTGGAAACCAGGGAGCTTCAATATCGCGAAACAGGGGAAAGGGGAGGTTTGTGCGTGCGTCCAGAAACGCGTCGCTATCAGCCTCTTGAATCAACAGTGCGGTGACAATAGTTGAGCGCGGAGTCCTGGCCGTGAGCGAAGAGACCGTAGTTCACCTGTTATTGAATCGACAACCGATACATAACTGAGTTCTTCTGGAAAAAGAGAGACAATCACAGGAATTATGATTGAGGATGACTTTTACCAGAAAAGTGGTGGCTACTTTCTCCGCCGTAGTCAGCTGATTGCTGCTGGAGTGCTCGTTGCGTGCCTCTGCCTGATGGTCGGGCTGCTATGTGGCCTCCTGCCCCAGTCACAGACATGCGAGGTAGAGGCGGGGGACGAGGTCCTTGTCTTTAATGGAGATGGCATGGATGAGGCTGGTTCTCCAAAATGGGACCAAATCCCAGAAGACACACCCGTAGAGAAGGCCAACAGCAACGAATGGGAGGAGTTACGGTTACCGGAAAATCTGATCCCCCATCACTACCACCTGAGGTTGCACCCAAATCTGACCACAGAGGACTTCACTGGTCACGTAGAAATCGAGGTTCGTTCCAAGCCCCTATTCTCAACTTAAGAAACTATTTGACAAAGTCATTATCGAAACAAGGACTTCTCTTCGCAAAGAGAAAACAAGTATTATGGAATGGACAGTAAATTATGACGTCATATATGGCTATCGGTACTGATTTTGTAATAGTAATTTTTGTCTGTCTATTTCCCGAGATAGTCAATAATACACCACAAAGATCATCTTATTTTGCATGCATGCTCACTAAACACATAAACATATAAATGTATGCAGTAATATGAATACAATAACAAACGAAAACTACCTCCTACGGACCATTACGAAAGAGGATTGATAACTAGTCTATAGTACTAGAATAGTCATTAATGAAAGCAGAAAAGTTACTTGTATACTTAAAGAAGAAATGACAGAGAAATCTGAATGGAAAGAAGCCACAAAATCCAAATCATATACCAGTATCCAATGCCTTAACTCGTAAGCCAAAGTTTCTTTCTGCTTGAGTCCACTACGCCGTCAGGAATACATGTAACGTATGTTTTTACTGTCCCCACAACCTAAGTTAACAGGCAGAAGTAAACCTGACGTTACCCTCCCCCTCCTGAATTCACAAGGTGACTGTTTCTGATTATGCACGCCTGAAACTGTTTTTGAGCAGTGCTTGACTATATACATCGACTGACTCTGAAATTTCTTGGCCCTCCTTCAAAAACGGAAGTGAAATCATTACCCAAAGCCTGAAACATCCCCTGGATCCTTCGCTTACTCACGTTAAAGGGATTAACTGCACGCGCAAAATTATTGGTAGGGCACATCATAATGAGGTCTAATATCTGTTCAAAAGATGATTTCTGGGTGCCGTTGAATACAATTATGTGCCATTTTGGCTGAAAATACGAAAACCGGCTGTCGCAGGAGTGGAACGATATACAGAAAAAATAGTAAGAATTGCACAAATGATAAATCATGAAAAGGACACATGCCCTCTACGCACGCGTGTACTGACATAGGATGATTATTATCGCTCCTTCTATAGAGGAGATGAGCCAAGTGCTCTTACGTGCTCGTGTTTTTCATGACTCAAGAAATACGAAAACATGAGATCGATCTCGTCTATATGTTTGATCGAAACAAACAAAGAAGAAATCTAGTTTCCATTTTCTTTCGTGTAGGGATGTGTTGCAAGAGTAATATGAACAGACGTGAAGTTTATGTTTACACCTGTGAAGGATATTCCACCTGTTTGCAGCATTTACAATCATCTTGCATCCATCACACTACACTTTGATAGCTGTTATCTTGTGAGAAAGGATTAGGGAGGATTCAGTGCGCTGGAAGGGAAATTGATGCTGAGTCATTCCACAACTATGTACCTGTGACTCGTACAGTTTCAGCCTGTAAACAGCATTCTTGTGTCATGGAGGTTTGCCCCTTTCCCCATCTTTGAAGAAACAGTCTTTCAAAAATGGCCTCGTTATGTTTGCACGGTCAATTGCAGAGTTTGATTTTCAATGTGAAATATCAAAGTTTCATTTGAAATGGTTAATTATATTTGAGAGCTGACTTCCTTTTTTTTTAAAGTGTGAGTTTGGGTGTGTGTATAGTTTGGGTTGTTTTCCAAACAACGTTCAGATCCGTGCACACGCATTTGCAGCGACAGAGCCCTTGCAACTGTTTAAAGAAGAAATCCACTCCAAAAGGCTATCAGTTTCATGCATAATAAAGTATTAAAGAGAAGAAATATGTGCAGAACAGTGCAAAACAATGATAGGAAATAAGGAAGTTATGATATTTTGAAATTTCAAAATTTTCGGAAAACACTTCCTGACCAGTCGTTATGAATATCGAAATCAGCAATATGAAGATAACATGCTCTCAATATTTTTTTTATTCATTGCATTTACGGAAGTGACAAAAATCTCATGTTTCAGCCGTATGAAAAATAAAACTTTCGTTAAACAATCCAAAATGAAAAAGAACAAATGTTAACTCTGACGTATTTTGGTATGGGAATATATGCCTTTACCTGTGTTAGCTAAAAATAAGAATTTTCCGAATTAGAATTCATAAGTAAAATACATAAGAATTGTTGCGGCACGATATCATCAACTCGCTCATTTGAATATTCGTAAGGACTGGTCAAGAAATGTTTTTCGAAAAATGTGACATTTCAAAGTGTCATATCTTTCTCATGTCATATCCGATTTTTGTCATATTGTTAACGTTCTGTAGGGATATTTCCTCCCTTTCTTGTAGATTTTATTTATTTGGGGGAGGATTTCTTCTGTAAAAAGGAAAATTATGACCAGTGTGCCTCGGCCGATCAGCTTGGTGTAATTGGGGCCACGGCTCTACGAAGATAACCACAAACATCGATTCAAACGCTCCCCTATTTATCAGCGGAATATTTCTGAATATTTTCTGATTGATAAACGTGATTACACACACACACACACACACACATTCTATGGCCCAAAGTAGGCCTATCTTCCTGAACCTCACAAACCATTTCATCATAATATAAACAGGCATTGACTGACACGACACCCGAGAAATCTTATCTGACACTTGACCTTTTCTCTTTTGGAATGATACCTTTTAACCCGGGATAAGGGTATAGTTTAAATTACAGTGTCGCCGATTTCAAGCTGTGTAGGCATACACATCGGGCGGGCCAATGACACTTTGCAGATAGCTTTATAGTGCTATAAATTTTCGATGAGATATTGCTTATCTGTACCAAATCCCAGAGTCACTGATCGTATACAGACGGATTCGGTTTGGGTGCCGTTAATATGTTTATATCTATTTCAACCATACCCCAATATTCGGTAACTCTTTTGAGGCTTAAGTATGCCTAACAATACAATTAATTTCATACACTGACATAGCAATGCACCTTACTCATTGCATAGCCCATTAAATCATCTTTTCTTCTAATGTTTAAAGCCCCCTGCAGTTATGACCGATGTAAGTGTTTTAAACCCAACGGATCTATGGGAAATGATCAGATGATTATCGTTGAGGAATGAGGTAGACATTCCAATATTTATTATAGATGTTATAAAGTGAAATGCAACGGTTTTCATAACATTTAAAATAAAGAATTTCAAAAAAAGTCACTGGGCCAAACATTTAAGATGTTTCGAAAATTGCATCAGTGTCAGAAAACAATAGTGTTCCAAATAAAACATATGCCCAGGTACGTGTTAAGTCACTGATGATAACAGAGTCAGATACATAAATAGGACACAGATATTAATTTAGTCACGAGACAATACTTGCAATGTCAGCAAACATAAACCAGTATGTGGCTAACAAACGGGGATGAAACGACCATAAATTGTGATTAGTATTACATACAGAGAAAAGTAAAAGATACCACAAGATATTCAAGCAAAGCCAATTAAAACTAGTTTCTGATTTTTTAATGCCATGTTTTGTTTCTTTCATGATAATGAGGATCAATAGAGACTTTGCAGCATCAAAATGGTTTATTTTGTAATTTGTTATAGTTAGTTATAGCAAACTTTCCTCTCCGAAATCTAATACAAGTCTGTGATAATGGAAAGCCAATGGATGCCTTCATCATGATAATTCACTCGATTAAAGGGCTGGTATAATATTATGGTACTGGTTGAGGTGAGAATTCAGTTAACTTTTTGCAAGATACTTAGAAACCACTTCATGAAATATTGAAAAGCATACAATTCTAAGACGAATTCAAACATTTATGAAAATTGGTTTTGAAGTGGCTGAGATATCCAAAAACAAAGTAATTTGAATAAAAGGTTATGGGTCCCACCTTTTGTTAGGATAACAGAGTCAGATACATAAATAGGACACAGATATTAATTTAGTCACGAGACAATACTTGCATTTCACCACCAAATTTCGTCAAATAAACTTTGAATTCCTCTTAGAATTATATGCTCTTTCATATTTCATAAGAAGTTTCTCATTATCTCAAAAACTCTTCATCAAAAAACGTTGGAAACCTCAAGCCTCATCGCAACCGAAACTGTACCATCCCATTACACTCTTTAACTCAATACTAATTGCCAATTGCATGAGGAACTTCGTAAACTTCGGCCATCGCTGAGTATCAACTGGTGTTACCTTTGCCTGGTCACGGGAAGGCTCTATCGATTTAGCAAACAGGAGGAGTTGCAAATAAAGATTAAACTTCTTATCATTCACCTCCTTATCTAACTTAAGACTGTTTGCATTCACATTTGAGTGTTTTGGTGTGTGTAAAGGACACAAGCTTTGTGGGCACGATGGCATGATAGGTTATAACTCAATTGGCAATTACTTGCTCATAAAGTGGATCACAATGTATAAAAGAAAATGAGACTTGCACACGTTCTCACTATTTGTCCCCGGTATTTGTCAGAAATCTAGAAATCAAAAACACAGTTTTGTCTGATAAGAAAAGAATGAGTTGTACTCTTAAACAGTGGCTGCAGAATTGTCCCTTTTGTCATTCATTCGGTAGAGGATAATTTCCTCTTATTTTGAAGTTTATTTATTTTTGGGGTAGATTTCTTCTTTAAAAGGCAATTCCAGTGCAGCTGAAAGGTAATCTGAAAAGAAGGAATAAAAACGTCTTGGCACAATGGTGAAAATTTTATCTATTAACATAGGATGAAAATTAAAGAAGCTATATATGACATTTTGAATTTTCGCTAATTTTTCAGGAAACAGTTCTTGAACAGTTAATATGAATATGCAAGTAGTGAAGTAATGATGCTCATCCCCTCACAACTTGTCATATACTTTGTAATTACAATTTTGAAATGTTCAGCAGAAATTAGGGAAACTTCACAATTTCATAACTTCCCTTATCCTTTCTTCCTATTCTAATCAAATTTCCATTATTGAACTTGTAAGATATTACTCTTTCTTTTCAGACTAAATTATTACTGTACTAGAAGTTCCTTTTAGTTTAATGCACTGAAGTCAAGCACCTGGATTGACTAACTTTGACCTGTTGTGACGTTTGCAGATGGTTCAAGTACTGCTTATCTTTGTATGCAATTACGGCATAGAGTGGATAGATATCTTACCAGAAGTGGAAAAGGGAAAAAACGCTACTACGATAGCAAAAACGATTTATCTGCACTCTATTTCTTTCTTTTTTTTTAATCTAGGTCGAAGTTACTGGAGATGCACCTGTCATGTTTCCACGCCTTCACATCAAAGCGATGACAATTTACGACGTCAAAATTACCGATGAGGCAGGAGTTGAGCAGACACTAGATGATCCATTTTTCTATGAGCCCAACGAATTTCTTGTCATACCACTGATGACCGGCCTGAACATAGGTAACGAACTATGCCATGACTACAGTAACTGTTATTCTGGCAGCTATCCTAATAGCTACGTGAATTCATAACTGTATCCTTATACCTTAAGCCATTTTAATCCCTACCTTCAGGAATATGTTCTTTTTTTTTAAATCTCAGATTGAATTGAAGAGGGTATCTGACTCATGAGTAGAGAATATCGACGTGTTTCGCAATGCCCTTGAAATGCCTAATGAAAGTACATAAGTGAGACGAAGATTTACGTTGGTTTACGTGTCATTGAAGGAAGAAATACAATCAAGAAACTGGCTCACGTCCACGGAGTTAGTACAATGTGAACAAGATAGTTTTAACCGTGCATTATTTTTTTCAAGCAAAACCTGAGAGAGATTCAAATCTGAGATATCTTAATCAGTCTACGTAGACTTGTAGAGGCTTTATCCAAGCAAGCCTTCGTAATGTGCACACAGATCAGATTGACCAGACTGACCCATGGAGCAAAGATCGAGTTCATCAATTTCAGGGGGCTGGGTGAAGGGGGTGGGGGCTGGGTGAAGGGGGTGGGGGTTGGGGGAGGGGGTCTTCTGACACATCTGGAGTTCTTTTTTGGCTTTCCGCGTACATTTACCCTATAAATGTATACAAATGATTATATAGACAATATTAATGTGAATGTTACTGTACGGAGGCTTACATAATACGGTCCCGCCCCCTCAAGAAAAACACTGGAAAATATGGCTCAATCACGATCGCAGATAGCATATTGTGGTTTGTTTGCGATTGATAGTTGAAAGAGTTTCATCGTCTGTGTAAGGCCCGGTAAACATGTCCAAATAATGAAGACCAGCCAGTTCTGAATAAAGACGAAGAATGAACATCAAGTGTCTACATGGTGTGCGAAGATAAAAAAAACCAGGAGCGCCACGTGGAGGGTTATGTGAATGTTTGAAAGCAGTAACGATTTCAATGGTGATGTATGTATCGCAATCAACAACAACAACAACAACAACAACAACAACAAAGAAATAAAATAAATCACATCTGCTTTAAAGAAACAGTGCATGGTTTTGCGTTTTGCGTTTTGCACATGTATTTTTTTTTTCTTTGTAAACCAAAGATTACAATTTTTCCTGAACACACTCAAACCGACGGACAAGTTTTTAACTGTTCATTTGAAAAGAGTTTCTCCAAGAAGATGTGTAATCAATAATCGTCTTTTACATAAACTTGATGTATAATTCCCTATATCTATAAGATAGATATTAGTATAAATGTCATTATGCACATTGACATGTGAATATAGTTAACAATCGTTATTATACAAAGAGTACCGAATCATAAATTTAGTTATATCATAATGCTGAAATGAATCGATAATAAGATAACTGAAGTGATTGGTTTGATTACACTGATATCACCTCTTTGACCTGATAAAGAATCTGATGTCATGGCACTTTGAAAAGACTTTTAGCTTGAAGTGATAATTATCGTGTTTTCTGCGAGAAATGCGGATTTGGGAGCACCTCTGGATATTCTCATTATTGCACTGCCTGTCGCAATCCAACTGCTGAGAAAATTGTCACTATTTCACCGCATGCTCTATGTTCATCATTATCATATTTCAAAGACTTTTCTTGGTGATTTTCTGAGATTGACCTTTAAAATATATATTAAATTGTTATGAAGATATTTTTGGTTCTGCTTTTTCTTTTTACCATACACGCATTGATTATAGTAACGAAAAATAATGGAGATAAAAACAGGTTCCACATCAACGATTATAATTAGGCTCAAATTTCGAAGGCCTTGCAAATGTGAAATTTCTCTCTCGTGACTATGAGTAATAATGGCAATGGTAGAGGCGGTATGATGAGGGAAATAACACATGGTAATATTAAAAGTAACTTAGTTCTCATACTAAATCCTTCACTGCTGCTTCTCTGAAACCCAGGCTCGAAAGATGAGGATTCGTCATCAACATCATCATCTGCATCGTGCTCTTGAAAACATATTCGACTCTGTTTGGTCACTACAGCGCCCCAAGTATTATTCCAATCATACAAGTTAATATTGTCACATTTCCACTGGTTTCACTGATTTCTCCCAGGTAATTACAGAATAATCATCGATTTCTACGGTTTGTTGAATGAGACAATAGTGGGATTTTACAAGAGTGTCTATCAGGACGCTGACGGTACAGACAGGTGAGTTTCATCATGGTCGCTACCACAATGTGCTTTCATTTTGAAACATGACCATTGTAATTACTACACAGTCATGTATGGCAATATTTAAAGTGTGTATGCCAATATGGATAGATGTATACATGTATATATATTATTCACACACAGAGAGGATAGTCAGATTAGAAGAGAGATATATGACACAGGGAAGTGCAAAATATTATGTCTAGGCAGGGAGGTGGTCCACCTCCCTGGTCTAGGTATCTAGTTTATATAACTCTGCGGAAAGCATGTCACGTGCATGTAATGGGCCTTCCTAACTGCATGACTTTTTCTTTAAAAAAAATCTTCTGATTCTGGGATGGCCAAGAGGTTCAAGATGGAAACAAAATCAAGATCTGTTTTTTGTGATTTTTTTTTCATTTGTGTTTTTTTCTTTGAAAGATTTTAAAGAGCCTCGTAATTGAAATGTTAAATCGTCACTTCCTGCAAATGTTTCCTGCAAATGTTTCGTGATGACTTTAAGTGGGCTGTGTTATTTCTTTTCACGCAACTTCAACTAATCAAACGATATATTTAACATACATTTGTGTGTGTGTGTGTGTGTGTGTGTGTGTGTGTGTGTGTACGTGTGTATGTGTGTACGTGTGTGTGTTCGTGAGAGAGTTGTGCTGTGTGTCACATCTGGCGTATTGATTGGGTGCATAGTATGTGATACAACTGTTGCCGATAAATACGTATGATAAGATTCCCACACCAAGCACGCCAACTATAATACTAGAACCTCAATTTCTTATTCCTCTTCATTGGATACATAAAAAGCTCGAGGTACAAATTCACTGCAACGAATTAACATTATCATATCACCTAAACATTTGTAAAAAAAAAAATCAAACAAACAAACAAACAAAAACGTTCTAATTGTCTTTCCATCTCAATGAGACGACTGCAAATTCAGCCATGCAGAGAAACTCATAGTCACACGGTGTAGATAGAATTGCAAAGGGTTGGATATAATCAGGATACCTTTCCTATTTCATTAGAAGACGATCTTGCAGATGCTCGTCACGAAGTGTAATTGTAGATCTATCGACCATACTATAAAAGGGATAAGGGAAAGTAATGATGATGAACAGAACACTATGTAATCTGCTATTTTAATGTTTGCATATTTCCACAAATTGGTCACATCCATATAATATCTCATTATTTTGCCAACACGTAGACAACCTACTCTTTAATATATATATATATATATATATTTATATATATATATATAAAATCATATATATGTTTATGTATGTATATGTATATATCAAAGAGTAGGTTGTCCACGTCCACGTCTAAATATACGTATATATGTATATATATATATATATATATATATTATTATTATTATTATTATTATTATCATTATTATTATATATACGTATGTTGTCCGCCTCAATGAACAGGTCTTGCTCTCTGCTTTAGGTGTATAAAAGATTATTCATCTGCTGGTCAGCTGCCATCGTTTCGTGAAAGTCAAGGTCACGTCTATAGTTCGGTTGGTTTGGGGATCATTGATTTTCAGTCAATCGATCAGCAAGATGTGACTTAAATTTAGCGGTAATCATGCAAAGTACACAGCCCATAATCAAGAAAATATTTGTATGTCACGGTAATTACTCAAAGACAACAGCATTGGTGCCGTCAACATTTGCTCACTGGTCGTCCCCTCCCTTCTTCCGTTTCATAACAAAAGATGTAAGATATTGAGCTAAGCTTATTGAGGTAGAGGAACTGAAGTTTAATCTGTGATGGGTTGCCTCCACTAAGTCATATCCCATCGATCATGTCGAAATCAACTGAAGCTATAGCCTAGACAGCTAGACAGCAATTTCGATGATATTGCAACTCAATTTTATCAGTTACTATTTTTTTTTAAACAGAGTTCTGAACATAACAGAAGACTCCTTTAACTTTGACAGTGCTATACGGCCTTGATTATTGTGCATGGTCTTTCGGTGTTCATGTGTATTTTAATGAACGACATTTTATGGACTCTATACCAATATACAGTATATCCAGGGTACTGGAATAATAACCATGACGAGAAGGAAGTCTCCCAACACTTATAACCAGAATGATTTCCTCTATATTATTAGAATTGTTATATAATGATTACGCACATGTACTTGAATGAAAGCTATCCGTTTTTACTAAGGATTATTTACACTTTCGCGTAGAGAATTAGGAAAACATAGTAACTATCTGGTTACTGTTCTGTACAAACGTGCGTATCATATCGTGTCATATGATGATAGGTATTTAATGTATTGTATGAAAAGAGAGAGGGAGAGAGAGAGAGAGTGATGGAAAGAGAGATGGTTTCAGTGTTACAGTGTACATGCTGACTGTGTGTTTTGTTGGTGTATTAGTTTGTAATAATATGTGACACCTTATGAGTTCTTGTGATTATCTGATCATGTATTCGTGTTTGTGTTTATGTATGTTTTTGTGTTCGTGTGCGAACAAGTGTATGAGCACAACACGCAGTATATTTTACAATATACACGTTAAACAAAATATGAAATAAAAATATGCTGTATTTTGTCATGTTGGGAAAATATGCGTTCGTGTGTGTATGTGTGTGTGTGTGTGTGTGTGTTTGTTTATGTGCTTGTATGTTTGTATGTCTGTGTGTGTGCGATTGCTCCGTCTGAGTATATAAAAATGATAAAATTAAATTCTAAGTGACGACTTCAGCAGCAGGTAATGCAGATTATATGATCTCGTCGTGATAGCTCTATAGCTATCTCTTTGTGCTCGCAGGTTGATAAGGTTATTAAGGAGCGTGACTGAATAGTTAATAACGTTAAATTAATACCATAAAATCTTAACCAAAGGGCGTTAGGTACAAGGGTATCCATACAGTCACCCCTGAGATAAAGGGCTACACCCATCGTCATGGGCTGTGAGTGACTGCTTTTTAAGTAGTCAAACTCACCAGAAATCGAGGCGCTTAGTTTCCTTGATTGCTAATTACACCTTCTCTGTTGGTTCGACCGGTGCGACGAGGGCAAAGTTAACTACACTATCTGATACTGGAAAGATAACTCTGCAACCATGTGATGCTTCAAGAAAAAGAAAATAAATATGCTTGGCCACGTCTTTGCAAATACAGAGAAGATACTCTTGTTATCATACAAGTTGCTAAACCCATTTTACTTCCCGTTTTGTAATGTCTTTCCACTCTGCATTCCGAATATCTGTCAACTCGAACTTATCAATAATTCTCTACCACATAGGCTTAACATACACACATTCCCAAATAATGTTTGTGTGTTTATACCATTTACTTGCAAAGAGAACACTGACACAACCGAACTTGAAAAAATAACTCCATGTAATTTATACTGAAATCACCAGACTTGTGTCAAGACCGTATATCGGCCCTAAAAATGTGGGTGATTTCTCTTTTTTTTAAGTGAAAAAACGTTTTGACTATCTTACTTCATAAAGTGTATGATTGCTGTATAAATGATATTTGTTATAAAAAGTTGATACACTTTTCTTGACGGGACATCTTGAAACAATATCATATCTTCAAACATTGTAAGCAAAATATACTTCAATTCTCTGAATCAACCAAATAAAACGCATATGTAGCATATGCAAATCATATAGTTGCTAAACAGCTTTTCCCAAAAGCTCTATCAAAACCTTTAACAAATATCTTTTTTTTTCTAACTGCTCAATAATAGAACCATCATCACCTGGAGACTTATCTAATGGCACACAGTAAAGGATTCCCAAACGTTGATCTTTAGTAATTTTTGCTTCACGCAAACATAATTGAAGAACACGAAGAATATCTCAGTTGTTAAAGTATATAATTATAATACATTTTACACTTCAACGCACGCATACACAAACACACACACAAACACGAACACACACACACACAAACACGAACACACACACGTACACACACACACACACACACACACACACACACGCACACAACAAAGAGAAATCCAAAAGACATGAACCGAGGACGTGTTAATTCCTCTGTTAAAGAGATACCTACGCTCTACTCACCACTAACTTTGCATGTTACGAAACTCCCGAACAATTTGACGATAACATCTTTCATCTGTAAGTTCTCAATGCAGAGCGACCTCGTGTTCGCACGGTGTACATGGTAAACCAAGCCGAAACCCAGGACTATGGTTTACTGCTTTCTTACCTAGTTTTTCTCCACTCCGTTCCAATAATATCGAGACGAAAATGTATCCGTGAAACTAACAATGATCGCAGAAACACAATCACACTTGGAAGATACACAATAAAGCTTTAGAAAATAATAGATAATGCATGAATTCATACATAAATAAACACACACATACGTACAGGACGTAACGCACGGGTTAATTAAAAAAATAATAATGACTTTGTGACTTATCTTCAGGCATCTTGAAAATTCATGTCGACATGCAAACATTAGCAAAGGGTATGTTTATGCGTTTTTTTGCTGCTCGCTATAATGATGTTTGATGATGCTTTCCAGGGCAATCGCAACGAGTAAGTTCCAACCGACGGATGCTCGCCGGGCTTTCCCCTGCTTCGACGAGCCCGCCTTCAAAGCACGGTACACCACCTCTCTTGTTCACCCTCCCGACTACTTTGCGCTCTCCAACATGGATGAAAACGTAAGTTCCTCCCCCGGTCTGTTTGTCAGTCTTTACTGTTATATCTTGAGTTCCCTTTCCCTCGTTTTTCTTTCTTTCTATTTCATTCTCTCATACTTTCACTTTCTCTTTCAATCTCCCGATCTCCCCACCCATTTGTCTCTCCCCTCCCTCTCCTCCTGCCTCTTTGCTTCCGTCGATTGGATTTGAGCAATGGGGAAGAGTGAGAATATTGTTATATTTGTTATGTTTAATGTTATCTTTAATTCAAAACAAAACATGATTATGGGCCGCCAATGAAGTCGACTGAAATAGGTAATCCAAAAGTATTTTGGTAGTGTCTGTTTGGGGTTTTGTGTGTGAATTGTCTGCGCATTGATTTTTGACAAACAGAAGGATTCTTCTCCTTGAATACTGTTTTACCCATCTCTTCCCTCTTCAACCCCCTCGAACCGTCGAGGGCAATAACTTCAATAGGTGAAGATTTGTATGCCTTGCGGGCCCGATGTACACTTGTTTGTATCAGGATAATAGAGAAACAGCGCCCTCTGGAAGAGCAATGACAATGAAGCTGTTACCCTCGACGGTTGCAATATTGCTGTCCAAAGTACATTGTATACATTAATAATTGAAATGTGTCTACTTCTGTTTCCAGCGCACCGAGACATATGGAAATGACCTACAGATAACGCACTTTAACCCGTCTGTTCCCATGAGTTCGTATCTGGCGTGTTTCATTGTCTGCCAGTTTGACTACAGAGAGATGAACCTCACGAGCGGTATTCCGGTAAGTTCAATACGTTGCAACAAACATTCGACTCTTAACGTTTATACCATGTTCCAGCAACACATTTCAGGTCATCGTGGACAAAACGGGATGGACGTGAGACGACGCGGGGGAGGGTTTGGGCAAACATGGCAAGCTGTGATTGTCATGGATCCCGGGCTGGATTTTTTAACTGTTTAAAAAAACAAAACAAAACAAAACAAAAAACAAAAAACAAACAAACAAACAAACAAACAAACAAAAACAAAACAAAACAAAACATAAAAAAGAGATTAAAAATTTCCACTTGCAGTCACGCTTCGAATTAGAAACACAAGGGGCGCGCCGAAGTAAAACAGGGTGAACGCAATAAAACGTGACACTTCGTGATAGGTAAATACATGAAAAGTAACATTTTACAAGCACAACAGCGAATATTAGATTTAAAAACCTATAAAAACTTTGGGAAGTTACGAAATTGTAAGGTTTCTCAAAACTTTGCAAACCATTTCCCGAATAGTTTATGTGAATATGCGTCTTAGCGAGTTGATGTCATCATCTTGCGAAAAGAGGATGAAAATTTTATTTTTTATCTTTATTTATGTTTTTATTCTCCTCTTCTTTTTTTCTGTAAAAGTGTGAAACATCTGGCAGAATAACATCAGAATAATGATTAGTAAGATAAAGGAGTTGAGACTAGGGCATGAATGTATGTAACTATAAAATAGAGAAAATGTTAAGATAATTATTATGTACAAGCCATATGGCAAGTTGTGAGGCGGTGACATCATCAAAAAAGCAAAACTTCACAATTTCACAGCTTCCTATCTGATATAGTAATCAAATTTTTACAATTGTGCTTACAAAATGTGACTCTTTCTTGCCATGAACCATGCTCATGATTCTTTTTCTCCTCTCTATCCCCTCCGCTCCTCTCTTTCTCTCTCTTTCTTTCCCCTCTTTTCCCATCGCTACCACTCCTCCTACATCCTCCTTCATCCAACATCCTCCTCCTCGTCCTCTTTACCTCATCTTTTTCTTTCTCTTCTCTCCCCCTGTTCTCCTCCTAGTTCCGTGTGTACGCCCCTCCCGATGTTATCGATCAAGTGGAGTACTCTTTGCGTATCGGTGTGAACATCACTGAGTATTACGAGTATTACTTTGACATACCATACCCACTTCCCAAGCTTGGTGAGTAAGCCATCAGAATCGCAAAGCCTCAAAGCAGACCAAATTAATTTTGCATTTCACATTTTGTTGAAAAAAAAAAGCTTGTATGTTCCTATACCGAGCAATAGCAATGCCGTTGTTAGAAGCATTGATATTCACTTGTATGACTTATGAATTAATACAATGTATAAAAATAATAATATATAAATTTATAAAGCACAGAACGTACAGACATATATTCTTCTGCGCTGCAAAAGCTTCTGATTTGCTAAGTAATGAACAGATTAAATGAAAAATGTGTTTTGAGTCGTAATTTAAAAACTGCTACAGTTGGGGAATCCCGGACTTCTAATGATAGATCATTCCAGAGTTTGGGAGCTACACAGGCCAGGGGCGGATCCAGGAATTCTTTGAAGGGGGGGGGGGGGGGGGGGGGAGGGCGCAAGTAATATTTCTGATGGCACTTCCGGGTTTCATTTCATTCTTTTTTTCTTTTTATTTCTTTTGTTTAAAGGGGGCGTGCATCTCTTGCGCCCCCCCCCCCCCTTGGATCCGCCACTGCAGGTAAATGCTCTGTCTCCCAATGTTATTTTTGTTTTAACTAAACACGCAGAGCATTTGCTTCTATAACTGGGTTTTCAGTACACTGATAATCTAAGGAGGCGATCATTTCAACCTAAGACATAAGCATGTTTCACCAATTACCATTGAAGTTTATGCCTATAACAAGTCATGAGGTCAAATCACAATTCTAGAATAATCCTATAATAGGTCAAGAAGACAATAACATTCTACGTTATGAATTAATACCTACCTGATTTCGAGGGACCTTCACTGCTTTGTTTGAAAAAAAAATACAGAAGTATAGGGCAAAGAATAAAGATTATTTTTTAGAGAGACCATTCAGCTCTTATATCATTTTATCCACAGACATGATCGCCATTCCTGATTTCAGTAGTGGAGCCATGGAACATTGGGGTCTGATTACATACCGAGAGACGAACCTCCTCTACGATCCCCTCGAGTCGGCAAACAGCAACAAGCAGCGTGTCGCTGCAGTGGTCTCCCACGAACTTGCCCACATGGTAATAATGATGATAATAATACACACATACGATTTTTATGGCGCCGTTTCTATTTTGAATGAACACTTACTGCAATCAGAAGCTGGTCCGTGAATTAGAGTAGGCGAAGCGAATGCCGTCAACTTGAGATCAAATGTTTTAGACACTCCATAATCATGAAGTCAAACAAAGACCAAACGTCTGTACATGACTTACTTTGTAAAATTCAGTTTAAATGATGTTTGAATGCTTGCGGATAATACAATTATTTCGGCTTATATGCTGCTTGCTTTGTAATGTATCGAAAATGTATACTGGCAATATAACTATTACTTAGTAAGGAATAAGCTGATAATTAGTCATCGTGTGCAACATGTTAAATACTGGAAAATTATGCAAGTGTTGTCCGTGCTAACCAAATCTTCAAAAAAAAATGGGAGCTGGTAATATCCTGCTCAATGACCGCTATGGAACATGAATGTAATCAATATTAATTATTGTTATGCCTCTCTGAATGTCCGCTGACAGTGGTTTGGCAATATCGTAACCTGTCACTGGTGGGACGATCTCTGGCTAAACGAAGGGTTTGCAAGCTACGTGGAATACCTCGGGGTCGACCAAGCTGAGCCGACCTGGAAAATGGTACGCTACCTACAAGGTTTTGTACTGTTGGATGTTGTAGCGTTGGGTGTTGTAGCCTAGTGGTTCTAGCATGGCCGTATCCAGCGTGCGGGGGCGGGAAGGGGGGGGGGGGTCGCTGAGGGTGGCAGTTGGAACTTTTGATGACTACCAACATTTTTTTTTTCCATGCATGTTGTTATCTTATTTTTTAATACATTTATTATTTAACAAATGTTAATTCTCAATGCTCAAATGGTCAGAAGCGATAGCAGTGTGTTTGGGTGTGACACACACGCACATACGAATTGAACCTGGCATAAACCCAAAGGATAATTCACCTTGGGAATAAATGCGAGCTATCAACGCACTGACGCAGCTTTTTGAGTATGTAACATACGTTAACAGAAGAAAACTGACTAGAAATGAATATAATTTATTAGTGGAAAAATTTAAAATTTTCCAAAATTAAATGTCACCCCTAAAGTATGCATCACATCGTTGTATTTAATTCCTTTGAAAAAATGCAAAAACTCCCTCGTATGAGAGGCAGAACAACTTCCCTCCAACACCCTCCACCGCTGGGTCACTGCACTTCCTCTTGTTCCTAGCTCCTCCAGACACTGACATATTCCTGCGTACGGCTCTGTGCTTTTGTTTAAATCTCAACCAAGAGATCGTGTACTACTAGGTAATTGGACAATCTCTTCGGTTGACACCCTGTACTCAGATACATGTTTTTCAATTCCTTTCAGTGCACTCTCCTTCGTTCTTAGTAATTTGCGTCATTTGTTTTTTTTTTTTTCCGCGTGTACCATCATTGTACTGCGAATGTAAAATGGAAGTAAACCCTCGTTTTACTTTCACTCTTCATCGCTGTTTTTCTTCCTTCCTTTGATTTGATATTGTAAGATTACCTTTCTTACTCAAATCACTTTGTCTTTGTTTCTAGTTAGCAATAAGTTTAAGGGATGGTAAAGTATTGGTGGAGATGAGGATCGAGCTTTCAACTTTTTGCAAGATACCAAGAAATCACTTTTGGAATGATAGAGAGTATGTCATTCTAAGAGTAATGTTCTAAGTTCATTAGTTCACTATAGATGAAAATTGGTTTTGGAATGACTGAGACATCCAAAACACAGTAAAACAAAGTGATCCTGATAAAAGGTGGGTCCCGCATTTTAGGATTGCTCTGCTTTGGAAATCTCAAGCATTTTTCCTGTTTTCCTCAAATAAACATCGAATCCCTATTGGAATTACATTCTCTTTTATGTCAAAAGAGGTTATCATTATTTCAACAAAAATGTCAGAAACCTGAAGTTAGGTATCAATCAAAACTGTAAATATTCTTTTCCATGCAGATCACAGACAGGGCTATGTATATGATGTAGTACTTGACCACATCGCGCTGATTACTCAGTATATAATATCGTAATTTCTTCCCATCGAGAAAAGTCTTCAGGGCATTTCTTTGAACCTTTCTTTCATCAGATGGAGCAATTCGTAACATCTGACCTGCATTACGTAATGGGTCTGGACCAGATTGTATCGTCACATCCCATTATTGTGGAAGTCAACCACCCCGACGAAATCAATGAGATTTTCGACTCAATCCCGTACAGTAAAGTGAGTCGCGGACTTACACTGTATACTTGCAATGTAATTTAGGCCTACTTGTTCAGCAGTGCAATCTTACGTATTTGAGACTTCAAATAAAGACAGAAATATAAATTTCGTACTCGCTTTGATTTTTTAACGCTATTATTATTTCTTTAAATTGAATAAAGGAAATGAAAAATATGAAGTTTTGTATACGTGTTCAAGATCTTGTGTTGACCAGTAAGATGGTGGCGACCCTTGGCACTTCAGAAACGCTCAAGATATGAAGGAGAAGAAATGAAATCAGCAAGCCACGATATCATATCACGCTTTATCGATTTTTGAGGACTGTAGCGGAATCGCCGTTTAATAAGATGGCGAGGGGGTCAAAGCACTGCTTAAAAATAATCATAACCTATGTCTTTTCAATGTGTATTAATTTCGACTCTAGGGGGCGTCAGTAATACGCATGATGAACAATATCCTGGGAGAGGACGTGTTCAGAGCAGGAGTCACGGTAAGCTTCAATAGTTCTTGAAAACTATCCGATTTTTTGTTTTGTTTGTTGGTTTCTTCGTTTGTTTTTGTTTCGTGCACGTTTGCATCGAAAAACATAAAAACGAATATAACGATGAAATGACTTGCAAGTTGACGGCAATAAATGTAGTTCCTAAACACATGATTACCTGAACTTCCGATTCGCATCTTCATTGATCTACTTCGAAAATACTTGCAAAATATTCATGACAAATTCATAGCATCTTGCCATCAGAGATAAAAAGAATGAAAGAATATCAGAAGTTATTCGAACTAAATATTTAGTGTCATTTGATTTTCCGTACAAGTTGTATATTATTGATAGATTGTTACCTGGCGTGTATATGTATTATATTTGTTTCTGGATATTTTTTATAATCTGATTTCCGGGATATATTTTGTCACATTGAAAAATGAATAAATAAAAGATTTTTACGCTGATATCGCCAGGCCATGTTGTCTTGCCAGGAAATCGTTCTAGTTCACTAGACCTTTTGGCAAGTCTTTCTTATTGAAATACAGATGTTCTCTTGAGTCATCAAATAATTCGTGACTTCTCTATGAAGAAAGAGCCAATAGCAAGGTCTGGTATGCAAAAATTGCAATCACTGCCACGATTACTTTTCATGATGATGGCATATGATGAAAACGTGATGACTTGTAGTAAAATGTAATTAATGACCATGATGAAGATAGTATTGAAATGGATAAATATGCAGGGGCGGATCCAGGAATTCCGTAAAGGGAAGGCGCCTTTACAAAATTAAAGGGGGGCGCACTTGCCTATTTTTTTTAAACACACACGCACGCACACACACACACACATACACATACACACCCACACACACAAAGAATCTCTGGATCCGGGCACACTCCCCCCCCCCCCATTTTTTTCCTCTTTATTTCTTTTCTTTAAACCAAAAAAATAGACAATAAAGAGGGGAGGCACGCCCGGTGCGTCCCCCTCTGAATCCGCCACTGAATCTGAACATACATCAGTATATTATAGTATTGTGGTTACACTGAAGTGGTTGAATATAATATATACCACCGATAAATGTTATGGCAACAATGATTGATTGATGTACGTCATACTCTTCTTTCACACAGAACTTCTTGAAAAACAACATCTACAGCACTGCAGTCTCGGATGATTTGTGGGCTGAATTGACAAATGTGAGTTGTCTGTAAGATCTAGTGCAACTTTAAGAATTCATACGACACACGGACACAAGTTTATACAGTCTTTCTTTGTCTCTCGCGTGACACACATTCGCACACTATCAGCTGACTGTGGTGATCTTTAGAGGTTTGATAACGTGATTCGTTTTTATAGGGAGATGAGAGTCGATAATCAAAACTTGCTTCATGAGTTGCTGCTGTTATAACAAAAAGAAAACCCGCACTTATTGTCAATAGACTCCGTATTTCA